>NC_142112.1:3000000-3360000 GCF_056152115.1 Neolamprologus brichardi
CACTGGAGAGAGACCGTTCAGCTGTGGAGACTGTGGAAAGTCGTTTACTGAGTCTGGAAACTTAAAAACACACCAACTCATCCACACTGGAGAGAGACCATTCAGCTGTGACGAGTGTGGAAAGTCTTTTACCCAATCTGGACACTTAAAAACACACCAACTCATCCACACTGGAGAGAGACCGTTCAGCTGTGACGACTGTGGAAAGTCTTTTACCCACTCTGGAGACTTAAAAAAACACCAACTCATCCACACTGGAGAGAGACCGTTCAGCTGTGACGACTGTGGAAAGTCTTTTACCCACTCTGGAAACTTAAAAAAACACCAACTCATCCACACTGGAGAGAGACCGTTCATCTGTGGAGACTGTGGAAAGTCTTTTACTGAGTCTGGAAGCTTAAAAACACACCAACTCATCCACAGTGGAGTTAAAGCGTACACCTGTGATCAGTGTGGCAGAGCTTTTACTCACAGTAGCAGCTTACAGAGTCATCTAGTTACCCACTCTGGAATTAAAGCATACAGCTGTGACATTTGTGGAAAAACTTTCAGCCAGATGGCAACCCGAAATATACACCTACGCATTCACACCAGACATGATGTGTACAGCTGTGATCAGTGTGGTAGACTATGTTTAACAGGCACACAGTTACAACATCACATGTTTACCCACTCTGAGGAAAGACCTTATAAATGTGACCTGTGTGAGAAGACTTTTAAATCTCCACGTTACCTGAAAGCACACCAACAGATCCACACAAGAAAGACTCTACAAGTGCATTTACTGTGAGGTATGTATTTTTATTTTTATCTTGTCAGCCCGACTGTTTGAAACAACTCTGCTCATCAAATTGTGTTAGCATGTTAGCAATTGTACTGCATGGAAAAACACCTCTGAATGATTATTCAGACTCTAATCACAGGTTTTTAGTGATAGTGTTTGAGGATTATATTACTGTTATTGTAGCATTAAACTAGTATTAATTTAATGTTTTTACTCTTATCGTCTTTATAGCACATTATATTGAGCTGAGTTTGATAATGTAAACAGTAAAATGTAATAGGACTTTGGCAGAGATGCTCTTTATTTCAGGATTTATGTTCAGGATGAAAATGTTGAAGGACTGACTTACACTGTGTTTGTGTCTTTGTTTAGAAGCAGAGCGACACAGATGGATCCAGTTCTCAACCCTGTCATCGCTGTGGGAAAGACTTTTTTTGTGACCTTTGTGGAAAAACTTTCAGTCATCGCAGGACTCTGAAAATACATCAACGTAGACACACTGGAGACAAAATGAACTACTGTAAATAATGCGGCAGAGGCTTCACCACTTCAAAGGACTTCAAACAATATGAACTCCTTCACAGTGGGGTTAAAAAGCACGTCTGCGATCAGTGTGGGTCATCCTTCATCCGTGCACATCAGCTTCAAAAGCGAGTCCACACATGGGAGAAACCATACAAGTGCAGACACTGTGACAAAACTTTTTCACAATCATGTGATCATACTAAGCATGAAAGAGAACTTCATCTGTGAAAGAGTTTGAGTAATCTCAGTTCATACTCCACTCACAAACAATTCCATGTTACGAATAACCTGTTACGTCTTGATTCCTGCTTTTAAGTATATCTTGTAAACAGTACATTTGCATAACACCTGAAACCAGTCCAATGAATGAACAATGGGCTGTGAGGTCAATTTCTTGAACATTAATAAGCAAATTCTTATGACCATTGATCAACAACCACTGGTCAATGGCCATGAGTACCATTCACAGAGTAAAAATTTGCATAATGATTATGAAGGAACTTGTTTTACTGTTACCAATGTTCAAAAACATTTACTAAATGATCTCCTCTATGCAAACATCAGCGTGATGCAGGACTGAAATCACTCCCATCTCTGGATCACAGTGAATCTGAAGAGACAGAAAGATCCTCTTCTGGTTTCAGGGTCAGACTTAAACCCTTGAGATCAGGCTCCACAGAGTTCAGGTGGAGTCTCCTGACCTGATGAGGCAACTATTAATGAAAATGTGCCTCGTTACATTTTAAGCTTTCTAAACTGTTCTACTGTAGTGTTTGTGTTGAGTGGTTAGCTCAATCTTGTTTCCTCTTATCATGTTTTTATTGAATGCATCAATCCATGTTTTCTGCAGGGTTTTTTTCAGCTTGTTTGTTATGAAATCCTACAACAGTTAAACCAAAATTTTATATGTTAAATAAAGAAATGGTTTAGTGACAAAGAGTTTGAGCCGTGATGTCATGGTTCCGAATAGGTAGATATCTTCAGCACTCAGGCTCACCCGAGCCCAGACTTCTCGTTGAGAAAGGGGTGTCAATTGCATTTAGGGACCAGTTGATCAAATCCATAATTCCTCTTTTAGGTTTTAGAGAACAGACTGTGAGAAAAGGTTCCAGGGACGATACAAAAAAAACACGAGACTAGACAAGGACATAAGCAGGGAAGATAAGGGAGAGGAGAAAAAGTGCGTCCGCCTCCTCCGAGAGCCAAAGAAGATTTAAGCAGATCTTTAATCTTTTATCTCCCTGTAATGAAGTCTGCGTGATGTCTGAGTGTAGTCATGTGACAGCTGTGCAGAAAATGGTTATTGAATTAAAAGCCAGCAGGCCTCATCTAAACGCATCTTAAGTGCAGAAGGCAAAACCTATGTACCAAAAGCACATTTTGGTCATTGCATTATCAGTGACAGCAGCTGGTGTGGTTCTGCACTGGACGAAGAAAAGAGGTAAAATGATATTATGCCCTCTTTTGAATTTACGTGCTGCTTGCATCGATGATGCTTTACAGGTCAGGGGACTATGACTGAATACGGTCATGTTCGGTTTCGTGTAGCGATGGCTAGATGAGGCCTCGTGAAGCGTTTCAGCACAAACTATCCATGCTGTGTCGACACAGTGTTGCTGTTTTGCTCCATGCTGACACCTGCTGGACCTTAAATATCATTGCAGGCAACTTACTTGAGACTCACAACAGACACTGATTCAATGACCAAGTCATACTTGTACACTGTAAGGTGTTGTACTTTCCATGGAATCATTTTATATCTTTTACATACAAATATTTTACACATCTTTATTTTATACTCTACAAATATATTGTGAATGACATTAAGTGAAAATTAAAATGAAAGTATTGTGAATGTAATATTACCCATTTGACTCAGAGTTTATTATAAATTTCTATTCAGAAAAATAAGTTTATCCAATGTTTTTGCATTCAGTCTGTTGCATTTTTTTTACACCATTTCCCCAGCTTTGGAAAACTCACAGGCACAGATGAAGCTGGGGTACACAAAAGCTGTAAAGCCAGGTGGAAAAGGTTCTGATAAGATGTCTTCCTTTTCCCTCAGTACGTTAAACGATCCTCTGATCTTGGAATTTTTCTCTCCGACACTCTCCACAACACTAAGGGGTTGGCAGTCCTTTATAATAAAATCCAGGACTGCCTGGTCCAGAACAGTCTTCCTAGATGCTTGATTTCAAAACAATAAAACACATATTAATTAAAAAAAAAAAGATGATAAAGCTGTTCAGTGTCAATATAGGCCTACCAGTGTTCATCCTCGGTGTGTTTGTCTCCTCATTTTCACGTTTGGCTCTGTAATGCCTAAACACTGAGGAGGTGCTTTTGTTTGTGTAAGAAATAAAGCTCCGCAGAACAGATGCGACATTTAACCTGCATAACATGAAATAAATAATTTACACTTCAAGTCACATTGCTGTTTTTCCTATTATGATAGGTTACACTGAAACAAAGACAGACAAACAGTTACCTTATTTGCAGTTAAAAGATCAAAATGATCCCACACAGCAGAAACATTTCTTTTTCTTTCGGGCTCCATTTTGTTATGGAGAGAGATGTGTTGTTGTTTTTTATCTTTGCGAGAGTAATTTTGTGTTTTTTTGGTGGCGACTCATTCCGTTGACAGATGCGGATGCGGTACCTTTTAAACACAGTTTGGCGCGTTGGCAATGAGCGATACAGCAGCTGTGTCGATCACGTGACCTTTTCTTAAAGCGACGCACGCAGGCTTTGCTGCGTGAGCTTGATACGTGCGTCGGTGCGTCAGTGTTGCAGGACACATCACATTAAATCATTTTTCTTGTTTCTGTTGCACATTTGTCCCACAGCTTTGAAAACCAGTTACATGTTTAATCCGATGATCCTGCAACATTTTCAGGTTTGTTTGGGAGAGTTTTTGGTGACAAAATATGCAAATGGGTGTTCAACAGAAAATAACAATATACACGACAAGTTACAAACAAACCCCGCAGATTTTATAAGTTTGTTTTTGAGTTGAATATCGCATATTATTCATTTTGACCTGTAACACAGTCTGAAGTGTATTTCATGCCCGTAACTTCACTTTCACGTGTAAACACGCCCCTTTTTAACCTTTGCAGCAGGAATTATGGTTCTGAATTTAAAAAAGAAACATAAAAAACTCACTGCACCATAACTTTTATGATTTTAATGAAAACGTTAATGAAAAAAAACTTTGACTACAGGTGTTGTGTGCCCACCTTATTACTAAATTAGGCAGAGCACTCTGAATTGAATCAGGACATAAAGCACGGTCTTTATCTTGCTTTATTGAATACTGTTCATCTAACAACTAGCCACTTAACGGGGCCTCCTTCGGACAACAACATCCGGTTCAAAGGTCATCACATTAAGACATAGCCATATCAATACATGACATCCCCCTTTTCCTTAGATTCAAA
The DNA here is from genome assembly GCF_056152115.1 of Neolamprologus brichardi. Taxonomy (NCBI): domain Eukaryota; kingdom Metazoa; phylum Chordata; class Actinopteri; order Cichliformes; family Cichlidae; genus Neolamprologus; species Neolamprologus brichardi. Next base: position 3,004,750 of record NC_142112.1, read on the forward strand.
CTTTAGTCTTAATAACTTTGATGTCTTTTTTTTTTCTCTTCAACATTGAACATTTTTTCTTGTCTTACTTTCTAACAATTATATTTTCTAACTGTCTCACCACACGTACCCCTTTTTTTTTCCAATATATACATGTCGACATACACATATGAACTTGCAACTTGAAACTTGCCCATTTTCAGTTACCTCTTCACCTTAACATATTATAGTTTATTTCACCACAAAATCACGAAACCTCTCAGGTATCTTTTTAGCCCTTTGTGATCTACTTGATCTCGCTGGCCCCTGGGAGCCCTCTTGTGGTGTTGGAGTGAAGGTGTCAGTCTTTGTGGGTGTTTCACCTTCCTCCCTTTCAGGTATTGTGTCGTAGTGTCCTTCTCTAGTCTCATTTGTCTCGCATTTCTTCACATGTGTGGTGTTCCGGTGATAGCGAGCTCCTGTTGGTGATTCAATAATGACTTGGTTTCCAGTTCTGCTTACAACTTTGTGTGGTGTTGCGTTGAATGGTGTTGTAAACTTGTCCACTTTGTCTTGTTGAACCAGCACTGTGTCTCCCGTGTCAACTTTTGAATACTCAGCTCCTTTTCGTTCATCAGCATAAATCTTTGATTTTCCTTTCTGTTCAGCATCTCTGTCACGCACGTCTAACTCTGTTGTTTTTGCCTCACCGATGTTCGGTAACTTTCCTCTCATTTTGCGGTTGAACAGGAGTTCTGCTGGACTTTTGCCCGTGGTTGGATGTTCAATGCTGCGATACACTGTTACATATTTTCTTAGCTCTCGCTTCCAGTCAAGTCCTTCGGCTTGTGCAATCCTGATTCTTTTCATCAATGATGCATTTTGCCGTTCCACTTCTCCATTTGCTTGAGCCCATTTTGGTGTAGTTCTTATATGTTTGATTCCATTAGTTTCACAATATTCTCTGAACAGCTCAGATTTGAACTGTGGGCCGTTATCAGATTTCATGGTAACTGGTAGCCCATGTCTGCTAAATATACAGTCAATAGAGTCAATGACTTTTTCAGCAGTTGTAGATGACATTACATCATACTCATAGTACCGACTGTAGTAATCTATCAGTACAAGTATTGAGTGGTTCGAAGGTAGCGGTCCCAGTAGGTCTACCGCCACATCTCGCCATGGTCCATCCGGTAAAAGTGTGTTTCTCAGTGGTTCAGGTGGATCTGGTCTGGCTACTATTTGACATCCGTGACAAGCTTTACAAAACTTTTCTGCAGCTTTGTCCATCCCTGGCCACCAAACTTTTGTTCTGAGATGCTGTTTGGTTCCAACAATTCCTAAATGTCCTTCATGAGCTAGTGAAAGTGCTTGAGCTCTGAGGTTTTCTGGCAATACAATTCGAGTTCCCCGCAAAACTATGTAGCCGATGACACACAGTTCATTTGCAATGGGAGCATATGTTTTGCATTTTTCAAAATGTCCATTTTCAATAGCTCTTCGCACTTCTGTTAATTCTGAGTCTGTAGCAGAGGCTTCTTCAACCTCTCTTGTTGTGAGTGCTTTTGGAGCAGCATTAACTGCAACAAATCTCACATATTCTTCAGATTCATGCTTATGTATCTCTTTTGACGTGGTGTCAGACAGCAGTCTTGACAGTGAATCCGCAATGTTTTGTTTTCCCGCAATGTGCACTACTTTAAAATTATATGGTTGTAGTCTGAGAACCCATCTTTCTATGCGTGCACAAGGTTTAGATCTCTGGCTATATATGACCTCTAATGGCTTGTGGTCTGTGATGAGGTCAAACTTCCTGCCATACACATATGGATGTAGTCTCTCACATGCCCATATCAGTGCTAGGGCTTCTCTTTCTGTTTGAGAATATCTTCGCTCACAGTCTGTTAAACTCCGACTTACGTAGCACACTGGTACCTCTTCTCCGTTCTGTATTTGTATTAGCACTGCGCCCAAGCCTACAGGGCTCGCATCTGCTATGACTCTGGTTGGGGCTTCTTTGTCAAAATAGGCTAGGGTACCTGCTCTGGCTAACTCAGTCTTTAGTCTTTCAAATGCTTGCTTTTGTTCTGGCCCGAATGTAAACATAGTTTCTTTTCGAGTTAAACGTCTAAGTGGTTCAGAGAGTGTAGCAAACTGTGGTATGAACCTGCTACTGAAGCCTACCAGTCCCAGAAAGCTTCTCACCTCAGTAGCATTCTTTGGTTCTCGGGCTTCCACCACAGCTCTCACTCTTTCTTCAGTTGGGCCGATGCCTTTCTGTGTCAGCAGTATTCCCATGAACACGAGTCTGTCCATGTTGAACTGACACTTCTCTGAGTTTAGTGTCAGGCCACAGTCAGAGAGTCTCTTCATCACAGCATGCAGGCGCTTATCATGGGTTTCCTGGTCTGGCGCATGTATGATTACATCATCTGAAATGTTCTCAACTCCTTCAATGCCAGCTAGTGCATTGGCAATCTCATGCTGATATTGCTCACTAGCTGATGAGACTCCAAATATTAGCCTTTTGTACCGGTATACTCCGTTGTGCACTGCAAATGTAGTTATCTCTCTTGACTCCGGGGTAAGCTCTAGCTGATGGTATCCCCACTTGAGATCGAGTTTGGTGAAGATTGCAGAGCCGTTTAGTCCTTGCAAGATTTCATCCACAGTGGGTATGGGGTATCTTTCCCTGATTATTGCTTCATTTGCTTTTCTCATGTCTAAGCACATTCTGATATCATTGTCACATTTCTTTGGGAGTACCACTACAGGATTTACCCAAGGTGTAGGTCCTTCTACACGTTCTATAATGTCCATGTCGATTAGTTCATTAATCTTTTTCTCCACTGCATCCCTCAAATGATAAGGTATGCGCCTCAGTGGCTGTGCTACTGGTTTCACATTTGGATCAATGTACAGGCTGATCTGTTTGGTGTTTAGCTTTCCTACTCCTTTGAACACTTTTGGATACTTTTCTTTAAGAGTGTGCTTTAAATCTGTGACAGCCGCCACATTTTCACCTATTTTCAACACTCCTAACTTTATGGCAGTCTTTTTCCCCAGGAGTGGTTCACCATTACCTCTAATCACAATAAATTCAGCCTCTTCAGTCCTGTCACCAATCTTGATTTCGCATCTGAATGCACCTTTAACCGTGAGTGCCTGTGCTGAGGAATATGCATATAAATTCCTCTGCTCTTTGGGTACATATGAGTGACATTTTATCTTTTCAGCTTTTAGCTTTTCCCATATGTTGTCTCCCATCACATTACTTGTAGCTCCAGAGTCAACTAACATTTTCAACTCTATTCCCCCAACAGAAAAGGTACACTATCATCATTTACAGTAAATGCATAATCATCTTGTTCAACAGCATTCACATTTTGTTTCTTTTGTCTTTTGGTACGACACATTTTTGAAAAGTGGTCCTTACCATTACACTTGTGACATGTTTGTCCTCGTGCTGGGCATTTGGGATCTTTGCCCATGTGGTCAGTATAACCACACCTGTAACATTGTCTGTCTGTTTTATTATCATCTCTCATTTTTCCTTTTGGTCTGTTGTTCTTCTCTTTCTTTGCTGTAAAAATCCGGCTGACCGTGTCCTCTCCTTTCTTTTCCCCGGCGACGCTCATCGCCGCCATCTGCTCCTCCACGCGTTCGCAGTGTGAAGCCACCTCCAACGTGCGAGTTAGGGTTAAGCCTGGACCCTCCTCAAGCAGCTTTCTCCGTACATATTCAGAAGTGCATTTACTCAGGATAGCGTCCCGTATCTGGTTATCATTGTCACCTTGAAAGTCACAGTCTTTTGCAGCTCGCCTTAAACGTGTACAAAATTGTTGCACAGTCTCACCTGGTGTTTGGGACAATTTGTGGAAAGTTTGGCGTGCGTATGCTGCATTCACTTGAGGAACAAAATAAGTGTTGAGTGCAGTCACCGCAGCGGTGTAATCCTTTGCCTCTCCCGTCTGTGGTAGAGTGGAGAAGACGTCCTGCACGTCTTGTCCGGCCAAGTGCAGTAGAAGAGCGCGTCTCCGCTGTCTGATTGCGTCTGTAGCATTATCCGTCAAAATAAGACCTTTCCCATTAGCAAACAACTCGAAGGATGTTAACCACCGCATCCATCTCGGTCCGAGCGTAGCTGGATCAGTGTAGCAGGCGAACGGTTGAATACCCGACCTTTCCATGTTAGCCCACAAGTTTTTCGCTAACACCGTACCGCCGCTGGGTCTACTTTTCACAAAAACAAATCCAGGTCCGTGTCATCCTCGTCGCCATTGTTGTGTGCCCACCTTATTACTAAATTAGGCAGAGCACTCTGAATTGAATCAGGACATAAAGCACGGTCTTTATCTTGCTTTATTGAATACTGTTCATCTAACAACTAGCCACTTAACGGGGCCTCCTTCGGACAACAACATCCGGTTCAAAGGTCATCACATTAAGACATAGCCATATCAATACATGACAACAGGGAGCTTTGTGTTTGACTTTATCCACCTCATGTAAAAGCGTTTATTCAAACTGTGGACAGTAGGTCCCTGCGGTGAGGAGGAGGCGGGACACAGCGGAGAATGTGACAGTAATGGTGGGTAAACGGAGCTCGTATTTGTTGATCTGGATCTTTCTGACGATTGTAGATGGAGGTGAGGGAGATGTTTGCTGTCAGTTGATCTGTAAAAAACATTTTAGGGAACTTGGTCGAAACTTTTCACTGTATTCAGTTTTTACGCTTTGGCTCTGCGACTCTTTGGACTTCTTTGGACGTTTCGTGAAGGCACTTACTGCTCCCTCGTGACAAGGCGGGGTTTGTTCATTTATCTATTTATTTATTATCCCTGGCTGGAACTGAACCAACGAACTTTTGCTCAGAAGTAACGAAAATAAAGATCTACAATAACCATCTTAACAGAGTACAGGCTGTGATAATAAGCTCACACTCAGGTCTATCCAACAAATGTTTTTGACGTCTGTGTTCTTCAAAAGATGCATAAACTTTATAATTAAAAAAATTAAAAATCAGGAAACAAACTCAGTCCGACTACACGGGATTTCCTTCGACGGAGGGAAAGCCCTGAAAATCTCAGCAGGCTGAACAAAAACCTAAACGTAGACATGATGTCGCAGTCAGGATTTGGGTAATGCGTCGTATTTATCAGTGGGACTGGAAATGCTTTTAAAGTGGAGAAGTTAACGGTCGGGCTGGGTGGGAGACGTCCTCTTCCTGAGCGACTACAATGGGACAGCAGCAAAAGCAAATCTCGGCTTTTATTCGTAGCCAAAGTCTGGACGGCACATCAAACGGATGTTCAAATCAAATCAAATTACGCACAGCCCACTTTGCATTTATTTATTTGTAAAAAATGTTTGGAATCATGTCTGATTTTCGTTCCATTTCTCACGTGTGCACCACTTTGTGTTGCTCTTTCACGTGGAATTCCAATAAAATTGATTCATGTTTGTGGCTGTAATGTGACAAAATGTGGGAAAGTTCAAGGGGACGAATACTTTTGCAAACCACTGTATGTGTTTAGTTTTAGTGTTTGTCTGTTCCGATGTTTCAGATACTGAGGTGTCCTGTGTTTTTATGGAGAGATGCGTCTTACCGTGCAGTTTCAAGATTGGGAATGAAATCGTCATCCACTGGTTTAAGACACCTTCATGTCCACTCATTCTACTACAGCAGAGACCAGCTTGGAAACCAGGACCAGTACTACAGAAACAGGACTTCACTGTTCAAGGACCAGATCTCCAGTGGAAATGCCTCACTCCAGCTGACAAGTGTGGAGGTTCAGGATGAGGGCAGATATAAGTGCCACACCAGCACCATCAAGGGAAACCAGGAGTCATTTGTCAACCTAAAAGTGGACGGTAGGAGAAACTTGCAGTAAACATCAGCTCAGTTCTCCGTGCACTGTCAAATGAATGGATTTTAAAGATTTTGTCTTCATTTTTTTCATCAGATTAATGATGAGTTTTTGATCCGTGATTTTCTTTTGTTGCAGCTCCAGTTAATAAGGTCAAAATGAATCAGGTTGAAAACAGGATCAGCTGCAGGTCAGAGGGGATCTACCCTGAACCTCAGCTCACCTGGTCCACCAGCCCTCCATCCAACATCACCTTCACTAACACCACCACAGTCGAGCGGACTGAGCAGCTGCTTTACAACATCAGCAGCTCTCAGATGCTTTCAGCCGGTGTTTATGACCTGCTCTTTATCTGCACCATCAGCGCTCGCAGGAACAGGAGGAGAGCCACGCTGCAGAGACTATGTGAGTATTTCAACCAAACTAGGAGAACTGCAGATGGGACGTAGATAACTGGAGAAAAATATGAAGGAAAACTGCATTAAATATGTTTTCTGTAAAATTAAAACAAACAAACAAAAAACACAAAACCTGTTTAACTATGAAACAATGCAAGGAAATCTCTATCCGTGATGTATCTTCGTCACCTTGCACTTTCAGATAAAATGCAGCATCCACACAAAGACTGTGGATCTTTAAAATGTGTCAAGATGAACAAGGTGCACCAGAATGATCAAAAAGCAGAAAAGTTAAAGGCGGACTTTGGATGTGGTTTATGCAAAAAAGAAGAAAAAACTGTTGAGCTCTCTCTCATCAAAACACTGTAAGAAAATGCGTGAATTTCTTTAAATATCAGTAATAACATGCATATATCAGTATGTGGAGGGGTGCGGTTTGGGGCTCAGCTGCAGAGGTATATATGAGCTCAGTGAGAACATGGGCAGTGCAAGGAAGATTGGCCTGCCAGCGGGGCAGAGGTCACTGAGGGATTTATTAAGCTGTTAGGTGGTTGGTGCACTGAGGTGGATGAAATTCAACCCAAGTTCTTTTAGGCTTTGGGTCTTGTAGGCTTCTCCTGGGTGACATCAGTGGGGGTTTGGGGACAGCTCCTTCGGATTGGTGCTCTGGATCCACAGAGGAACCAGAGGGTTCACATTTCTCAGCCATCCTGGGAAGATCCGTGCTACGATACTTTTAGGAAGACTCAAAGCTTCAGGAGGAACAGTGCAGCATGGATCAGTCTGATTCCCTGTTGCAAATATCTGAGGATATTGACTTTTGTTCTAGAAGTGAAGCACAACAGTGGGTGTGTGATGACATGTCATGTCTACGAATTGATGGCTGTCTGAGAGTCCCTCAGAGTCAGGACTCTTCTTCTTTACCATTTTTCCTGCTTTTTATTACAGAATTAAAATCACCAAACACAAACTTTGTATCCTTAACTTTTGTCGGTGAGTTTAAGTTTCGCTTCTCGTCCAATTGCGTTCTGTCTTCTCTGCATTGCCGCGTCCAGTAAGATGCTGTGGCAACAGAACCGGAAAACTCAAGCAAATATCACATCACTGATGAGTACTGGACAACACTCTTTGCTGGGGTCTTTTGGCTGGTGAGGGTTCACTATGTGGTTACCATGGATACATGATGCTCTGTGTGGGAGTGCTCGCCTCGGCTCGGTGTTGCTTGGGGCTGCGTGGACCTCTTAGTAATTTCCCAAGACTGTAGTTTTTAATATTGTTGTTAATCATTTACATAGTATGCCTTCAGCTGATATCAGTGGTCCCAGCACTGGTGTGACAATCCCCTGCACCCCCTCAAACACTTCACTCACCAACTTCACCCTCCTCTGGAGATTCAACCACACTCAGACCATCCTGAGCCAGTCCTGGACCGACGTCACCTACTCGGTGTCAGACGGGTGGAGGCAGAAGGTGGAGAATGTATCCAAGTCAGGCAGCCTCATGCTAAAGGACTTATCCACAAAGCAGGAGGGGATGTACACCTGTAAGCTCAGCAATGCTGAGGAGACGCACATTACCCACATCCACCTGAGAATAACTGAAGGTAAGATCGAGCTGATATAAAACACTGCAGGGAGAAACTTGCCCGGCTGATGACCAGATAAAGCCAGATTTCTAAAGAAATTAATTAATGATTGGGGCGATCGTGGCTCAAGAGTTGGGAGTTCGCCTTGTAATCGGAAGGTTGCTGGTTCGAGCCCTGGCTTGGACAGTCTCGGTCGTTGTGTCCTTGGGCAAGACACTTCACTTACCGCCTACTGGTGGTGGTCAGAGGGCCCGGTGGCGCCAGTGTCCGGCAGCCTCGCCTCTGTCAGTGCGCCCCAGGGTGGCTGTTGCTACAATGTAGCTGCCATCACCAGTGTGTGAATGTGTGGATGACTGGTTGTGTAAAGCGCTTTGGGGTCCTTAGGGACTAGAAAAGCGCTATACAAATACAGGCCATTTACCATTGATATAATTAATCAGTTTTCAATCGTTTTATCAAATAAATTTGGATAATTGGACAAAAGCATAAAATAAACTACTAAATGTGTATTTTGGACATTTTCTTTGCATTGATTTAAAAAGTGAAACATGACCCAAAATCTCAACTTCTCATAACAAATAACTTCTTACCTGTAGAGTCCTGACTAAATGTGTAGCCGTGCACCTGCCAGAGCTTTTATTATTGCATTTGTAAAGTGGGGACATTCAGCCAGACAAAGACTTATTTCTGCTTAATATAGTATTTCTGCTAAATTATAGTATTTCTGCTAAATTATAGTATTTCTGTTTTTTATACGATTTGTGCTTAATATAGGATTTGTGCTAAATTATAGTATTTCTGCTTTTTATAATATTTCTACTTTTTATAGTATTTGTGCTTAATATAGTATTTCTGCTTAATATAGTATTTCTGCTAAATTATAGTATTTCTGCTACATTATAGTATTTCTGCTTTTTATAGTATTTGTGCTTAATATAGTGTTTCTGCTAAATTATAGTATTTCTGCTTTTTATAGTATTTCTGCTTAATATAGTATTTCTGCTAAATTATAGTATTTCTGCTTCCTATACGATTTGTGCTTAATATAGTATTTCTGTTTAATATAGTATTTGTGCTAAATTATAGTATTTCTGCTAAATTATAGTATTTCTGCTTTTTATAGTATTTGTGCTAAAACATAGTATTTCTACTAAATGTAGTATTTATGCTTAATCATACTATTTCTATATATTACTGCCAGGTCCCCAGGCAGCCAATCCTCTGTGAGGACTGACACATTCAAATTTACATATCAGGGCCTGCACGGCTTCCCAGCCAGCCAATCATATCTGAGGTCTGCCGTTTCTTCTCTCGTCATATCTCAGCAACGGTTGTACAAAGAGCAATGAAAATCGCAGTCAAAGTACACCAAAGTCCGCTGATTCACCCAGTACAAGAATTATGCTTCTAGTTCACCTAGTTTTTGAGTTACACGACGTTTTGTAACTCCAAAAAACGGCGTTTTTCGCCTCTCACCGCGATCTAATTCTGACTGCTCATCACCCTGTTTTCCAGGCGCCCGCTCTCTTTCCCAGTGGCGCAGTTGGTAATGACACGGGTCTGCAAGCCAAAGGTCATGGGTTCAATCCCACCTTGGTCAACATGTTTTTTTCCCTACAAATTAATACACTATCACAGACCAGTAATTCATATTCATCATTTATTACAATTCTGCAAACTTTTGTCATTTTACCAGCTTTTCTAATATGGACCTCAGATTCTTGTTAACACTCCATGGCACAAATACTGTTCCCTTTAGGCTCTGTGTATGTGTGTGTGTATCAATATTTCTCCCATTTTAAAGTATTACTCCACCATAATTGTATTTCTGTTAAATCAAAGTACTTTTACTACATCTTTGTACTTCTGCTCAATCATAGTATTTCTGCTAAATCATAGTATTTTTGCCAAATCATGGTTTTTGTGCCAAATCATAACATTTGTGTTATGTTATAGTATTACTACTAAGTGGAGGAATTTCTGCCATGTTACAGTATATGTGCTGATTACAGTATTTCTGCTAAATCATATTATTTCTACTATATTATATTTCTCTTTCTAAATATAGCATTTCTGCTATATAATTGTATTTCTCCTATGTTATAGTATTTGTGCTTAACCAGAGTATTTGTGCTGAAACATAGTATTTCTGCCAAATGATAGTATTTCTGTCAAATTATAGTATTTGTGCTAAAACATAGTATTAATTTAAAATTACAATATTCATAGTTCATCACAGTGTCTCTGGTAAATCACAGTATGTCTGCTATGTTGTACTATTTTTCTAAATCATAGTGTTTCTGTAATGTTTAAGTATTTTTGGCTAAATATATTCTTTCTGTTATCTTATACTATTTCTCCTAAATTCTTGTATATTTGAGAAGTTGTCATGTTTCTGGTAAGTTACAATATTTCTGCCAAGTTCTGCTATGCTATTGTATTTCTGCCAAGTATTATGTTTCCTCTAAGATATTGCAGTTCTGCTAAGTTATTACATTTTAGCAAAGTTCTTTTGCTTCTGCAAAGTTTTTACAATTTCTGCAACTTTTCAGTTTTTTCAGCTAGTTTTTGCAGACAGCTTCAGCTTTAAAGCATCCACACTGCATTTTCGCAGGAAATGCAAATTTTTCTAGTTAGTTTTCTGTTTGATGTTTATTCAGCTGTGTGAAAACCCTGGAGGAACCCACCCGATGGATTAATAAAGTTAAATTTAATTTAATCTAATCTAATAAATTTAATCTCAGCCAAACCGATTTACTCACGAACAAATAAAACACTGAAAAAGCCAAACAATAACATTTTTAAGTTATCAAAGTGACTTATATATCATGTTTAACCCGAGTAGCGAATTGGCTGGGCCGCGCTATGAATTCTGCGATATGGTTTTTCATATTTGTTGTCCAGGTGGAAATTCGGGAGAATGGTGGCTCCGGGATTCTCCCGGAAAAATCGGGAGGGTTGGCATGTATGGTTGTGGCAACATCACTAACCTTGTCAAACACCTCAGAGTAAATCATATCACAGAATATGAGGCACGTATGTTGAGGTGAACTGAAGAGGAGGAGAGGGACAGGTGCTGATAGGGCGAGACAGACGTCTCTCACAGAGTCCTTTAGTGCTGCAGGCAGGCAACGTGTTCAAATAGCCACAACTTCAGTTTTTTTATTTCTGTATGATGAAGTCTGCATTATTAAGTAATAAGAACAGGTAATCTGATGTCCTGTAATCATTATGACGCTATAATTTGAGATACAATAAATAAAATAAGTTTTTGTACAAAGTATCGGTATCGGATCAGTATCGTCGATACCATCCTGAATATTACTTGGTATCGGATCGGAAAGGAAATCAGTGGTATCGCACATCACTAACGTTCTGTTGTTCCAGGTGGCAGCGTTACGGTTGCCATGGTTACAGGGTGACGCTCTCTCTCTCTGCGTGTTTCCTGGGTGAGAGAGGCCTTTTTGTTGTTGTTGTGCTAAGCTAATAGGCAGAATGCTACAGGTATAGCTCTAAAGAATGTAGCATCATGGGCAGTGTAGTCCGTGCTGCAGGGAGAATGGACTGCCATACCCGTTATGTGTCTGTGAGCGAGGGAGGGAGAAAAAGGAAAAGTACGAGCTGTCATCGAGCAAAAACTGGAGCTGGAAGCATGTAAATATAATAATAACCACTGCAGCCAAGAAGAGAGCCTGACGAGCCCAGCTGTAAGTAAGCTATTAAGACTCGACTGTACACCGTGTTCGTGTTTTCCTCTGAAACAATAAGTTCTGTTGGAGCAGCCTTTCAACGCCTCTCTCTGTCTCTCGCTAGCAAAGTCGACCCAGACAACAAAGTAAAGCTAGTTTTCAGCTACGAGCCGACACAGAACCCACCGTATTAGCCAGAGGTCCCTTTACTACGGTTTGGAGCCGCGGACCTTCAGTAACAGTAATAAATCACAGCAATAGTACATTCATGTAGTTGTAAACAGCATGATAATATATTAAGTAATCCAAAGTATTCAGAATACGTTACTCTCATTGAGTAACGTAACGGGATACGTTACAGAATACATTTTGGGGCATGTAATCTGTAATCTGTAGTGGAATACATTTTAAAAGTAACCTTCCCAACACTGTCAGGAACAAATGTAATCTCATGGCAGGATGCTGTAAACGGACCAAACTTCAGCCAGGAGAACAACTGAGATAATCCATCCACAAGGATGAATAGGATTAGTCATTCATATACTGCTGCATGGGCTGGGCTGTAGCTACATCGTAAGGTTTTAAAAACTGAGCTTTCAAATGATTAGTGGTGATAGAAGCCGAGGGAGGCCAACAGTGATCACTTACTGTTTTTAGGAGTTTTTTGAGATTAAATAGAAGACAATACAAAACATTAAACATGTTAACAACACAAAATCCATATTAAACGCAGACTACTATAGGCCTGGAAGCAGGATTTGTCACGCCATCACTTAAAGACCAGATAGCCTATTAGTTTTCTTTTCGATGCACTCTGAGGTCATAGCAAATTAGAAAAAAACATCCTAATGAGTGATTTTGCAGAACTACGTTCTATTTATAGACTTGTTAATTATTTGGCATTATTGCAGCAAACCAGCCTATGAAATGGATGAAACATCGTGACTTGGTTCCAGCGCTACACAAGGGACCTGCTTCAAACAAACCACCATGCCAATCAGATTACTTCTTCCATGTGAGGGTGAAGAGGTGACCCTTCTGGATAAGATGGTGAAGGTTTGCTGCGTTTTGGTGAACAGTGTGATAATAAAACCAGGGAAAAATGAAACTTGCTGCTGTTAAATATTCTTAAGTCTTGTGCTGTATAGATAGCGGTAATTTTTCAGAAGATAAATTGAAGTAATTGATAGTAAATTAAGTAGTGTAATAGTGGGTGATATCGTGTAAATGCTGTCATGATTTTGTGTAAACATTTTGTCTTTTATAAACTATAAATGACATGGATTCTACACTGTAACTGATGTGATGTTTTATAATAAAAAAGAGGCAAAAATTAGTTTGTTTCTTTATTGAACTTTTGAACAGTGGTACTCAGTCAGTACATATTCAGTAAATGCAAATTATTTACATGGCAGTGCACTACAGGCATAAATCTAGACCCCTAGATAAAACATTATGGCATTATAGCAGTGACAACTCCTCCACAGTAGCAGGTGGGATTTTTCTTTTTTGAGGACGGCTCCTTTTACCTTTCAATATAGATGGTCTGTTTATGTTTTGATCCAGAGCCGTTTTTGGGCAGCTGAAGAGGAGAAGTCTATCTTATGGCCAACCTCTGGCTGTATCTTGGTCATATTACCAGGCAAAACCCAGTATGCAGGTTCATCTGTAACAGCCCTTGTGCCACGGATCCGTACTGTTGCTTCTACTTTAAAAAGAAGAACAGCGACATGGCTGCAGGTCTCCACGACTCCGGCCATACAGGTGCAGTGGGCGGCTTCAACCTTCCCTGTGATGCTCACAGTGACCCATGGCTGTAATGCTGGTTCATTCAGTCTTTGAGAGTGCAGGACCTGAAACACACAAAGTTAATTTAAAGACAAAGACTCTAATGAGCCAAGGCCGACATAAATGTGTTTTATCTACTTTCAAATCCATTTATCATAAATGTAACAAAGTGTGTAGAAAGTTAGCACATACATGTAATTATCCATTTTTTTCTAATGTATCCATCTATAGAACGCTGCATGTTATATTCCAAATCTGCCTGTTCTCTCTCAGAAACCTGCCTTCAGAAAATGAAACTAAAGTATGTAGTCACTTTCAAGATGGAGAAAGCATAAAGTTTGACTTTAGGTGACAATCATGGACACGTAATATGATAAGGAGATTCTGCAGGTCATTAATCAATGTATTATTGTAAAAAAATGTATTTTTTGTGACACAGGACACAAACATGGAAGCAAGATATGTAATTAGGATTATTTCTAATAAATATGAATAAATAATTGCAATTTCTTTAACCACTGAGAATAACTAAATTCTTCAGGACAATGGCACATCAATGCACTGAACTCACTATGGCTACGTTCACACTGCAGGTCTTAATGCTCAATTCCGATTTTTTTGTCTGCTTGTTCACACTACAAATAAAATGTGACAGCAAACACGCTCCTTTGTGAACCCTCAAAGTGGCCCGCATATGCAAAAGCTGGTGTCACACACAACACGCTCTGTTTAGACCCAGACCAAACAGTATTGTTTGACTGATGGCCCTTAATATAAGGACTTGTTTCAGACTTTGCTTTAAGTTATTTTGTTATTTACACATGGCCTAATAATTATCCTTATTGCCGTTTTAGAGAGGAGCGGTGCTTCAAAGGATATGCAGATTTCTGTCAGAATCTGCAGATTATACAGTATAAATAAAATGTTCATGTTGTCTTCCCAACAGTTTCACTAACATCTACAGGGGATGGACACGAAGGGCTCATCCCAGATAGCAAGGAAACATTGAACAGATGTTGATTTTCCATCTGAACCATCAGAATCGTCAGGGTTGAAATGTCAACACAAAACCAATGTTGAAACAACACTGAAATACTGATGAAACCGCTTACAGCTGCTACCACTTGGACTATTCCATAGCCCCCCCTCTCACAGTGGTACATCCCTTCAGGTAACCATTGTCTTGTACAGTAGAGCGGGACATTAGATTTACTCTCAGCGGAATTGACCGGAGAAGGCATCAGTTCATGCACTGCACTGGCCTGCACCACGATTAATATAAGGTAAGAATGAATGACTTTTGTTCTATTCGTTATTTCCACGGTTGCATTTGAATAACAGTAAAAAACAAACAAACTTGTTAATGTAAAGTTTCGGACAAAATGTGGGAGCCCGAAATTGTGTCTACTTTCATCTTACAATCCGGCAACAAATAAACTGCACTGCGAACAAAGTCAACAAAGAAAACATTTTCGTTTCATACTTTTCCGTTATATTCCCTTACAAAGCTAGCTTAACGCTTCGAGGGTTCCTTTGTTCTTGCCGTTGCCTCGGCGCTTGACCCAGACTTTCGCTCTGTAGTTGCTTTTTAGCATAGTACTACAAAAAATTGTAAATCTGTGATATATGATTGATAAACGTAAAGGTAACTGTATAAATGTGTTCAATGACTTTGTTACTTTTAATGATTGGAGAGCACCCGCTTCGATTCGCACTCAATTCAAACTTTACGTTGCACGCTCACCTAACTTTACGTTGCACGCTCACCTAACTTTACGATGCACGCTCACCTACCTTGCGTTTGCACCTTTTGTCCACACGTAAACTGCGTTTTATTATTTATTTATTAGTTTTTCGCCTCTCACTGCTTAAGCCATTAATCTTTCTGGAATTGTTTTTTTAAACAGATGCGACCTCACAAAAGATATTAGCTATGCTGTCAGACCTGACGACAGCTGTTAACGAACTCCGTGAGGAGGTCAGAGCCATCCGCCATCCCTGCTGCAATGAATCGGTAGATGCTGGGGTACTGCCTCTGGATTTGCCCTTGCACAACATTGAGGAGCTAAACAATGCAGAGGCAGCTCTTCAATCATAAGAGGCAAATAAGGCAATGATAAGTATATAAAGGTTATGTACACTTTGTAACTATAAAGTGTAATAGCTGTCAGATGTGATTTAAATACATAACAACGGCCTGTTGATTAAACACACAAGCACTTGCATACACATTTAAGACATGAGACACGCTAATTCCATCTCTTAAAATGTGTCTATAGGTGAGACGCTTTGCCTTGATTGGAGGGACCACACTGGAGGTGCGAGTCCGCCGTGTAATGGCTTATGCCATTACAAACGAGCTGGCCTCGGTACTCAACTGGGCAGGGAAAAAAACCAAGGACCAGACAAAGCAAAAAATGGCATTTAAAGATACAGCGCTCTGCAAATGCATATATGGTGGTAAGTTTTACAGTTTTTTTGCTATATTACTTTGTCTTTCTTAATAACAAGACTTTCATGTCCGGTTAAGCTGGAGATGGAGTCTTTGGTCTTTGGCTTGTTTAATCCTCGGGTTGTAGTTGTACAGCCCGAGGAACCCATGTTTATTTTGTTTTAAAGGATACACGGCACACCATGCTAAGACTTATCACTTATCACAGCTCATAGCTCTTTGGGAATCAAATGCGGCAGTTTGCAGATTTACGCCTGGTGACTTTCATGTTTATCAGCCTAGGAGTTTACATACTTTCTCCCCGCTGAAGACAGTTAACAAGAGCTTATTCATGTGCTCTAATTCACTTTTTTTGTTTGTGTGTGTATTTTTTTCCTAGATGGCCTGACGCAGCAGTTAGGGTCAAACTCTATGTCCAAGTTTGTCTTTGCACAAGCAGTGCAGAAATGGCTCCGATACGCCCCAGATCGTATGGGTATGGGTGGTGCAGGACGCACATCATGATCCCCATCCCAGAGTAAAAAATTACAAACTTCTGTGAAACATATAAATGTAAATAGGAAACTGTCTTTTAATAAAGTATTTAGCAAACGAAACATGCCTATTGACCTTTTTTTGTTTATTTTTTTTCTCTGTTACATCACATGCAATGCTTTCTTATTTTAGGATATTAATATTGACATGATACATTGTGAGACATTTGTTGTTGTTTTTTTTATAAAGGGTGTCCAATTTGAGGAATAAGTACAATTATGTGTTTAGGTGGTTTAAGTATTGATGGAAACATGCAGTAGTTTAGTATTGGTTAAAATACCTATAAAGAAAGGTAGATTTCCAGTCATGATTTAACTGTTGTTTTAATAAAAAGCAACTGTGCGAAAGAGGTGGAAAATCAACACCATAGCTCAACAGTGTTTCAATATCAGAATCTGACATTGTTTCAATGTCAGGTTTCAACATTGATTCAACATCAAAACCTGACGTTGTTTCAACATTAAAAAAGGGTGCAAGAGTGACGTTAGGTCAACGTCACACTTCAACGTTGATTCAATGACGTCGCCTGATATTGACTCAACGTTGTTTCAATGTTTCCTTGCTATCTGGGATGTGTTCTCAATGTCTTCTCGGACGCTTCTCCAGCGCTGATAATTGGCATATGTTTCGTGTCAGTGACGTAAAAGACGGATTTAATGCGACATGACCATTCAATCAGCAGTTGCTTTCTAAAAAATCAGATATGTATCGGATTCAGTACCACATACGAAAGTGACCCAGATCGGATTTGTGCTGTTTTTACACTGTCATACCATGATTGGATATGGGTCGCATACGGTCAAAAAAGTCCGATTTGATGCGCTTTCGCGTGCAGTGTGAACGTAGCCAGAGCCTCCACATGCTCTCCCTGTAATTTGTCCCTCACGAATGAATTTATGATTGCACTAATTTGAATGTTCGGGGGAAAATCAAACGCATTTAACTCACAGTACCCTACAAACGTCACTGCTGTTTAGTTTTCTGTCTTCATTTATGTTGGAAGTGATAGCAGAGCTGTACGTTTGAATTTGTTTCCAAAACCCCTCAGTTAGGACATGCTATATTGTATTTAGATGGAATCTAGCGAGCTAACTTCCTGCTAATTTCGTTTTCATGGATGCCTGGATGATAAACTCAATTATTACACATGGTAGAGCAGAACGCTGATCATTTTATTACAGATGAAAGACTTTAGATAGTTTTTAAACACTCAGTGATGCCACAGTGATCATGTGAGTTATGGACCTGCAGTGGAGTTTGAGCCAAGACACGGCTAGTGCTGTCAGACTTAAAGACCGGATAAAGAGTGATATGAACATATCTATAACTTACCGGAATGAAAATGTCTGGAGCACACCAACAGATATTTGGAGATGGAAGAGAAGAGATATCAGCTCGTCTCACAGCTGCTATCCAGACTAGACGCCATCATTTGGTAATCCGATACATGAGCTGCCTCATGTTGCTTCCAGGTGGGGAAAGAATGAAAAGATAAACCATTTCAACCTTATTCCCTTGCCGGTCGTGCGATCTAACTTTACAACCGACCGCACAGCAAGTACGAACCATAGCTGGTGTTATCCGTGTACTTTCGCTCCTCTTTCGCTAGCGCTTTGTTCGGCCCAGAAACATGGCGCCTCAACCAAAAATCCTGGCCACGCCCCTCTGGTGACACCACTCTCCAAAAGCCCTATTACGCTAATCGTTGTGTCACTTCCGGTATTTCAGACAATCCCTTTCCGTCAAGGATTTTTAATTTGTTGCGGTTTTTTAATTTGTTGCGGATTTTTAATTTGCTGCAGTTTTTTAATTTGTTGCGGTTTTTTAATTTGTTGCGGTTTTTTAATTTGTTGTGGATTTTTAATTTGTTGCCGTTTTTTAATTTGTTGCCGTTTTTTAATTTGTTGTGGATTTTTAATTTGTTGCCGTTTTTTAATTTGTTGCCGTTTTTTAATTTGTTGCGGATTTTTAATTTGTTGCGGATTTTTAATTTGTTGCCATTTTTTAATTTGTTGCGGTTTTTTAATTTGTTGTGGATTTTTAATTTGTTGCGGATTTTTAATTTGTTGCGGATTTTTAATTTGTTGCCGTTTTTTAATTTGTTGTGGATTTTTAATTTGTTGCGGATTTTTAATTTGTTGCGGATTTTTAATTTGTTGCCGTTTTTTAATTTGTTGCGCTTTGCACTTCCCAGCCTACTTTAAAGATGTATAATATACAATCATTTCACCCTGGAAAAAGAGCAGTTTGAAGTAAACGCTCAAAATTACCATTTATGCCCATGATGAGTGTGTGTGCCTTTCTGATTCACAGGATGTGAATCAGATCAGATCCGTCACTATTTCACCTGGTATTTGTGTATAGCAACTTCACAGCTGTAGAAATTTTACTGAAGCTTTCGATTGAGATGAAATTTTACAAACGACTTTTTCATAGATCAGGTTAATATGATCACCGGTTTATTCTTCATTTGTATTGTCGTTATTGTTAAAAACAGAGGAAAACATGATGCCTGTGCCTGAAGATTACCACTGAATACAGAGCTAACAGATCAACTGAAGATGCCAGTGTTACAACACTCCACACCACCATCTCCCACCTTGAACAACAGGGGCGTCACGCCAGGCTGCTCTTTGTTGACTTTAGTGCTGCCTTTAATACGATACTCACGGACAAACTGATTTCTGCTGGACATCAGATTTCCTTTTACCACCTACTGCTGGATCGGAGACTTTCTCTCAGACCATGTACAGAGAGTTAGAGTGGGGCCTCATCTTTCCCCAGCCCTTACCCTTAACACTGGCTCTCCACAAGGCTGTGTACTGAGTCTCCTACTGTACACATGACTGTGTCAGTACCCACCCAGACACTACAATAAGTTTGTAGATCATACCACTGTGGTGGGGCTCATCTCTGGGGGTGATGAGAGAGCATACAGAGTTGAGGTTCAGAGGCTGTCGGATTGGTGTGCAAACTACAACTTGGACCTCAATATCACCAGGTCAAAAGAGCTGGCAATCAAGTTCAGAGGCAGGAAGTCTTTGCTGTAGCCGTGGATGTGGAAAGGGGGGCCAGCTTCAAGTTCCTGGGTGTGCACATAGACACAGACCTCCAATGGAGCTTAAACACCTTGGCGGTTTTAAAGAAGGCCCAACACCCTCTCCATTTTCTGAAAATCCTCAGAAAGGAGCTGCTGATCATCTTCTACTGTTGCTCCATTGAAAGTGTGCTGACATACTCACACTGACATGAGACAGTTTCCAGTTTAGTTGTACCATCGCACTAAGTATGACTGTCCAATGAGAAAAAAAAGAAGAAGAAAGAGTTACATTATCTGAATAAACAAAAACTCTGGCTTCCATTAGTGCAAGTCCTCCAACACTAGCACCTTACATCACTTTAGGTGGTTTTACCACCTGACATTTGATTTATCGCTGCCTGAAAATGAAACAGCAGTCATTGTATCACCTGTGCTGTTGCTGTAGAACAGACAGCAAAGCTTACAGACAAGCGTTCCATTGCTTAAATGTTGCAGTGACTAAATTTAATTAATTTTAATTTGATGGTATATGGACCACAGGAACTCCAATCTATTGAACACACCGAGTGCTTTCCTACAGAATGAAGAGCAGGCAGCAGGTTTTGTACAGGTACACAGTTTAATAGTTATTATAGACATTTTATGTACATTTCAACAGCTGTATTCTATGTGGTACAGCCTTTAAAATCTGCTGTTCATAGTTTGTAAATAAAAAACAAAACACAAAACTCATCAAATCTCGCAAACAGAATTTTTTTTTTCATTTTTCGGAAGACTAAAAAAAATATTTTATTGTATTAATCATGCATTACACAAACGAGAGTTACACAGTAAACTGTAGCATTGGTGAAAATAAAAGAAAAAAAAATTATATAATAATAAAACTGTGGATCGTAACAAACCAGAACAACAAATTAGACTTCCCCCTGTGGGCCAGCCAGTGAGACAGCAGCTTTTCAAAGATTGAAGCAATATGATGGAGGTGGAGGAGCAGAAGTCTCAGCCTGAACCAAACAAAGCTGTAACTTAACCTGTTCACACTCGAACTGAGCTTGTGCTGCATTCAGGTACCATTTCCCAGCTCATTAAACCAATTATTTGCTGGTTTGTTATTGGAAGTTGGCCTTTAACTGGAGCAGCCCTGTGTTCAAATCTGTGTACATCAAACTATTCTTTGACCTGTTTGAGGACAAAACTTGTTTTTACATAAATTAGATTTGCTTATTACTAATCAACAAATTTTAAAAAACAAAACAAAGCAAAATAACCCCCCACAGTGACCACTTTATTATAGGTACCTAAACACGGATGGTGTTCAGTACAGCTGCCTTGCTGTAAGATCTGTCTTCACAAATATCAGAATATTCCACTTAGTGATAGTGTCAAAAATGCATACTTGCATGTGTAAGAGTGTGTACGCGTATACAAATGAGTCAGTTCTGTGGGTTCAACATATAAAATGTGGAACTCTGACACAAGTGAGTGTACAGAAAATATAATAAAAAAACTACTTTTGATGGGTCAGAATATTAGAAACACCTCTCAACCTGATGATATTTTGTAGTTTATAACCATGACCTCCCTTCAGATGATATCAACAAAAAAAATTACAGCCATAACAAAATGATCTTTATGGCAGCTGTATTATACTATAACAAACTGCTCATGTGTACAGTGTACACAAGATTTTAAAAGTTCATTTCTTAAAAAAAAACCAACAAAACAAACAAACAGAGCTAATTAGATGTCAAATATATTGACTGTGAGGAAAAGGCATCATTTCAGCAAGTTGTGTATTTGTAGTTCAAGAAGTTCTCACCTGTAAAACCTTTTTGCTATGACCTCACGTCATTTTATCCAGTCTACATAAACAAGTAATCAGTAACTAATTACTGATTACTTCCCCAAAAAAGTAATCCCGTTACTTTACTGATTACTTATTTTCAAAATTAATTACTTAGTTACTTTTTAAAAACAGATCTTTCAGCCCAATTCTACTTTTTCTGCATAATCCATCATACAAAATGTAATCAAATGGAAAAGTCTCTTTTTAAAACTTGTTTTATTAGTTTTAATCTTTTAACTTTATGCATCAAGCAAAAATTTAATTATCTGCAACATTCTCTGACTGGAAGAAATTAGTTTTTTTTCTGCACATTCCAGCACATAAAATATATTTTTTTGTGTGTTTACACTCAGTCTTTCAAATAGATGCAAGTAAAACACAGCAGAAAATAAATAAAGTCAAAGACTAGCGGTCCTGTTGCTCTATTTTCACCTGTAAAGCAGGAGTGGGGTAGGCGGAGGTTTATCCTGGTGCAGGTGTGCAGCGGTCAGTGGAAGAATCCGCGAGTTTCTCTGTGAGTTTCCCATTACGTCGTAGCTACTCTGTGCTTGTTTGGAAGTTTAGGGGAGTTTTTTTTCCCTGTAAAAAGAAGTTTTCTTCCCACGCACAGCGGACACTAATGTTTTTGTCAGTTTTTATGGAATCAAACTCAAAGTAAGGTCAGTACTTCCACGCTTTAAACGCTGCACGCTCATACTCTCTCCTGCACTCGATATATGATCCATTGTTGATCTGCACACAGCTGTTGTCACGAACGTCGCACTCGCTTACGTCACTGTCATGAGACATTCTCGCAAAAAATCACGGTTTTAGTAACGCAGCGTTCCTACGGGAAAGTAACGGTAATCTAATTACCGTTTTTGCAATAGTAATCCCTTACTTTACTCGTTACTTGAAAAAGTAATCGGGGTAACGCGTTACTGCCCATCTCTGGTCGTCACAAACCAGGATGGACTCTGTTTTGTTCAGAGTCCCAACAAACAGAAACCTTATTTTACTACCTGATGAAGAACAAAGTAAAAACATAGTGACGTAGAGTTAACCATTAGGCTGTTTTCACCAACAGTCTCTGTATGCAGTCAGCTCAGATCAGACGCTGCTGTGATTTGAAAAATGCTGACCCCTGGTGGACAAGGTCTTAATTACAAGAACTAGTTCAACTTGACTCGTACTTGTTTAGTCTACGAAACAAGTGATAAACATACTGTATCAGTATTATTAGAGGTGGGGAAATGGACCATAAGCATCTTTGTCTGTTCAAAGATGTTTGATGAAGGACCATCACTGAGAACTCTTGAAAACACAGTTTGTAAATCAGCAGTTTTGCCTTTGACAATCTGTTGTGTTTAAAGGATGTGCTGAATGTGTTTATGCTTCAATTTATTCCTTTTCTTTCAAGAATTGTCTCCAGTTTTATTCTTACCTGAAGTGAAAACATCCCAGTGAAAATGTGACCAACTGTCAGTTTAGCTGTTAGTTTGTGTGTGTAAGCTAACAGCTAAAATAATGTTAATTATTAGTTTTCAGCGCTTAGTTTTTTTATGTTGTTTAGTCTAGAAAACATTTTTGGCCAATACTCTGACAGTATTATGATCACTATGATCACAACACAGCTAAACACAGATCAGGTTCAGCATCTAAACTGCTGATGCAGACCTCTGTAGAGCGGGGGGACGTCACGCTCTGACGAGGGGCTGACGTTTTTCTGGCCTAATGTTTAACACTGAAATGTTTCCCATTTAAAAAAAACTTCAAAAACGCCTTTTCGATTGATATGTTTGTAATTTGCTGATATTTGCACAGTTGATTTGAATGAAAATGTGAATTTCTGTAAATGTCTTAATTAAAAAACAGTGGTCGCAAGCCAATAAAGATTTGTCATAATGTATATGTAAGTGAAGAACTGAGACTTTATTTTTTCATCACATTACATCATCACTGTCATATCTGTCTGGTGGTTTAATAAACATTCCACTTTAAAAACCTTTGAATTTTCTGGCAATTATTTCCTGGTTCAGGCGTTAAAGGGCTGACACAGTCCAGTCCAGAAACGTCATCTCTTCTTGTGTTTTAGTTCCAGCAAGTTTTCCACATACATCAAAAATGTTTGTGGTATAGCCGGTAAAAAATAAAGTGTGTGGGGGAAAAAAATTACGGTTTTGCTTTTTAAAAAAAAAAAAAAAAAAAAAAAAAAAAAATATGGAAGGGGGCAGGTTCTCCAAGTCCACAGCGGGTTCAGCTCCAGGTGGTTCTGACTGCACCAGCTGGTCCACCTCCTGTCTGCAGGCATCCTCATCATCATCCTAGATCAGAACCATGACGGTGGTGCCGTTGATGGTTTCGCAGATGATTCTGCTGGAGAAGAGCAGCGGGGAGAGAGTGCACCCCTGCGGGAGGCCGGTGTTAATGGTCCATGTGTGGGATGTGATGCGCTTCAGCCTCACCTGCTGCTGCCCGTCTATCAGGAAGATAGTTGTTGTGGCTCCTCCAACCTATGGCCGCGGCAGGCTAAACATGAGGACACAGATGACGCGCAACAATGAACACATAAAATACACTTCTGTACCATTTGCTCCTTTTATTCCACATGCAACTGTCCAATATACAAATCAGTGCCTGGGATTAACTTATTAAACAAATGCACAGACCACAAACAAATAACTGCAACTCACCAATAACTGCACTAACTACTATGCCAAATTACAACATTGGCCTATGGCATCAATTAGTGCACAAATATACAAAACCATCAAGTTCCAGTTAAAATACATCAAAATTATTCAAGCTGCGCTCAAGCTGCGATCAACAGAAAGTTTTGCCTCATGCTCACCCTACCTTTCTGCTCATCAACATCAGGTGCTGTGAACAGGTGAGTGCAACCACATTTATTATCTACCACACCCATGAGACACACCCCACACCCGTGCACCAATACAGTGAGTCCATTTAAACCAACCCACTTAATCAAAAAGGAACAACTCATATGGCTCCTACATACCGGCCCCTAATTATTTTAGAGCAATAATTACATCATACTTACCATGTAGGAGACATATTGAGAAACATGATCTATCCTTTATCAAACATTCAAAGATACAATTTTTAATTCAAAATAATGAAATACACATTAATACATTAAGACATTTGAAAAAGTCAATCTTTATGACTCTTCTGCTTCCTGTAGAAGACACACTTTAGTGATCGGCCTGTCCAAACAACCAGTCTTTGTTTTAACACGAACCTGACGTACAAGTCCTTTACCGTCAGAAGTTGCTTCCACAATCCTTCCAGTCACCCAAGAGTTAGGAGGCGCAGTATCATCGACAGCGATAACCACATCCCCAGGAATGAAGTTCCGTCCGATTCTCTGCCACTTCTGACGCTCTTGAAGCTGGGGCAGGTACGCCTTAACCCAGCGCTTCCAGAACAGGTCAGACATGTACTGTACTTGCCTCCATCGACGTCGTCCATACACGTCCCCCTTCTGAAACACTCCTGGTGGTATCAATGGCTTGGTCTTAAGCAGCAACAGATGGTTAGGAGTCAAGGCCTCCAAATCATTAGGATCAGTAGAGGCTTTGGTTATTGGTCTACTGTTCACAATAGCCTCTGCCTCACAAAGAACTGTACAAAGGTCTTCTTTGTCCAAATTCTGCACTTTCAAAATGGAATTTAACACCTTCCTGACAGACCTTATGAGACGTTCCCAAACACCGCTATGATGGGAACCAGCAGGAGGATTAAAAATCCACTTTATGCCCTTTTGCAGCAGCATCTCATGAATCTGTGCCCAATTCCATCCTTCCACTGCCTCTTTCAACTCACGTTCACCACCCACAAAGTTCACAGAGCACACTTCTTCCAGTGTAACCTCCTGGTCCAGTATTACGTCATTTCCTCTGGGAATATTCCTGTCCTGTTGCTGTCGGTTGCCACCGAACATGAACCCAAAGTCACCAAAGAAACTGGAGAAGATATCGCTGTGAAAGCTGTGGTGACCCTCTTTGAGCCCGTACTCTCCATACATGTCATACTGTTTCCTTTTCTCCTTATCTGAGAGGACCTCATAGGCTGCCCCCAAGTCTGCGAACTTGTCCAGGGCTTGCGGGTCGTTGTGGTTTCTGTCGGGGTGTAACTGCAAAGCCAGCTTTCTGTAGGCCTTCTTGATGTCCCTGATTGATGCACTCTTGTGTTCATTTGCATCAACAGCATTAACTAAAACGGCCATTTTAATCTCTGGATCATTTAAAGAGATCTTCCCAAAATCAAGGTTCACTGGCCAATTAATTTCTGGCTCAACAAGAAACTTTGGCCCTGTCAACCAGGAATCATTCTTCAAAAAGGATTGCACCTTAACTCCCCTAGAAGCTAGATCAGCAGGATTGCATGATGTATTAACATATCTCCACTGAGAAGGTTTGGACACTTTAAGTTTGCTACAAATACTTTAAACCTTGAGGTTTCATTTCTGATATACTTTAACACCGAGGTACTATCAGTCCAAAATACTGACTCCTGCAAATGCATTTGCAGCTCTTTTCTCCACATCTTATCCATTATACTCGCAACTAAGGCAGCTGTCAACTCCATGCGAGGAATGGAAGTTTGTTTCAGTGGAGCCACTCTTGCTTTACCCATTATAAACGCACAATGCACTTGATTCTGGGTGCTGCGCAACAACAGATAAGTGACTGTGCCATAACCCTCCTCGCTTGCATCTGCGAAGTGATGTAACTGACCAGAAGCAACATCTCCAAAATTAGAAGGTTTAAGGCACCGGTCAACCTTAAAATCTGCAAGAAGGCAAAGATCATTTAGCCAAACTGTCCATTCTTGTTCAACAGTAACTGGCAACACATCATCCCAACCCCAATGATTTCTACACAGTTTCTGAAGGATCAACTTAGCAGACAGCACCACAGGTGCCAAAAACCCCAATGGGTCATAGATCGAGCTCATAAGGGACAATATCCCTCTCCTTGTGGGAGGATTGTTTTTAAGTGTGATCTTGAACTTGAATGCATCTGATTGGATACACCACTGTACACCCAGCGCTCTCTCTACTGGCAACACGTCACTATCCAAATCCTTAACCTCCTTGGATCGTTCCTGCTGAGGTATGGCAGCGAGTACTGCTCTTCTGTTGCTAACCCATTTGGTGAGCACTGCCTCCTCTTCAGAACCAACAGAGATGAGGCAATCATCCACATAAAAATTATGTAAAACATTGTTGACAACCTCTAGTCTGAACTGATCTCTGTTGTCCTCTGCACATTTCCTCAAGGCAAAATTCGCACAACTTGGGGATGAGGTGGCTCCGAAGAGATATACTTTCATTCTATATTCCACCAAATCCTGACTATGATCTCCGTCTGGCCACCACAGAAACCTTAACAGATCTGAGTCATCTCTTTGTACTCTGACCTGATAAAACATGAATTCAATGTCTGCCATGAGCACCACAGGTTATTTTCGGAACCTAGTAATGACCTTAACTAGCAAGCTAATGAGAACTGGGCCTTTCAGAAGTTGTCCATTCAGAGACACTCCCTGAAATGAAGCACCACAATCAAAGACAACTCGCAACTACTTCTTCTGTGGGTGATGCACCCCATGATGTGGAATGTACCACAATCCTCCGTCACAGCGATCAAATTCTTCAGCAGGCACCTTCTCTGCATACCCTTTAGAAATGATTTCAGTCATAAAACTGGTGTAATCGACATCAAATGAACCATCCCTAATCAACTTCCGTTTAAGGCTCATAGCTCGCTGTTCTACAGCCTTCCTATTATTTGGCATTTTTACCCGATTGCACCTAAAAGGTAAACCAATGGTGTAATGACCATCAACCAACTTAACAGAGTCCATCACTGACTTCATAAACTGCTGATCTTCCCTAGACAAAGCAAACTGCTCATCCTGAAATACATTCTGGAAAATCAGCCTTCATTTGACGTTCCCACAGCTCATCCAATCTTGCCACGGAAATGCTTGTCAGTCTTACAATCCTCTCTGAGAGGACCATTCATCGTCCAACCCAGCATAGTTTTTACTGCATAGGGACCTCCACCCTGACTTCTAACAACATCCCATGGCTCTAAAGCCTTGGGCACAATGGTCCCGATCAACAGGTCTACCCCGGAATTTATCTCCAGTGTCATAATAGGGCGCAAATGTGGCCATCTATTGAGATCTTCCTGTCGGGGAATATTACATTGATGAACAGGCATGCTTTTCTGAGTAAATAAGTCAGGCAAGTCACAGTAGTGATCTAAATCCAAACCAACTACTTCCAAATCTGAAACCACATAACTACTGACCATTTTCTCCTGACCCATTGTCTGCAAAAGAATGCCAGTTTTCCTTCCTGAAAGATTCAGCCTATTCATGAGCCCTTCAGTACAAAAAGAAGCTGAACTCCCAGGATCTAGAAAAGCATAGGTTATCAGTGACTGATTACCTTTCTTGGATTTCACTCTAACTGGTATTATGGACAGAGCACTATTTTGCTCACCGGCCCCAGTAACACCACTGCTTTGCACCGCACATGAAGGACCTTCATCTGGTGGTTCTCCCCCTCCTATAGTTTGCACTGAAACACTTTCCCTCTGCTTAGAGTGGATATGTAAGAGTGTGGGGTGTTTCTGTTTACAGACTTTACACAAGAGATGTTTCCTACAGTCCTTGCTTCTGTGCCCAATGCGCAGACAACCAAAACACACACCATTCTCTTTCAAGAAAGATAATCTTTCACAGTGCAACTTTCTTTCAAATGAAGGACACAAATCCAACATATGCCCTGCTCCACAAAACAAGCAAACTTTGGTCACAACTGAACCACTCTCTCGCCTCAACACTGGCTCAATCTTCCCTTCCACCTTGGCCACTGTAGTAGCAAAACTACTCCTTTTAGCCTTAGGGTAAAACTGAGACTTACCATTCCTCGCCTGTTTTCTGATGGCTGTTGGAGGATTCTGTATATCTCCAAACAATGGGTCACTTGCGATCTTAACTTGCATTTTGACAAACTCAACAACATCGCAAAAAACCACTTTACGTTGAAACCTCTCCTGCAGATCGCAGACAACATTCCTCCACTTATCCCTGAGCTTATAAGGCAACCTTTTTATAACTGTTTGCATATTAGCAGAGACATCCAACTCGTGCAAGGACTCAACGTCCCCCATTGCATTACAACATTGCCTTAATAAAAACCCATATTCCTGCAAAGCCTTCACATCAGATTTTATAGGTGGCCATTTACTGACCCTTTCAATATAGGCAGCAGCAATTTTCAGGGAATTGCCAAAGTTCTCTTGGAGCAAAGATTTAGCTTTAGCATATTCATACTCAGCAGGCATATACTGACAGCTTCTGACCATTTCTCTTGGATGGCCTCTAGTGTATTGCTCGAGAAAATATAAACAATCCTTAGCACTGTGAGCTTGACTCTCCACCATGTGCTCAAAAGCTCTCATAAATGTTTGATATTGCAAAGGATCACCATCAAATAACTGAATGTCACGCCTTGGTAGCAAAAACAGACTGCTGCTCAGCCAATAAAGTTGTAATTTTATTTTGCTTCTTCAAAACTGTGACTAGATGATCATTCAATTTCAATTCAATTTTATTTATATAGCGCCAAATCACAACAAAAGTCGCCTCAAGGGGCTTCATAGATACAGAGAAAAACCCAAAAATCATATGACCCCCTATGAGCAAGCACTTTGGCGACAGTGGGAAGGAAAAACTCCCTTTTAACAGGAAGAAACCTCCGGCAGAACCAGGCTCAGGGAGGGGCGGCCATCTGCTGCGACCGGTTGAGGTGAGAGAAGGAAGACAGGATAAAAGACATGCTGTGGAAGAGAGACAGAGGTTAATAACAGATATGATTCAACACAGAGAGGTCTGTTAATACATAGTGAGCGAGAAAGGTGACTGGAAAGGAAAAACTCAATGCATCATGGGAATCCCCCGGCAGCCTACGTCTATTGCAGCATAACTAAGGGAGGATTCAGGGTCACCTGGTCCAACCCTAACTATATGCTTTAGCAAAAAGGAAAGTTTGAAGCCTAATCTTGAAAGTAGAGATAGTGTCTGTCTCCTGAATCCAAACTGGAAGCTGGTTCCACAGAAGAGGGGCCTGAAAACTGAAGGATCTCCCTCCCATTCTACTTTTAAATACTCTAGGAACAACAAGTAGGCCTGCAGAGTGGGAGCGAAGTGCTCTAATAGGGTAATATGGTACTACAAGGTCATTAAGATAAGATGGGGCCTGATTATTTAAGACCTTGTATGTGAGGAGCAGGATTTTGAATTCAATTCTGGATTTAACAGGAAGCCAATGAAGAGAAACTAATACAGGAGAAATATGCTCTCTCTTTCTAGTCCCTGTCAGTACTCTTGCTGCAGCATTTTGGATTAGCTGAAGGCTTTTCAGTGAGTTTTTTGGACATCCTGATAATAATGAATTGCAGTAGTCCAGCCTGGAAGTAATAAATGCATGAACTAGTTTTTCAGCGTCACTCTGAGACAGGATATTTCTAATTTTAGACATGTTGCGCAAATGGAAGAACGCAGTCTTACATATTTGTTTAATATGTGCGTTGAAGGACATATCCTGGTCAAAAATGACTCCAAGGTTCCTCACAGTGTTACTGGAGGCCAAGTTAATGCCTTCCAGAGTAAGAATCTGGTTAGATATCATATTTCTAAGCTTTTCAGCACCGAGTACAATGACCTCAGTTTTATCTGAGTTAAGAAGCAGAAAGTTAGTGGCCATCCAAGTCTTTATGTCTTTAAGACATTCCTGCAGTTTAACTAATTGGTGTGTGTTATCTGGCTTCATGGACAGATAGAGCTGGGTGTCATCTGCATAGCAGTGAAAATGTATGCTATGTCTTCTAATGATGCTGCCTAGGGGAAGCATGTATAATGTAAACAGAATTGGTCCTAGCACTGAACCCTGTGGAACTCCATAATTAACCTCAGTGTGTGAAGAGGACTCTCCATTTACATGCACAAATTGGAGTCTATTAGATAGATATGATACAAACCACTGCAGTGCAATACCTGTAATACCTACAGCATGTTCTAATCGCTCTAATAGGATATTATGGTCAACAGTATCGAATGCTGCACTAAGGTCAAGAAGGACAAGCACAGAGATGAGTCCACTGTCAGAGGCCATAAGAAGATCATTTGTAACCTTCACTAAAGCTGTTTCTGTGCTGTGATGAACTCTGAAACCTGACTGAAACTCTTCAAATAAACCATTCCTCTGCAGATGATCTGTTAGCTGTTTGACAACTACTCTTTCAAGGATTTTTGATATGAAAGGAAGGTTGGAGATTGGCCTATAATTAGCTAAGACTGCTGGGTCTAGAAATGGCTTTTTGAGTAAAGGTTTAACTGCAGCCACCTTGAAGGCCTGTGGTACATAGCCGATTATTAGAGATAGGTTGATCATATATAAGATCGAAGAATTAATTAATGGCAGGACTTCTTTGAGCAGTTTTGTAGGAATGGGGTCTAAAAGACACGTTGATGGTTTGGAGGAAGTAATTATTGAAGTTAACTCAGAAAGATCGATTGGAGAAAAAGAGTCTAACTTAACATCAATGGTACTAAGAGTAGCTGTAGATAATATTACATCTGTGGGATGATTATTGGTAATTTTTTCTCTAATGATAAAAATTTTATTTGTGAAGAAGTTCATGAAGTCATCACTAGTTAACGTTAAA
Organism: Neolamprologus brichardi; assembly: GCF_056152115.1. Classification (NCBI taxonomy): domain Eukaryota; kingdom Metazoa; phylum Chordata; class Actinopteri; order Cichliformes; family Cichlidae; genus Neolamprologus; species Neolamprologus brichardi. Next base: position 3,035,656 of record NC_142112.1, read on the forward strand.
GGGATGTTTGGCTCAAAAGAGCTCTGACTTTTTGTCAGCCTGGCTACAGTGCTGAAGAGAAACCTGGGGTTGTTCTTATTTTCTTCAATCAGTGATGAGTAGTAAGCTGTTCTGGCTTTGCGGAGGGCTTTCTTATAAAGCAACAAACTATTTCTCCAGGCTAAATGATGATCCTCTAAATTTGTGACACGCCATTTCCTCTCCAGATTACGAGTCATCTGCTTTAGGGTACGTGTTTGAGAATTATACCACGGGGTCAGGTACTTCTGATTAGAGTACTTAGTTTTCACTGGAGCTACAGTATCCAGAGTCGTACGTAGTGAGGGGGTGAAATTATTAACAAGATAATCGACCTCTGTTGGGGTAGCGTTCAGATAGCTGCTCTGCTCTGTGTTGGTACAGGGCATTGACGATGATAACAGTGGCTGGATTATATTCTTAAACTTAGTTACAGCGCTTTCAGAAAGACATCTACTTTGATAAAGTCCACTCTCCACTGCTGCGTAATCAATTATTGTAAATGTAAATGTTATCAAGAAATGATCAGACAGGAGAGGGTTTTCAGGAAACACTGTTAAATGTTCAGTTTCTATGCCATATGTTAAAACAAGATCTAGAGTGTGATTAAAGTGGTGGGTGGGTTCTTTTACATTTTGAGAGAAACCAATTGAGTCTAACAACAGATTAAATGCCATGTTGAGGCTGTCATTTTTAGCATCAACATGGATGTTAAAATCACCCACAATAATTATTTTATCTGAGCTCAGAACTAAATTAGATATAAAGTCTGAGAAATCAGACAGAAACTCTGTGTAAGGCCCAGGTGGACGATAGATGATAACAAGTAAGACTGGTTTCTGAGTTTCACAGCTGGGGTGGACAATGTTAAGCATCAGGCTTTCAAATGAATTAAAAGTCTGTCTTGGTCTTTCATTAATTAATAGACTGGTGTGAAAAATTGCTGCCACACCACCCCCTCGACCTGTGCTTCGAGATTTCGGTAGTTAGAATGACTCGGGGGTGTTGATTCATTTAAACTAACATAATCATCCTGCTGCAACCAGGTTTCTGTAAGGCAGAGTAAATCAATTTGTTGATCAGTTATTAAGTCATGTACTAACAGAGACTTTGAGGAGAGAGGCCTAATATTTAATAATCCACATTTCACTGTTTTACTCTTTGGTTCAGATGTGGATACTGTATTGTTCTTTCTTTGTAAATGTTTAAGTTGTTTGTTGCTGGTTTTTAGTTTGTTTTTTGTCTTTTTGGAAGCAGACACAGTCTCTATGGAGATGAGTTTTTGGGGGGGTAGCAGGAGGAGAGAAGCTGCAGAGAGGTGTGTAAGACTGCAACTCTGCTTCCTGGTCCCAACTCTGGATAGTCATATTTTGAGGGGTTTAATAAATTTGTCCATATTTCTAGAAATGAGAGCTGCTCCATCCAAAGTGGGATGGATGCCATCTCTCCTAACAAGACCAGGTTTCCTCCAGAAGGTTTGCCAATTATCTATGAAGCCCACATCATTTCTGGGACACCACTCAGACAGCCAGCAATTTAAGGAGAACATGCGGCTAAACATGTCACTCCTGGTCTGATTGGGGAGGGGACCAGAGAAAACTACAGAGTCCGACATTGTTTTGGCAAAGTTGCACACCGATTCAATATTGATTTTAGTGACCTCCGATTGGCGTAACCGGGTGTCATTACTGCCGACGTGAATTATGATTTTACTGAATTTACGTTTACCCTTAGCCAGCAGTTTTAAATTTCCTTCAATGTCGCCTGCTCTGGCCCCTGGAAGACAATTGACTATGGTTGCCGGTGTCTCTAGCTTCACATGTCTGAGAACAGAATCACCAATTACCAGAGTTTGACCCCCAGCGGGTGTGTCACCGAGTGGGGAAAAACGGTTAGACAACTGAACGGGTTGGTGGTGTACCTGGGGCTTCTGTTTAGGACTACGCTTCCTACTCACCGTTACCCAGCCGCCCTCTTTCCGCAGCTGCTTTGGATTTGCCGGGGAACAGCTAGCGGGGCCTACGCTATCTTCGGCTGCACCAGCTACAGGGGCCTGGCTAGCTAAGGGTGAGAGAAGGGTGCAAAGCCGAGTCTCCAGTTCAGTAATCCTGGTCTCCAGAGCTGCAAATATGCTACATTTGTTACAGATATCATTACTGCTAAAGGAGGCCGAGGAGTAACTAAACATCTGACACAATGAGCAAGAAAGTGCAGGAGGGACAGGTGAAGTAGCCATGGTGCTAACGAGTCGGCTACGAGCTAAGCTAGCGAAACAGTACAGAGACAGTGAGTGAATACTTTGGCTATAAATTAGGTAGTGAGTACACAGAAAGTGTGCTTCGGATGAAGCACGTGAAGATTATACTATGAAAAAAGAATGTATTTAAAAGTTGTTAATTAAACTGCTAAGCAAATAAGCTACTCAGAACACCACTGTGTTTGAGCAGGAACAGGAAGTGATACTATACCACAGAGCGAGCGAACACCAAGTGACAGCGTCATGACCCTCACTACCTTGCGCTGTATGTGTAAGAGGTTTTGATTGTGCGTGAGACTGCGACATCATCCGAGTAGTTGAAACTGCACCTGGAAATACTTGATGTAACTTCGTCTCTGACTGTTCCAACGAAACGACCTTAGGCTGAGAAATATTTTTAACCTTGGGCCTTACATCCAATACATGCGCTTGATGATCACTTGCATCAACACCCTGATATGGTCGCTCTGGTAACACAGGTTTGAACGTCGGAGCATTAGGATTTAAAACGCCTAAACACCCCTGTTCTCGTTCTGAATACGAATTCATTCCATCAGATTTACCATTAGCAGCACTTGAGACTCGGGACATTTCAGAAGCTTTTAAAACATTCACCTTTGCTGCTGAAGCTGCCATTTCCGTTTCTAAGTCAAGCAGCTCATTTCTTTTCTTAAGCTGTATTTCTTGTTCTTCCAAAGCATGCCTTTCTTTCAACAACCTCTGTCGAACAAGAAGGGCAGCCATATCAGCCTCTGCCATTATGCGTGCTGACAAGGCAGATGAAACCATGGAGCTACTGAGTGATGATTTGCTTTTCCTACAACTTCTGTTTCCAACATTAGAGATGCTATCACTTGGATTAACATCATCTATCGCAGCACCTTTACTAACATTCCCGGTGTGCCTAGAAGCACCAGAACCCTTTCCAGTAGGTAATACATCAGAGGAATCAACAACAGGTGGATTTAAATGTGGCAAATCAAGCTCAGACACCTGATTTTTACTCTGAGGGTTTCCCTTTGCATCATGAAGCCATTTCTTTATCTCTTCCATAAACTCAGTATTATGTGCTCGAACACTTATAAACCAAGCAGTTTGTTTTTCTTGCTCTTCTTGAGGAAGCAAAGGAAGCAAGGTTTCATGCAGATGAGTTGTCTCATTAAGCAACACAGACAAATTCTCTAACTGAGCCTGAACAGTGGAACCATTATCTTCAGATTGCTTTAATTCTTTAATAACCTTTATGACATTTTTAATTTTATTAATCTTAGTGTGACGTTCTGTTTGAAGCCTTTCAATCTGATTCTCCAAAGCCTTAGCAGTCGGTTTCGGCTGTCTTTTCTTTCCATCCACATCACCACATTGTATTAATTGGTGTGTCTCCATTTTTCTTCAAAACGTTACAAAATCCAAACGCTGAACTGCACCTATGCCACACAGCTTCATTCCAACACATCAACTTGATGACATTCCTTTCAATAAACCTTGGACACACACAATTAACAGGAGCAATATCCCCCACTATCTGCCTATTAAACCTAACTAACTCAACCTAGTCTTCCGTACATACTAGCGGTGGGTATTTATGTACCTCCATACCGTCAGCTGTGAGGAAGACAAACTGTCTTAAACACAAACTGCGGCGGTACTCCCAAGCCAATGGCTTCAGCCGCCTGATGCACAATAACTAGAAAGCAAATCAGTACAACGCCTAGCGCAGCTGTACTGCTGAAACCTAAGAGGGGAACAAGACTCCTGAAAGAAATCTGTTTTGTGTAGCCAAAGGCTTAATCTAAAAGCTGCGTGGACAAAGGCAACAGCAAAAACTCTCACTAATAAAACTCATCTATATATAAATAATCCAATAAAACCTACAAACTTTTCTGTTGACAATTTGTTGTGGCTCCTCCAACCTATGGCCGCGGCAGGCTAAACATGAGGACACAGATGACGCGCAACAATGAACACAAGATACACTTCTGTACCATTTGCTCCTTTTATTCCACATGCAACTGTCCAATATACAAATCAGTGCCTGGGATTAACTATTAGACAAATGCACAGACTGCACAAACAAATAACTACAACTCACCAATAACTGCACTAACTACTATGCCAAATTACAACATTGGCCTATGGCATCAATTAGTGCACAAATATACAAAAACCATCAAGTTCCAGTTAAAATACATCAAAATTATTCAAGCTGCGGTCAACAAAAAGTTCTGCCTCATGCTCACCCTACCTTTCTGCTCATCAACATCAGGTGCTGTGAACAGGTGAGTGCAACCACATTTATCATCTACCACACCCATGAGACACGCCCCACACCAGTCCATTTAAACCAACCCACTTAGTCAAAAAGGAACAACTCATATGGCGCCTACAACATTTTTATTTGATTAATCTAAAGTTGTTCTTCTGTGTCTGAAAACACTCACTCCCATTTACTCAACCTGTGTTGTCGGCTGCTGCTGTGGCCTACAGTAGCAGAAGACAACACTGCAACTGTAACGAAACTGATTACAGCATTATTTTTAAAACCTTTAGTGAATTCAACGTTCTTCAAAATTTTGTGTATGCTACTGTTGTATATAGTGTATTATGTTATTTATTTTGTAGTTGTTTATATTTTATTTCTATTTTTGGATTTTCTTCTGCTATCTCTACCTGAGCTGAGGTAACGCACAAATTTTCCTGCCGTCGATCAATAAAGTCTAATCTCCTCATTGACTGCATTTCTGATGGAGATGAGACTTCATGCAGGACAGAGGTGAGAGGCGTGACATCACGGTGCCATGACAATAACCTGGTGCTTTACATCAGCAAAACCAAGGAGCTTATCGTGGGTTACAGGAAACCAGCAGTAGCAGAGGTGGAGAGAGTCAGCTGCTTCAGATTCCTGGGCATCAACATCAGCGAGGGTGTCATGCCATATTAAACCATTTTACATCTTAATAGTAAAAAAAAAAAAAGTGTTTAAATTGCATGAATTAATATTTATTAACGTCTCTTTGTGACGTCATACTATGATAATGACTGCCACAAACAGAGCGTCCTCCTGTAACCATGGTTACGGGAGTTTGTTGCAAGAAATGTTGTGAATCTCGCTGAGACAGGGAACCACTGAGAGCCTCAGATGAACCAATCAGTCAGATCGCTGTCTCCACTTCTCCTCCTCCTCCTTCGTTCCCTTTGTTTTTTAAGTACCTCATATATGTTAGGATTCTTTAGCTAGTTAGCCATCACATTAGCTAGTTAGCCATCACATTAGCTAGTTAGCCATCACATTAGCTAGTCAGCCATCACATTAGCTAGTTAGCCATCACATTAGCAAACTGCTTCGGAGCACAGCTGCCGGAGTCGCAGGTTTTGTTGAATCAGGCGTTGGACCTGCTGGAGGAATGCTCTGCGATGATGGTGGAAAACAGCCGCCATTCACCCCATTTGAGAGCTTCAAAGAACTGGCTGCAGGTATGATTGAAAGTTTGACAACACTGACTTCAACGCCGGCGCTGAAGCTAAAACACTGTTGATGCGTCTGTGATTTATTAGTGATCGCTCACTTGTGTGCACGTGCATGTAGGTGAACGCTCGCGGCATGACATCACACAGCTCAGTTCCTTTCTGCTTTGATCTTACAGTACGTGCCTTTGATCTTGCAGCATGTGACCTCCACTTGAGTCCCTAAATAGGGGTGAAACAGCGGGCTTTATACCTGAATCTTGCATTTTGCATTTTTAGTTGTCGTACGTTAAATGTACAGACCGCGATCTTCCCTTTCTGAAAGCTTTCTGAAAACGGATTTCCAAAGTAATTGTAGCGAAACTAAGTCATTGACAATGTCTTTATCCAGTGTTAGAACCCCTACCCCCATTAATTCAGAGCCTTTTTCACCTGCTATCAGCGGGTGTTTCGATAGGCTCTCTGGATTACAGTGGGGCTTGATAGAAAATGGGATCTGGGACTCCGATGTCCAAGTAGCACTGGCTGATATGATTACTGATGTCATTCAGTCAGTTAGTGCAAGCACCATAAAAACTTTACTTCTAGGAGGTCAGGACCAATTAAATGATGCATCATTCCAGACATACCTTAGCATAGCCGTGACAAAAATAAGCCCCGTATTGGGAGACTCTTTCTCAACCAGCTTTGCTGCTGCTCTTAATGTCACCCATGAGGAGTGTGAAAGCGCTGTGGTGCTGACACAGATGATTGAGGAGGAGATCTCAAATAAAGTCCACTCGGGTTGGGTTCTAGTCCCAGAAAACCCGGATTCTATTTATGTCACCAGAAAAATAACAAACATAAAAAACCTCAGATGCATGGTTTCTCATGCTTTCTCATGTCTGAAGAGTTATAAAGGTAAGCTGAGCGGCCTGTTCATGAGGGGGGCTTTACCCACTTCCTTTAGTTCAAGTGATGAGAGTCTTGAATCCAAGCTCTCTGAGATGGGAACAATTAAAGAAATAAGTATGGCTCTCATGAGGTGGAGTACAGACAGAGAGATAAGTAAAGATGACCAGGACTGTCACATAGAACTGCAACCCGTGGAGGAAAAAGAAAGTGATGAGTTTGCAGAAGCTGAGGAGAAAGCTCAAAGTGATGTTGAAACAATCCTCAACAATCTGAATTATTTACATGATGAAGATGATGCAGATAAAGCTGCAGTTGACATTGTAAATTTGTTAATTGCTAACATTGAGTATCCTGATGCAGAAGATATCACATTAAGTGAGAAGTGTAGCTCACCCAAGCCTGCTTTTGATGTGGACCTGGTGATCAAAAAGGTGAAAGACTTTTTTGCATCATGCGCCCTAATTATGAAACCAGATGAAGTAAAACAACACTTCTTCAGGTTTGCTAAAAAGGAATTTGAAAAAATGAACAGTGAGCTGAAAGATCATTTGAAGAAAAGCAAAGGATTTTTGACCTTTCAGAGACAACAGGCAAACTCCCCGGAGAGTGAGAGAGCTGACTCCAGGAAAAGCGAACACATGAATCCCTCAGAAGTTCCCAGAAAATCACCAACCTTAGAAACCACAGTTAAAAGTTCTTCTCCGCTCAAATTTACAACAGTTGTGCCGGTTCTGAATAAACTGTTTAGTAAATTAACCCAGACAGGACACCTTGGCCTGACAAGTAAGGAGATGTTTTCAAGGGAGTTGACAGAAAATGTGTACGGCCATGTCGAGTCAACATATCCAGCCCCCACGATGCAAATGGGTAAAAGTCTCTCTGACTTCTCTAAGACTTCACAGGGTGACTGTAATGTACCCTCTGCTCCTGAGGTGCCATATGTGCTCGTAGAAGATTCAGTGGAAAGGTTCTTACAAAACCTTCTTTTCTGGTTGGAGAATGAAACTTTAACCCAAACTATTATAAATGACAAAATATCTGGTGCCGTGGAAGATATAGTAAGAGTGCTGACCCCATCAAAGGAAGAAGTTATGATTGGACCAGATGCTGGTGAAACAAGCGACAGACTGTTTACATCACAGTCAAGTCCAGTTACTGATCTCACCAAACAGCCAGTCTGTGTGAGTGCAGAAGACCCGGACCTGGTTTCAAATACAAGCAGTGATCAGGCATCAGTGTCTCACTCTGAACCCACAGGGGGTCAAAGTCAGCCAGAAACCTCTGAAAACCCAGAGGAAGAGCTGTCAGAAACATTAGTTACATCACAGTCAAGTCCAGTTACTGATCTCACCAATCAGCCAGTCTGTGTGAGTGCAGAAGACCCGGACCTGGTTTCAAATACAAGCAGTGATCAGGCATCAGTGTCTCACTCTGAACCCACAGAGGGTCAAAGTCAGCCAGCAACCTCTGAAAACCCAGAGGAAGAACTGTCAGAAACATTAGTGTCACCTGATGATAGGCTAATTGCCAAACAATTTAGCACTCTTGTAGCCACGAGAATCGCACAAAATTTACACGAAAATACCAGAAATCTTCTGGATCCAGAAAAAATAGAGTTAGTTATCAACCATCTGACAGATTTGGTACTTTCTGAAGTGAGATGCACCGAATCCCTGGAAATTCTTAAAAATAGCGGGGTTGAATTAGTCAAGGCCACAGCTGAAGACCTTATCAAGGAGTTTGGATCTCCAGAGAAGTTCTTCGATGTAATGATATCAGAAGATTCATCTTTTGACGACACTATTCTGAAGCACCTAGCAATGAATCTCGGTGATCAGGCATCAGTGTCTCACACTGAACCCACAGAGGGTCAAAGTCAGCCAGCAACCTCTGAAAACCCAGAGGAAGAACTGTCAGAAACATTAGTGTCACCTGATGATAGGCTAATTGCCAAACAATTTAGCACTCTTGTAGCCACGAGAATCGCAGAAAATTTGCACAAAAATGCCAGAAAACTTCTGGATCCAGAAAAATTAGACTTAGTTATCAACTGTCTGACAGATTTGGTACTTTTTGAAGATAGATGCACCGAATACCTAAAAATTCTTAATAATAACATGAATAAGTTAGTCAAGGCCACAGCTGAAGGCCTTATCAAGGAGTTTGGATCTGCAGAGAAGTTCTTTGATGTAATGTTGTCAGAAGATTCATCTTTTGACGACACTATTCTGAAGCACCTAGCAATGAATCTCGGTGGCTTCATGAATCCTCCAAAGAAATCCAAACTTGCCAGGTTTTTTTCAGCAGTGCTAAAAGCTTTTAAGAAGCTGTTCAGCTGCTGCTTTAAAGGCAGTACTGATGACTAAATTGTCATCTTGATTTTTTTCAAATACCTCTTTTAAAATCTTAAAGCAGTCTGGCCTCAGAGTTAACATCTGAGGTATATTTTATTTTAAAACTATTTCTTTCGACTTTAGTTAGACTGAGAAATATTCTTCATCGTGTCTCCTCGTATTATCGTTACCATCACCCCCCACCGGCCGAGGCAGATGGCCGTCCCTTCTGAGCCTGGTTCTGCCGGAGGTTTCTGCCTGTTACAGGTAGTTTTTCCTCCCCACTGTCGCCAAGTGCTTGCTCATAAGGGATTATTAATTAATTGGGGTTTTCTTGCTGCTACTGAAGGGTCTCTATCTTACAGTATAAAGCAACTTGAGGAGACGGTTGTGATTTGATGCTATATTACAAATATTAAATTCAACTGAATCTTAAAAACATGTAATATAGCATCACATCACCATCAAATCAAGAACTGAAAAATAAAACAAAATAAAAAACCAAACCTACATTGAAAACTGTTTGTGATTTGTCTTGTGCTTTTAAAATATATTGTCAAATATGAAAATCTGCATTTGTATGCTCTGGTCATTAGTACTGGTATTTTAATGTAAGCAAACACAAGGAACATACACCGATGTGTAAGTACTACAGATGAAGAAGCAAGAGCGTTTGAACAGCCGGTTCCGCTCTCTTAATTCTCCGATAAGTCAGGGCCAAGCCAGCTCCGATCAGCAAGAACCCTGTTATCATGGTTCCGAATAGGTAGATATCTTCAGCGTCCTCGATCGACAGTCCCGCCAGGCACATGATCCTCCAGTTCTGCCACCCGTCCATCGTGTATCCGGCAGGGAAAGTCCCTCCAGGGCACTCGGGCTCTCCCGAACCCAGACTTCTCGTTGAGAAAAGGGTGTCAATAGCATTCAGAGACCAGTTGATCAAATCCATAATTCTCTTTAGGTTTTAGAGAACGACAGTGAGAGACTGTTCGAGGGAAAGTAATATACACGAGACAAGACAAGGACACAAGAGGCTAAGCAGGGAAGATAAGGGGAAGGAGGAGAGGAGAAAAGTGCGACCGCCTTCGCCAAGAGCCAAACGAGAACCTCGTTACCTGATCGCAGCCTTTTCTGGCTGCCTGTACGCCGGCTGCCTGTACGCCGGCTGCCTGTACGCCGGCTGCCTGTACGCCGGCTGCCTGTACGCCGGCTGCCTGTACGCCAGCTGCCTGTACGCCGGCTTCCTCTACGCCGGCTTCCTCTACGCCGGCTTCCTCTACGCCGGCTGCGTTCCCATCACAGTGCGACCGCCTCACCCTCAGAACATCTCCACCACCCTGCCCACTGTTAAGATGATTGTCGAGGTCAGACTCTTAATTTGTCTGTTAAACCGATGCAGTTTCTCTTTCAGTCAGAACTCCAGGGCTCAAGCTCTCGCTCCCAGCTAATTCCAGACTCGTATGGCTCTGGCTGACTTCTGATCTCCTCTGGGGAAAAAAGGGAGCTTAATTTCTTCTTCTGTCTTTCTCTTTCTAATTGTGCAGGTGAGTCACTCATCTGTAAGCTGCTGCGCTCCAAAGAGGCCATGGCCACGATGGACATCAGGAACTGGCCCCCAGTGCTGGACACCAGTACAGCGTTTCATTCATATCCGCACAGGGAAATCACACTCGCATTAAGTACTTTAATTTAACATAAATGCAGGTCGTGCACAGCCGCCTCACAATGCAGTCTGAGTAGTTCTGGTTGCAGATATAAACCTAAAGAATGCACATTAAATGAAATCCTCTGCTGTGATGAAACCTGCCTTTACAGCTCCATCACTCTGTGATTTATCGAAAAATAAAAACTTGCTTTAGCTGCAAGTCTGTGGAGTTCCCCACCACTGCTTTAGAGAATCAAAGCACCAGGAAGTGGGAATAATTTCTCCTATAATAAGGATTTTTAGGTCCCTGATAACAAAAATGAGCAGATTTTATCCAGTTTGGTAACGTTTACATCACTAGAGCAGAAAATATAGCCACATTATTATAATTACTATGGTTATTTTTGTATTTTTGGAAAAGAGGTTGCCCAGTTTTGATACACATGGAGGTTTGCAGCAGAGACAGAATCATGCTTTCTGCTTATTTTAATGATATTTTAATGACTTTAGAAACCAGAAGCCTGATTGTTTGTTTTTTTTACATTGAGACAAAGTTTACACAGAAGGACTATATAGGGTCTTTTTTAAAGTGACTTTCAGGGATTTAGGATCTCTGAAGAAAAACTATCAATTTTTATTACTTAGAGATTTTTCAACATCTAACAAGGAGACGAGGACAAAGTTAAATGCAACTTTAAGAATTTGAATGTGAAGAGAAGAAAAGATCCATGAACGTAATGATTCAAAGGGTTCAAATATCTTTGAATGTATGTGCTTCAATAGATTTTTCGGACAGAGGAAAACAGAAAAAAGGTTAAGTATTCTGAAGAGCGTAAGATTATGAAAAAACTAGAGATATGAAATATCCAGATTTTAGAGGCCCAGAGAGGTGAAGAGCAAAGCAGCAAACAGAGAAAGCTTTGTAAAGTAGCTTTATTTTTATTTTTTTGTCAGCTGGCAGAAAGGCAGACAGATGTTTTTTTTGCCGTTTCTTCTCAGCAACGTTGCTGCAGTTCCTTCCCCAGGTGGAAGAGATGGACATCTCCTGGAACGACTTGATTGGTGGATTGGTTCATCCACTGTGCATAAGCCCTCAGTTTTACAGCTTTGATCATTCATTTTGATTTACTGGCTCACAGAGAAATTTCAAACTAACTCACAGAAAAAAAATCTGTCTTGAGAGGATAGCTTTAGCTAATTTATCTGAACTCTGTTTACTTTATGAGGTAAAGATGACCATATAAGGAATATCCTCTCTCTGTGAGATGATAAAGACTCAAGGGTAAAAAGACTGAATCTGTGTGTCTAAAGCGGGCTGAAGATTAGTTTACCTACATCGACCTCATTATTAGTTAGATGTATAGTATAGTTATATTATAGAAGAGAAGATAAGGAGCAGCAGTTTGGATCCATTTTAACAGTGCTGTCAGTTGGTGTTTTATTATTTTCTTGTCTGTTTTTTTGCTGTCTCTTTGTTGATACATTTGTATGGATGAGGTCTTCCTGTTCATAAATATGGAACTCCAAAGTGTTCAAAATTAAATAAATAAATAAGTCATGATGAAATAAATAACTATGTGAATAAATAAGACACAGATATGTAATGTGAGAATGATATTGTGAAATAATGGAACACATTTTGAAAAAAATGCTCATTATTGTGAAATATATTACATTCTGCTATATAAATGTACTTATTATTGTGAAATATTATTTCATGGTCATTATTTTTCACAATAACAGAGATTATTCCTGAGGGATTTTATTTATTTCCAGCCGTTTATATTCCAAAATGTTGTTTTTTTTCAAAGTCAGTCTTTATTTCAAAATCCCGTTTTTCCCGATGGTCTATTTATTTCATAATGCGACTTTTCAGCAGAATTACTTTGTCTGTCAATCAAGAAAGACAGGGCGGAGCCAGTTGTGTGATTGGTTGCTCCTTTACTCAGACATAAGTAATAGCACATGAATCGTCGATTTAGGTTTAATGGTGCAATGCGTCTCCTATGCAGCTGGCGGCAGTATGTAGCTCAAAATAAACTTAAGGCACCGATAAATGCAAAACACTGGGCGCGAATAACGTTACAGGTGTGAAGGGCATGGCTGCAGGAAACAAGTCCCTTTCTGAGTTACTCAGAGAACTTGCTAACCGCTTAGATTGTACGTCTCCACCTCAGTTATTGCAGCAGTGTACTGGAGATGAAGTGGTCCCTGGTCCAAATTCTCATCACAACCGCACAGTGTTAACGTTAGCAAATGCTAACGCTATCACTCCACGAAAGGCTGTTCAGGGTAAGTAACGATATGTTATTACTGCTCAGTTAGTCTGTCTGTCTGCCAAAATTAGCTTTTTAATCAGTTCAGTCACAGATTTTTTTTAATACTGTTTTTTACTGTGGCCCTGAGAGGCCAAACGGACTGCAACTTCAGAAAACACTTGCAAAAAGAAAAATGCTGCAAAAAGAAAAATGCTGCAAAAAGAAAAATGTTGCAAAAAGAAAAACGCTGCAAAAGTACACAAAGCACAACGGAAATGTTTCTGGGGAGACAATAACCGGACGAACCAGTTGCAAGAACCAAAACATGTATGTATGGCTGTATCCCAATTCAGGGTCTGCTTCCCAGTTCAGGGTCTGCAGCCTTAAAGTACGCAGCCTTAACGGTTCTCAAGGGCCTCATACTCAAAGACCGCTGAGGCCGGAAGTGCGAGGCTTGTAGGCTTGTGAAATGGGACGGTCTAGCCTCCGTCGCGCTGCCCAGGTTGCCTAGCAACCATGATACTAACAGCTGGAAACGTTTTATACAGCTTTGTTTGACAGAAATGAAGGAGAACATATTTTGTACATTTGTTTCTACATGAGCTCTGTGTGATTTGATAATTATCTGAGGCTGAGACCACAGGACTGTAAAACATGATTGTTGGGCTTCATTTCTGTACTGAACAGTCATTTAAGATTAGCTAGTAAATAACAATTAGCTAATGTTGTTCATGAGACTAAAGTCATCTCACTTTGGTAATGTAAATATAATATGGCCAATATTATATTACTCATTATAAGTTATTACAGCAGTGAACATGAACTCTGTGCCAAACACTGAGCTTCAGTAAAGATTCAAGTTGCAGTTATTTATATTTCCTATCACCTTAAATCTTCACTTAAAGACACTCAAGTATCTGTGACAGTGTATCTATAGATGTATTATATATAAGAGACAAATATTGTTCTTTTAATATGTTGGCATTACTAAATTTGGCTCAATGCTTACATATATGTGTAAAAAGCAAATGTACGAGCTGTGAAAACTGTTTCTGATAGAATGAAGAGTAGACTGATATATGAAATATTCCTTTATTGGGTGAGAAAATCAGACCATGTCATAACTGCTTTAAGTCACACAGAATAGATATCAGAGCCTTAAACAGGCTGACTTCTGCTAAATGGGTCAAACTGGGCAGAAAGTCTACAAACACATAACATCCTTATAGAATATGATGTAACACTATAGATCAACTTACCTCAGAATATATAAAGCATATAAACAATTACAGCAATATGATGCAACAAACACAGCAGTGCTACTGATCCAAAATACTCAAAGCTTCATAGAACTGAAACAAACATTTATTTTTAGCTCCATTCTGCTGCTGATACATACTTTAGGTTTCTGAACATTAAACTTGTTGCTGCCTTTCATAGTGTGTAACTTGAAGGCCCTGAGTACTTTCTCCCACACTGAAAACACTGGATGATAACATTATTTGAACATTACCTAATAAGACTGATTCAGGACAGACAGTTAGTGATGTTAAACTTTCCTAGCAGTCCTTCACAAACAGGGAACAGTCTGTCTATTCTCTCCATCTGTCAGCTGCTGCTGGCTCTTCCTCCTCCTCTTCCTCACACACTGCTGAGTTTGTCCTGGTGGATCATCAGGGGTGCAAAGCCTCACAGATGATGTGCAGCAGTGGGTCCCTCAGTCTGTCCTCACTCTGGACACTTGCAGTCGTCACACATGGAAATCAAATGTGTGATAAGCTGCAGGATTCAAACACAAGTGTAACTTATAAACACATGTTCATACTTTTATTCCACAATCAGAGAGAAAGAAACAGAGAGAGAGTGCAGGACAGACAGGTGACAGTCTCAGGTGTACACACTGCTACAAACAGGAGGATTTAGTGTTTGTGTTATTACGAGTGCTGAACAAGAAGAGTTCCAGATGGTACAGTGGACACATGTGTGACTGCTGTGATTACAGCATCTTTCTTTCAGCTTAACGAGTGAACCGTCAGCTCGTTCAAACACACGTTAAAGTCCGTTTGGCTCGACACCACCGAACAGAGGCAGCAATGTAACATAGCTAACATTAACAGTGCAGTGGATCCTGCTTGTGCCGTGATATTCAGGACTGCAAACCGAGCAGCATCACTGACTTTCAGCCTGTTGTGTTTGTGGATATATGACTGACTTTAATTATCCACAAAATCATCAGATTCTCTGTAAGATTAAGGTCGACTATCTAACGGCGTATAAAGTAAAGGCTGTAAAACAAAGTAAACGCTGAACATACAAACATCGGTAATTTCACATAACTTTGCCAGCATGTGGCCAACAGTAATGTTTTAACGTTCTTCATTATTAAACATTTGCACATAAATACGTGACATAATATTCAGAACTTTTGAAAGTTTACTCTTTGGCCGCTCTGCTTCCACTTCTTTGAAGTGTCTCCCAGTCCCAGTGCACTTGTTAGCATGTTTTGGTTCGTGCAACTGGTCCGTCCGGTTATTGTCTCCCCAGAAACATTTCCGTTGTGCTTTGTGAGCTTTTGCAGCGTTTTTCTTTTTGCAAGTGTTTTCTGAAGTTGCAGTCCGTTTGGCCTCTCAGGGCCACCGTAGTTTTTATCATAGCAAAGAATTCTATAAATTAGGTAAGAGAAAATAATTGTCTTCTGGGTTAATGTCTGTATTAATATTTGCATTGTTGTAGGTAATAGTTATTCATGACTGTTTTAAAGTGGCTTATCTTCTCTGCTAATATGGAAGACAAGTAATCTATGTTACAGAAAAGAAAGCAATTTTAGTTCAACGTAGTGATTTTGTAAGTGGGTATAATTTGAAAATGGTTTTTAAACTAGTATAGTGGATGTTCTTTAAGTATTTAACATTTAAAGTGTGTGTCACTTTACGGAAGCCAACTTCAGTTTTGGTTTGGTCTCACCGTTGTAGGTCATAACACGAACAAGTCGTCAAGTCAAGCAGCTGAGGAAAGGGCTTAAGGAGACCATGGTATGGCCGCTTCTGACAGAGAGATCAGACATTCCTCTTTTCTTACCAAGGGAATCAGAGACTGCTCCCTGTTGTGAGGTAAGGTCAGGCCACATCTTTTAACATCTGAATAGTAAAGGTATTTGGTTAATTTATGAAGGATGAACATTAATTGTTGACACAAAACACCAATATACTATTTTGTATGCTTGGGTTAGTTGTACAGCTGGGTTACATTTAATAAAAATACACCTAATGTTGCTGATGCTCTTAAGACTACAAGATAAGTAAAGCTATAAAATGACTGTGGCCTGCCACAGAAGACGAAGACGAGGAAGAAGAGGAATGCTCTCGAGGATAAATGCAGAGTGGCAGGCTACCTTCGGTCCTTCATTGAAAATGGTAAGTCTGCTGCGATAGGTATTTTGCCATTGGTTTTCTCTGATTATACTTTGGTAAATGACATCCAGTCCAGTGATCTTGGGTCATTAACAAAGTACACTATAGTGTCATTTTGTTTTGTTATTTGCTCCATACTGCCTCCATGCAATACATAAAAAAACAGAGTGGTGGCATTATCAGTTGCACTAGAATTGTATGTAGACTACTTTTAGCTTTGTTAACATAAAAATATCTATAACAGCTACAACAGCAATTTGAGTGGGGCAAAAATGTCTGGTGCCCTGTATGTAAGTGGTCATCTTTTATGGTATTTCTCCATAAACGATTCAAAATAATGAATATAGGATGTCATTGTCATGTCAATCTTCTGTTGCAGCATCTTGTGCACAACGAAAAGCCCTCATCAAGTTTTGGACAGGATGGCAAGTCTTGCCGAGAGAAATGACTGTGGAAGTGGTCAACAGCAGTCTTCCAAAGTCTTCCACCTGTTTTGAAGTACTACGTCTTCCTGCACACTACTGTACCTATGAGTCATCTCTAATGGACATTCAGGTGTGTCTCAACTCTACTGACTCAGGTTTTGGTCTGGTTTAGGATTGATTCCATAACCACATGGTAAGATTAGACCATTTCTTCTTTCTTGCATCACATTACTGTGTTCAGTGTTCAAAGAAACGGACAATCTAGTGAGTTCTAGTTCCTTTTAATACACTTGACAGTGAAAAATGCACAGTACATGTGAGCATTTGTGGCTTTTTTTATATAAACTGATAAACAGTTCAGATATCAAAATCAGTTGTTCACTGTACATTATAAATTACACAGTATGTTTTGTTTATACTCACTACTGGTAAAAAAAATCTTGTAGAAAAAATGATTTGAATTAAGATGTTACACTACTGTACTGTGTTCATTGTATTAAATCTGCTCAGAGTTGACATGTACTGTATATCCAACCAAGAAATGAATATCATTAAAGTGACAGCTGTATAAAACAAATCCTGTTTTATAGCCACTCACTGTTTTGTTGAAAATGAAATTGGTTATGCTGTTTTGAGTCAGTATTAGCTACAAAGCCATAGATGTAGAAATTAAAAAAAAATAAAATCCTCCTGACATAGAAACTGATTAAATGTGATAGTGTCTTTCTACAAGTGATTTTGAAGTATGGTTATGCAAGAAATAGGGTGTGAACATATTGCACCTGCTTACTTTGAAGAGTTAAGGTGTGGTATCAAACATAAGTTTGAGTGACTGAACAGTTTCACAGTAGGCATCCAAAGCTTGACTGAGTGAAACGTTGTTGTTTGGTAGCACAGCAGGGTCTCATTCATTCAGTGCACGTGGGAGCTGAATCTCAGGAATGGTGATCTCATTTGATGGGCGGTGATTATGTGGTCCTGTCCAGTCCACACCATAATCCTCATCAACCTGAAAGAGCATGCACATGTTTTGAATCTAAACTGAAGAGGTGTTTCCTGCAGCTGTTCCTAG
This sequence comes from Neolamprologus brichardi, assembly GCF_056152115.1. Classification (NCBI taxonomy): domain Eukaryota; kingdom Metazoa; phylum Chordata; class Actinopteri; order Cichliformes; family Cichlidae; genus Neolamprologus; species Neolamprologus brichardi. The sequence goes on from NC_142112.1 coordinate 3,053,433, forward strand.
ATGGACTTATTGAGTCTGTCAGGGCCTATGTGAGTCTTAGGCATTGGCTACCAACTAGTTATTCATTCACCCATTCTAGATCAGGATTGGTTCTCTTCAGGTATAACAAATTTAACTTTGTTTAAAGTATTGCCATCTATACCTGACAGATGGGATAAAAGGAGAGAATGACATTTCCACTTACAGGAGAAATATTTGGTACACCAACTTGCACAGTAGAAATAAACTCATCTCAACTACAGATAGCAGAGTTTTACATACAAGAACAAATATGGATCAAATAGTCATGTACCTGTGACAAATCATGTCCCTCCTTTCTGTGCAGCAAGCAGAGGTGCAGGGGTGAATGGTTGTTTGCTTTTCTGAGTCCGTGCTGACTCCATGCTTCCTGGAATGACTGAAGATGATGTTGAATGTGATGCAAAAAGCATCTGTGCAGAGCAAACAAGTGAATTTTCTCACCAGGGTTGAGCAGTCCATGAATCTCCAGCTGGGTGAAGATGTTTTCATATACATCCATATACATACAGGCGCTCAGTGCTGATTTCCATCTATATGCCAAAGGTGATTTGCTGCTGATACACTGTACTGAAAACGCCTTGTAGTCTTCATAGATAACCGTCGCATCTTGACCCCTTCTGGATTGACTCGTCTCATTGAATCCATCAGTCGAAATCCTGATTAACAAACAGATCATGTCTTAGTACTAACAACTACAAAAAGACTGTATTGTAAACACTGTAATGCTTATGGGACAGATCTTCATTGTGTCAGGTAAGTATCCAGGTGCTGTACAGATTTAGTGAGGAGAGAGAATCGTGTACAGACTGGTTCAAACAGGAACATAACTGCATAACAATGATAAGAACATGCTAGTCATTTTTGATGCCTACATTAAAATATCACATCAAGGCCACACTGACACGTGCTTTCCAGGCCGGAAACTGGTGTTTGGATATTTTAACAATATCAGCTTACTTTGAATGTATATGGCTCTGGATCATAGATGTCCCATCATCATTCTGCAGTCGGCATTTGGGTGATGACGCTGAATGTCCAGCACTTTTGAATCCAAATCCACATCTCCAATAGAGGAATACCTATCAGATTTTCTGCACATAAAACATTTTTTCATATTTTCATATAACAGCAAATCTCAAAGTTTTCCAATTAATACTGAAAGAACCAAGGATGTAAATGTATTCTTGTTTTAGCTTTACTGAAGACACCAGAGAAAGTATGATATTTAAAACGCTGCTGTAATAGACAAAACCATTTCAATAAACTCGCTATTTATGCATTTATGCAATGCATTCAATGTCTGGATATAAGACTAATATCATTCTATCGTTGTATATATAGTGGTAAGAATCTGAGCAGCCATAATCAACGAGTTTGGTGTTTGATGATTTTATCTGACAGCTTTGGTCAAGTCCAGAAAACAGTACACCAGAGCCTATACGTCGGTAAGTTGGCTACCTTCTAGCACATTGATCTGGCCTCTGTGGCAGGTATATAAACATCTAATGTTTTTAACACTTTAATGTTAGCATGTGATGGCCACAAAAGCATGTTATGTTTTATAACATTTTCTTTTTATCATTGGATCTATATTTTATAGGTTACCTTCAATATCCCAAACATCTGATGTGCAAGTATATAATACTCTTTTGTATAACAATGTTGCATATTTAATTGTTAAGTTTCATTTGCATGCCATTACATCTGCAGTTGTTATGGTATTGTGTTGTGTTTGTGTTTATGCTGAAGGTTCAGTGTGGTACAGAATCTCAAATGGCATCCACATCAGGAGAACATACTACAAGTTACAAGTTAGTCTTAAGTTATAAAATTACATGATTTCCCCTAGGGATCAATGAAGTGTTTTGATTCTGATTCTAAAATTTAAAAAATATAAAATGATATATCTTGTAAATAATTATAAAGTAATAAGCTCAGTGAAACTGTTTTGGTTTTTTTAATTATAGAGGTTCTCTATCTAATCCATAACTTGAGCAAATTCAGTCATGGTGAAGTACTTCAGACCCAACCCAGCCAAATGTAGAGCCAGAATTACTATTGCAGACTGAGAACCTTCACAGACATTACATAAAATGTATTTTAATCTTCTGTTTTTACTCTTCTTTCACAGTATGTACACCAATATCTATGCACCTGTTGTTATTGACAGCAGTTCTTCAGATGCTGAGGGAGAGGAGTTGCAAAAGGAAAACTGGTAACTTTCATATCTTGAATAAGTACAATAAACCCATAATGTTTGACTTGCAGTTAACCTATTTATCAAATATTTCTTTACTAAAAATAGTGCTGGGTACTGCTGCTATTTTTGATCCTAACCTTTTACAGGAGCAAACATAGCTTAACTGTTCCTGTGAAGTTATTCTGCTGATGATTGTATTCAGAAAGAAAAGATTCTTAAAATTATTTGGTTGCTGATGATTGTTCTTCAGATCACTATTTTGCTTTTTAAAATGAATTAACAGAAAAAGGCCAATTGATGAAGCAAGAAAAATTACTTAAAAGATATTAAACCAAAAAAACCCCATAAAGTGTAAATAGTGTAAATATTTAGTTGCTTTTCACTGACTGATTCTACAGTGATGAACCTGATGGATTGACGGCTGCAGATGTCATCTCAAATCTGGCTCTGAAGATCAACAAAACCTCCTGTAGCAGATTCAACATTAACCGAGCCAATGTCTGGGATGGTGCCTACCGAGGCTTCAGAAGGTCTTCATATAGTCCCAACTCTGGCATGATGGTGAAATTCTCTGATGACGTGGGACTGGCTGAAGAGGCAATAGACACAGGTGGGCCTACTCGAGAATTTCTCACCCTTTTGATGGAAGCCATAAGGACGAGAAGAATATTCGAAGGAAAAGGCTGTGCCAAATATCTCACCTTTCATAGTAAAGGTATTTATTTTTTTCACTTTTTTTTCCATGGTCAAAATTACTTTATTATAATGTAATGTCTTTATCTTTAGCTGCAGATGAAAATGAATATTTCTACGTTGGAAGAATGATTGCAGTTTCCATTGTCCATGGTGGTCCAGGGCCATGTTGTTTATCTCCAAACTTCTTTATGTACCTTGTTGGAAAAGACAAGACATTCGAGGCACCAACTGATGATATACCAGATGAAGAAATCAAGAAGGCTCTACTAGAGGTAAATTTGTGATGTTATGATTATGACAAATGCCAATAAATGCAAATTTTTAGTCTTAGTTATCCACTTAACATAATATTAGTAACTAACTGATGCCTGAAAAGATTACTGATTGTGTAATCCAAGACTGTGTTAAATTGCACATTAATAGACAGCATGCGAAGGATGTCACTTGTGCGTGTGTGTGTGTGTGTGTGTGTGTGTGTGTGTGTGTGTGTGTGTGTGTGTGTGTGTGTGTAATATGTATTTTTCTCTTTAGATAAAGAATGCAACATCTGTAAGTGAGCTCCGAGTAATCTCAGAAAAACACTCAAGCATGCTCCAGACAGCAGGATGCTATCGATTCATGAGGACACTGGAGGATAAGAAGAAGGTAGTAGCGGATTACATTCAGTGGTACTTCATCTACCGAAACCATCTTTCCATCCAAAGGTATAGAATTCAGACTATTATGTGCCCATTTAACAAAATCTTTTCAAAAGAATAAATTGTTACTTTTTTTTATTCCAGTGAAATTTAAAGGACGGAAAAAATATATTCTAAATGCAAGACCTTTTTCAGGAGGACTTCTTTCTTGTAGCAGGATGAGTGTCTTAGCTAGATAAGAATGTTGGTTACTTTCTTAACACAGTAGTTTCCCATGTGAAGTTTTGCTTGCTTGCACAAATAACATTAAACATTTTATTAAAAATGAGACTGTTTTCTAGTTTCAGAGAGGGTCTAGCAACACTGGATTTTCTAAACGCCCTGGAACAGCATCCTTCACTCTTCTTCTCATTCATGTGCTACACTGAGACCAGGCTGACAGCTGATCTTCTTGAGAACATCTTCCATGTGCAATTTGGTCCACCTGGCAGCTCTAGGTGTCAAGAGGAGACAAGAGTACTAAGCTACTGGCAAGACTATCTGCTTTCCGTAGAAGGTATTAAATTTGTTTGAAAATGTTGAAATGAGTACATTTATGTCAGCAAAGTGTAATGGCCCCTTTTTCCTGTTTATTATCATTAGAAATAACTTTTTGTCTCTTTACATTCACAGAGAAAAATGGAAGTCTGTGTCTTGAAGACATCCTTATGTTTGCAACTGGACTGAGAGAAATTCCTCCAGCAGCAATTCAGCCAAAGCCACAACTTCTTTTCCAGACCACTTCACGCTTCCCTGTAGCAGATGTCTGTGCAAATACGATCAAAATCCCAGTGTTACACAATTATGAGGACTTCCAAGAAGCCATGGATTATGGCATCCAGAACTCTCCTGGGTTTGGGCTTCCCTAAGGTCCAAGTCCTTTTGCTTTTAAGCCACATTTATGGTTTTAGCAAACATTTGAAGTTTGTGATTTTAAAATCTGAACATTTTGTTTCTAATAATTTATAATAATTTTGGTAACATAAAGTTTAATGCATCGCAGAAAGTTCAATCAGGTTTTGGAATTTCAAAAGCATAATATCATAGTGGGACAATTGAACAAGTTAGACATATTTCACTGTGTTAAGAAATTGCCAAAGTAACAAAATAAAACATTTCTGAAGTACTGAGACACGCTAGTATAATAACACAGGGAAAAAAATCTGATAAATTCAGTTAAAAGGCTTTATTTAATCAAACACTTCTGTGTTTGATTACATTTTTTGTAAGATATGCAAGTTGTTCTTGGAGTTAAAAAAAAAGAAAAACCCACATAAATACAGGTCTTGCAGAATGCTTTTGTAAACCTTTGTTTGTAAAACAGATCTCCAAATTAATCAACGTGTTTGTTACAGTACCTAATTAAAAGGAACAAGTTATTTTGTACAGTATGGTCTTTTGATTTCTTCAGGTAGAAAGCGTACACACTGAAAAGTTGACGGTAGTGAAACGATTTATATAAAAACTATGGTACTATTTTTTTCAATACTCATTAAAGTTGGTTTGTGACAATTAGTGTCAGTGGTAATTGTACCCACATCTAGCAGATGATTTTACTTCTAAAGTCCAGTCATATTTTTGAGTGTTATATAATTTTCAACTGCAGTAGTCCAGTTGACTGGTCGAGGGAGCTCACTCTGTCTTTCCAAGTTTGTGAAAAGCACCTGGAGATTGTCGTCCCCACATAGACTGTACTGAGCAGGCAGAATGGCATCAAACTGGTGCAGGATTTCTTGAGGCACTTGGAATCCACACTCTCTTCCACCATACCTTAGGTCAGTCAGAAAAATGAACAAATTCAGTCACTTCTCCAGGTACTATCCTTCAAGGTTACAGCAAAAGCGCAAAGTCAATCTTATAATTAAAAGTCAGTTCTGGAAATTGTGATTTTAAAGAATCTTAATTATGCATATATCTACATTTGTCGTTTTTAGCCAAGATGTGATCCAAAGTTAAAATATGATTGTCTAACTTTTTTTTTGTTGTTTTGGAAAAAAATATCAAAATAAAACGTATGTGCATGAAGTCAGAGAACAGAACTAATGGCAAAACACAAGTGGCAGCTTTAATTTCTATTCAGCAAAAAGGTGAAAACAACAAAACACACTATTCAACTGCTAAAGTGTGTGTAATACCTGCTGTGAGTAACAGTTAGGGCAAATTGTTAAACCTAAATGACATACTGCTTACTTAACTCAAGTGGTTAGGTCAAGAAAGAAAAGAGTGCACATAAGGCATGGACTGTTCCTGAAACATTTTATAAATGAACAAAAGGTGGAATAACAGCAAGCTGGACAGGTATCCTGCACATAGAATACACTATACTGAGGAAGAAACAATTTAGTAAAACTATGAAATAAAATGGACTAAATACATACCTGTGAGGCAGGTGATACATGGCTTCTGGTTTACCAGATGGACAACAAGATTGGCGCACAGGTCGGATGGTGTGAGTGTTCCAGAGATCTCTGTACTCGTCAAGCTCTTTTTGCAAGACATTGAGGAAGACATATCGTAGAAGGCATTTATGTTCATGACTGCCGTTGAAAAGATGCCTCTCCCTCAGGTCACTGAAGAGTTCAATCCAGAACTGAGTTCTAATGGTGGAATGACAAGGCATATAAAATTTAATAACACAAGTAATTCAATGTAATTGTCCTCTTTAAAAAAAAGTCGTAATCTTAAGAATATTGAACTGTGCGCAATTTCGTCCAAACAAAAGCTTATTCACATGTTCTGAAGTGTTTCATCAATGCACTGCAGGAAAAAAAAGCAACTTCACACAAATAACAAAATTTAACAATATGATTAATCTTTCTGTTATTCCTGCATTTGGCGGTTGAGCTTAAGAAAAGTTGTAATATACAGGTCTGTCCATATAAATGTACTATTTTGTTTCTACATGAACACTGAAGCTGTTATCACTTGTTAGATACCACACAGAAATCCAAAGCGAGTGAAAACATCAGTATTTTTTTTTTGGCACACAAAGTCGAAGAAATGTCTGAAACAAACGACCTCCTCTAACAAATTTCTGTCATGTTGGATCAATGTTCTTATATTACTCATATTACAGTTCTCAAATTTGAAGAATCCCTTGTTCTTTTATTTATATGACTCCCTACAGGTAAACTATTTGATCTAGATGTTAGTTTGGTACTACGTAGGCACACAAATTTGAATAAATTTTACTCAATTTTAAATAGATCAATCTTTACTGATGCCATTGCCTCTAGGATTTATAATAATTTATTAAAATGTTGAATGTCAGTTTGTTTGTTGTTTTGTATAGTTCCTTTTTAGGACTTTTGTGGAATGTCTGAGTCGGATTTTCTTTTGGAGTGTGTTGTACAAACAAATGTCACTGGTATACCAAACCATTTATTATAGTTTTTGAAGCAGTCGTGCATCACATGAGAAAAATGTGTAGGTGACTATGTTTTTCTTTGTTTGTGACTGTAATTTAATATTTGAGTATAAAACCCCACCCACAAAAAAAAGTATATCACTGACCACAAAACACCTTCAGAACCATTCAATTTTACTTTCAGAATATATTTTAAAAGCCATGTACCTTTGCTTTCTGAACGAAGACCACCAACTTTCAATCCGTTGATTTGTAGTTGAGGTGCCATACATATGACTGTGGGCTCCTGCAAGTTCATCTCCATGGTCTGATCTTAAAGCACAGTGAATTGCTGCCATTGTGCCATTTTCTGTGCCACATTCTGTACGAAGGCATGCTGGAAGTTGACCACACTGTGACACGCACTCCATATAATATTTTGCAATGATACCTGGGTCATTATTTGAGCTGCCACAGCTGAGCCACATAACTTTCCTTGAAAATCCATAGACACATGCACTAATAGCAACACCAAAGGGCTTCAGCTTATCATAACCATCCACATGCCACACTTGATTTGGTCCTTCTGAAAAATATCCTCTTCGAACAAACCTGCGTTTACAGCGACGCTTAACACCATATGGATCTAGTCTTGAGAGTATGTGCATTACATCATTTCTTTTAACTTTCAGATTATACTTTTGTTGCAGTGTCTGACACATGGATCTGTAACCCAGAAGCTGACCTGAGCCTCTCAGTTCTTGTGTAACAGTGGAAATGACAATGTCAGTGGGAGTAAAGTCAGTCCTTCTAGTCATTCCAGCATCTTTTAGCCTCCTCTTTAATGTTCTCAGACTCATACAAATATTATGCTTGTTTTCAAGAAAATCCAGGATCACTTCATATGTATGGCCCTCAGAGAAATACTTATTGATGATGTCTGTGACTGAGACTGGGCCTAAGGTTGAAGAGAAAACATGAAAAGATAATTATGACCGCAGGAATCCACAAATGCACTTAATATGTTTAAAAAAATACCACATCTGAAACAACTCTCAATAAACATGACTCAAGTATTTAATCTTCTTGATGTGTGCTTAAATAAAGGCCAGCAAAAGCTCAAAGAACATGGACCAGGATTCAGGACTTATCACTCTCATTAAGACCTCTATGCTGACAACTCAAAATGAGCAAAATTAGAGAAGTTAGAAGAATTTCGTCACTGTGTACATATGCCCTATTAAGTAATAAACTAGTTTTTAAAATTATGCCGTAGAACCGGTGGCAGGCTTAAACCAGAATACAGTTCTTAGTACCTACCAGTTCATGCCTTTGTGTTTTTGGAATTCTGATTTACCTTTGCATACAGAGTCTTTAACAATACAAAAACCTTAGAATAAGGAAATGAATATAGTACTTTGGAATGGCACATGAATAATAATCCCCCCCCCCCCCCCCCCCAAAAAAAAAGTTTAACACGCACTACTGAAGCTACTGTGGTGTATATAAGTCATTATGAAGCAATTAAAAGGTGAGCAATAAATACTAGAACATAGGAAAGTGAAGTGCTTACCATTCTCTATAAAAGGTGCTAAAACTTGAATGTTAGTTCCACAGGACCCACAAAAAACTCCAATTTGCCCCACTAGCTGGATTCCACAATATGGACAATACATTGCCTGATGAAGACACAATGCCAAATTAAAACCTGAACACATTAACTGCAACACTCCTTAATGACTTTGACTTATTAGTATTTGTTCTCGAGTTTAAAAAAGCTTCATTTCTAAGGCTACATTAAACATTATCTTTGTTAGACTTATCTTTGAATGTATATTCCAGATATCTGTAGTATTATTAGAATCATGAGATTACAACACATTTACCTCTCCTCCACTTCTTTGAAGTGTCTCCCAGTCCCGCTGGTTAGCATGTTTTGATTCGTGCAACTGGTCCGTCGGGTTATTGTCTCCCCAGGAACATTTCTGTTGTGTTTTTTCCTATTTCCGTTGTGTTGTGTGTGCTTTTGCAGCGCTTTTCTTTTTGCAGCGTTTTTCTTTTTGCAGCATTTTTCTTTTTGCAGCATTTTTCTTTTTGCAGCGTTTTTCTTTTTGCAAGTGTTTTTCTTTTTGCAGCATTTTTCTTTTTGCAGCATTTTTCTTTTTGCAGCATTTTTCTTTTTGCAGTGTTTTTCTTTTTGCAAGTGTTTTTCTTTTTGCAAGTGTTTTTCTTTTTGCAGCATTTTTCTTTTTGCAGCGTTTTTCTTTTTGCAGCGCTTTTTTTTTTCAGCGTTTTTCTTTTTGCAGCGTTTTTCTTTTTGCAGCATTTTTCTTTTTGCAGCATTTTTCTTTTTGCAAGTGTTTTCTGAAGTTGCAGTCCGTTTGGCCTCTCAGGGCCAACGTAAAATTTATATAGCAGAATGCAATATATTTCACAATAATGAGCATTTTTTTTCAAAATGTGTTCCATTATTTCACAATATCACTCTCACATTACAAATCTATGTCTTATTTATTCACATAGTTATTTATTTCATCATGACCTATTTATTTATTTCATTTTGAACACTTTGGAGTTCCATACAAAACACATACAAACTCCAAAACACATTTCTAGCATGAACTGAACTTCCAAAGCAGAGCTACTAGATCACTTAAATTACACAATTGAAAGCATGAAAGCATGTGTGTATTGTTTGTGTATTTATACACAGGCACTCATATATATTCAAATAATTTAAAAAAATGTTCATTTACCTGTTACTACCACACACCAAATCCGGTCGTTGGTACTTGCTGGCTTGTGTAGCCACTAGGTAACAAAAGCTCAACACTGCCCCCTAGCATCCTGGAGCACTTCTGTTGTCTTTTGTACGTGTTTTGAGTTTTTATCTCTTTCTCTCTCTCTCCCTCTGGCTCTGTTCCTGTGCTACTGAGTGTAACTACCGCCCCTCCCCCCTCTGCTCAGCGTAAAGCACAAGGCTCGTGTGCTGAGTGAAGCAGAAAAAAAGTGCCAGAGAGAGAGAGAGAGAGAGAGAGAGAAAAAAAGCGCCTGGTATGGAAAGCCAGGACTGCCATAATGAATTAATTAAATACACCATTAAATAATTAATTAAATGTGGCAATAATTCATTAAAATCAGAAATAATTAAATACATAAATATTTACAACACATGTAATTAATTAATTAATGACACATTTAATTAATTTTTGACATAATTAATTAATGACACATTTAAATAATTATTGAAAGTTTTATATAATTATTTAATGATTTATTTATTTAATTCATTTTGGCACTTTTGCCCCTTCATCTCTCTCCTTGAAATAATTTTATCTGTCAGCCTCACCCATCAAACTAAGTGGGCGGGGTTAACGCTGCCATGCAGCTTCTCTAACATTTGATTGGTTGCCGTGCAAAGTAAGTCAAGACAGGTCGATCCTAGATAATCGATTGCTTGTGTAGACTTGGGCTGTATCCCAATTCAGGGTCTGCAGCCTTAAAGTACGCAGCCTCAATGGTCCTCAAGGGCCGCATACTCAAAGACCGCTAAGGCCGAAAGTGCGAGGCTTGTGAAATGGGACGGTCTAGCCTCCATCGCGCTGCCCAGGTTGCCTAGCAACCATGATAGCTGGAAACGTGTGGTTGACAGAAATGAAGGAGAACATATTTTGTTCGTTTGTTTGTTTCTACATGAGCTTTGTGTGATTTAATAAGTATCTGAGGCTGAGACCACAGGACTGTAAAACATGATCGTTGGGCTTCATATCTGTACTGAACAGTCATTTAAGATTAGCTAGTAAATAACAAATAGTTAATGTTTTTCATGAGACTAAAGTCAGTGTAAATATGAGATGGCCAATATTATAGTTATTATATTAATCATTATAAGTTATTACAGCAGTGAGTTTGAACTCTCAAATCAAATCACTTCTATTGTCACATCACATGTGCAGCTACACTGGTACAGCACATGTGAGTGAACTCTGTGTCAAACACTGAGCTTCAGTAAAGATTCAAGTTGCAGTTATTTATATTTCCTATCACCTTAAATCTTCACTCAAAGACACTCAAGTATCTTTGACAGTTTATATGTAGATGTATCATATATCAGAGACAAATGTTGTTCCTTCAGCATGTTGGCATTACTAAATTTGGCTCAATGCTTACATATATGTGTAAAAAGCAAATGTACGAGCTGTGATAACTGTTTCTGATAGAATGAAGAGTAGACTGATATATGAAATATTCCTTTATTGGGTGAGAAAATCAGACCATGTCATAACTGCTTTAAGTCACACAGAATAGATATCAGAGCCTTAAACAGGCTGACTTCTGCTAAATGGGTCAAACTGGGCAGAAAGTACACAAACACATAACATCCTTATAGAATATGATGTAACACTATAGATCAACTTACCTCAGAATATATAAAGCATATAAACAATTACAGCGATATGATGCAACAAACACAGCAGTGCTACTGATCCAAAATACTCAAAGCTTCATAGAACTGAAACAAACATTTATTTTTAGCTCCATTCAGCTGCTGATACATACTTTAGGTTTCTGAACATTAAACTTGTTGCTGCCTTTCATAGTGTGTAACTTGAAGGCCCTGAGTACTTTCTCCCACACTGAAAACACTGGATGATAACATTATTTGAACATTACCTAATAAGACTGATTCAGGACAGACAGTTAGTGATGTTAAACTTTCCTAGCAGTCCTTCACAAACAGGGAACAGTCTGTCTATTCTCTCCATCTGTCAGCTGCTGCTGGCTCTTCCTCCTCCTCTTCCTCACACACTGCTGAGTTTGTCCTGGTGGATCATCAGGGGTGCAAAGCCTCACAGGTGATGTGCAGCAGTGGGTCCCTCAGTCTGTCCTCACTCTGGACACTTGCAGTCGTCACACATGGAAATCAAATGTGTGATAAGCTGCAGGATTCAAACACAAGTGTAACTTATAAACACATGTTCATACTTTTATTCCACAATCAGAGAGAAAGAAACAGAGAGAGAGTGCAGGACAGACACACAGGTGACAGTCTCAGGTGTACACACTGCTACAAACAGGAGGATTTAGTGTTTGTGTTATTACGAGTGCTGAACAAGAAGAGTTCCAGATGGTACAGTGGACACATGTGTGACTGCTGTGATTACAGCATCTTTCTTTCAGCTTAACGAGTGAACCGTCAGCTCGTTCAAACACATGTTAAAGTCCGTTTGGATCGACACCACCGAACAGAGGCAGCAATATAACAGAGCTAACATTAACAGTGCAGTGAATCCTGCTTGTGTCGTGATATTCAGGACTGCAAACCGAGCAGCATCACTGACTTTCAGCTTGTTGTGTTTGTGGATATATGACTGACTTTAATTATCCATAAAATCATCAGATTCTCTGTAAGATTAAGGTCGACTATTGTATTATTATATTTTAAAGGCTTTAAAACCAAGTAAAAGCTGAACGTACAAACATCACTAATGTCACATAACTTTGCCGACATGTGGCCAACAGTAATGTTTTAATGTTCTTCATTATTAAACATTTGCACATAAATAAGTGACATAATATTCAGTACTTACTTTTCACAGTTACTCTTCGGCCGCTCCACTTCTGCCGTCTGCGGCAAAATTACCCACACCGACTGCCGCGCTATGAATTGTGGGATATGTTGGGCCAAGAAGTCTACACCGCCACATCCTTAAAATTCAGGGAAATGAAGGACGCATTTGAGGGCCGCATTTCAAGCAGCCTTTGAATTGGGACAGCCTTCGGCGCGCCGCTGTGACGTAATCGGCCTTAAAATGCACCCTTTAAGGATACAGCCTTGGGGCAGCCATGTATCCCAGAATGCATTTCAAATCACAGGCAGCAATGGTGGTGGTGTAGTTTTAATACCCCATTTTTCTGTCACCAACTACACATTTAATAGTGTTTTAGCCGCGAATATCGCGGTGTAATCTTCACATGTCTGGTCAGGTTGTCAACATAGAACATGTTTGTGCTCAGATGTTTTCAGAGATGTCACTCGCTCTGCTAACAGTCAGCTGACAGAGTGCACCGAGCTCACAGCCCCGGTGTTACAGCTTAACTGTTTATTTTGTGTGTATTCGTTTGTTTTGGAGGGGGGGGGGGGGGGGGGGGGGGGTTACGTTAACCGGTTTGTTTACATATTCCACTCTCCGTGTTCCACATGTTGCATTTGCAGATTCATTTTCACCGAACGATCGTCTCTTTCTGCCTGGTCTTGTGTCTCTGTGCTTCTGTAACATAAAGAACGAGCTGACGTGTTTCTCACGACACCAGCGATCAGCTCAACAGGCCCTCAGTTTACCTGCATGCATCCAATGTCCAATCACCAGCACACAGCTTTGAAACCTCACCTTAGTTTTAGCTCTCAGTGGTTAAACGCTGGACTTAATTCACTCGGGTTTTGTCCGTCGGGTCACGTTTACTTCGCTGTTTTATTTACAACTGAGCAAATCGGTTTGGCTGAGGTTAAAGTTACGTTTCATAACTGCACAGTTTTACTGAAGTTTAATGGTTCACTGGCACACGTGTTAGACTGAACCAGGGGCAATTCTAGGATCAGAGCTTTGGGGGTGCTGAGCACCCAGAGAGCTGCCCAGCCAGGCAAGATAAACTTTACACGTCACGATGAGACTTCTTCCCCATCTCTGTCAGTCCCTGCATCCTTAAATGTCTCCAGTTGTCCCAAGTTGTCTCTGAATGTCTCCTTGGTGCATTTAAACCCCTGTTCCTCCCTGTCCTCGTCGTCTGTTATCTTTGTCTCCGCTATCAGTCATCATAATTTTACTATCTCTGTGCAAGTCTGCAAATTTCTTTATTAAATCATAAGATTCTTAAATTCATCAAGTCTCTCTGCCTGGGTCCTCGTCACAAAACATGACATCACTGTTTTGTACATTTTAACACAATTTAATCCCCACATTTGTGAAAGAAAAGCAAAACACTATGTGGAAAATGGAGACACTCCTGGTTTATATGAGCAAAGTGAAACTCATTTTTTAGGGTTCGTGGAGATGAGTGTGAAGATCCAAACAATCCCTGTCAGTGATGGAGAAGCTTTGATGAAAAAAATTTGGCAAAAAGTTCACCAGCATGAAGGAAATGAAGTTCTCAAACTTTCCTTAGGAGGACCCCAGCACGCCTGCTTAAAGAAAAGTAAGTGTGCTGATGTGGATGCTTGCAGTGACTGCTGTATAGAGGCCATCCTGCTACACATGAAACATATCAGTGTCATAATTGTTAGCTTTGTCACGTGTTTGTTTATTATCCTTATTGTTTTATCTGGGACTGTTTGCAAACATCTCAGAGAGAGGAGACACCAGCATCTGAACAGAGACTCAAACCAGCAACCTGCAGCTCCCTGCTTGTCTGCTCCAGTTTTCTCCTCACTCATGTTGCCCACCAGTGATTTCTAGCTGCCCACCCACACAGCAGGCTAGAATATGCACTGAGCCTCAGCACCATGGTTGCAATACTTGGACATGTTTTATTTATTAAATAATCAACCAGACCCCAAAAAGTAAACAGCTGTTATTGCTAGGCAACGGGAGCAGCATTTGGTGATGCAGCACCTGACATTCCTGACCATGTGGGCGGAGCTTGCATGGAATGGAATGTTTCGTAGAACTGCGCAACACAAGCACTTAGTTACAGCATTTTTCATTTTATCCAGACACAGCTAGAGACACATCTACAGCAGCATCTCTGTGCAGGACAGACGACAGTTGAAGAAAAAAACACATCGAAAACTTCACTTCTCTACAACACGTTGGTTCCTTTGTTTAAAAGGCCAAAATGAATCAAGGGAGATCGAGAAGAGGATTGGTGAGTGCGTCACCATACAGTACAGTACAGTCTGAGCTGATTAACCTACGAGAAGAATTTCAAATAATACAGGCTGAAAATGTCAAATTAAAAGAAGAGGCAGAAAGATCAAGAGGAGAAGCTAAAAATTCAAAGTTTGAAACTGAAGTAGTATTGAAGGAATTACTGCATGTGGGTCTAAAACTTAAAGGAGAGAAGATGGGAAAACAACAAGCAGAAAATGAGAACGAAAACATCAAGAAAGAACTGTTGGAAGCTCAAAAAGCATTGCAGGAAGAGAAAACCACAGCACAAGAAGCTAAAAAGAAATATCAAACTGCAAAGAAGGAGGCAGAAAATGTGATGCAGGAATTACAGGAGGTGCAGGAAGCTTTTGAAGAGGAAAAAAGGAAAATGCAGTTGGCAACACAAGAAGCTGAAAATGTAACGGCTGAAGCTGAAATACTAAGGAAGGAATTACTGAATGTAAAGCAACAACTTGAAGAGGAGAAAAAATGTAAACACGAGGCAGAAAACGAGATTGAAAATATGAAGAAAGAATTGTTGGAAGCTCATAAAGTGTTGGAGGAAGAGAAAATTAAAATACAAGAAGCAAAGAAAGAAATGGAAAATACAAAGAGTTA
Organism: Neolamprologus brichardi; assembly: GCF_056152115.1. Taxonomy (NCBI): domain Eukaryota; kingdom Metazoa; phylum Chordata; class Actinopteri; order Cichliformes; family Cichlidae; genus Neolamprologus; species Neolamprologus brichardi. The sequence goes on from NC_142112.1 coordinate 3,068,859, forward strand.
CACTCAAAACATGAAGAAGAAGTTGCTGGAAACAGAGGAAGCAATGGAAAAAGAGACACGTGGAAAATGGGAGGCAAAACAGGAAAGTGAAACTCTGAAGAAGGAACTGATGAAAGTGCAAGAAGAACTTGCAGAAGAGAAAATTGAGGTGAAGATATTCAAGAAAGAAACGACAGCCTCTGAGGTGACCAAGAAAGACTGCAAAGATGCACTTAAAGAAATACAAAAGCACAAAAAGGAAGCGAAAGAGCTCCTCAAACAGAAAGTCAAACTGGCCAAACAGCAGCTGAAAGAAAAATTTAAAGACGCCGAGGAGCAGCTGAACAAAACCTTAAAGGAGCTGAAGGCAAAAGAAAAAGAAAAGAAAGCCGAGGACAGGAGGGGATTCTGGAGCAGACTGCTGAGAAAAAACTGACCCAGCATCAAGTTTAAGGAGATCAATAGTTTCTTCCTCCTTCCCCCTCTCTCAACCTTTCTTTCACAAAAATCCCCCCAAACTTTACTTGGGACGTTTGTTTGTTTTTAAAAACTCTATTCTGAATACATGTACTGAAATACACAAATAAAATTGCCATAACTTGACCTCATGTTGCTTCTTTTCTTGTGTGTCTGTGGATGTAAAACAGTAACGCACTTTCTGCTCTGTGTGTTTTTAATTGTAAATAAATGCAATATATCTTCATTTTAAAAACTTCTGCTCTAAATCTTTTTTTAGCAAAATGCTTTTTTTGCCCCTTCCTGATTTCTTATGTTTTAACATGTTTGTTACATTTACATGTTTCCGATTTCAAGTGTTAACACAGATGGTCAGAGACAGAGGTTTGGACAGCTCTTTCCCTTTATTTGTATTTATTCAGGTTATTTTTATACTCAAAAATCCATCCACAAGCTTCAACGCGTCCAGAACTCTGCTGCCCGTATCATCACCAGGACCCCTTCTATCCACCACATCACTCCTGTTCTGCAGCAGCTTCATTGGTCAAATATCGTATCAATTTCAAAATACTCTTGTACACATTTAAGGCTATTCATCATCTCTCCCCTCCATATCTTTCTGATCTGGTTAAGATTCTTTTCCTGGAGTTTTGGTTGAAATCTCTTGATTTCCCCATGTCAAAGAAACAGGCTCTGTGTTTTGCCTTATATGCATCCACAGGTGTGCCACCAGTTTACTCACATGGACTCTACTAACCAATCAGAAGTTTCTTCAGCTCAGAATGGAATCGTCTGCAGTTTTCTTATTAATGAACAATAAACTTAGTGTACATGTACTCCTAAATTTGATGAAAGTAATAAAAAATAGACAGCTCTGTCTCTCTTTATTCTGACATTTAACTAATTCAAAATATATTTCAATATTTATTTATCCAAAACAAAACAAGTTTACTCTAAATTGATGTTGTACAGTAAAAAAATGTTCTTGTGTTTTCCATAAAGTGTATGTAAACATCTGGTTTCAACTGTGAATATACTGCTGTGAATTGAAATTCCTCGTTTTGCATAGAAATATACTGAACAACATACAAAGCATAATATATAAAATAACATGTACCCGAGTTTTTTTTAATATGAAGGCAATATGAGCAGAGAGCACAAACTTGTTGAGGGATTGGCTGTTAGTTCAGTGAGACAGTAATTTGTAAAGAAAACTATTTTCACTAGCAGTCAAAACTAATGTGCACACATATGTCTGCATTTTTATTTTGTTAAATATGAACAAAAGAACTGAAAGTATCGACCCACGTGATGTGGATCGGCGCGAGCACATCACGATAATGACTGGGTAACAGACGTCTCCGAAAACGTCAGAGCACTTTTGCAAATATGCGATGTCTTGATAAACCAAATAGATATTTGACGTTTATACGGCTACTTTCTCGCCTGAAAGTATGTTGAAAGTTTATTTTGTGACGCAGAAAGATAAATTAGAGTAATATTGAAACTCAGTCGCGGCCTCCATTGTTGGAAACTGTTGCACTGAAATGTGAGATTTTAAAAAGGAGAATGTGGCTGTTTCCTGTGACTTGTTGGTTTTTGGGGATGATCCTCAGTTTGAGTTTCTTATGTTCAAATCCCAGATGAGCCCATTTGTTGTTTAAGACTTTGCCACCTCCCTGTTGATTACTGTAATTTGTTACTATCAGGATGTCCTAAAAACTTCACGGAAAGCGTTTAGCTTCAGAGAAAAACTGGCAGGAAACAGAAAGACAGCATTTTCTCTTATATTGACTTTTCTCCACGGGATTCCTGTTAAATCTAGAATTGAATATAAAATACTATTTTTTATATTACTATTTTTACTTTTAGCTTCTACTTTTTTACATCACACTGTGCACAGTCTCTGTGGAATTAATCCTAGAGTAAAAACTAGAATCAAACACAGAAACCGATGACTTTCTGAGCTTTCAAAACAATCTCTCATACATTCTTCATTTTTTTTACTCTGATGTGTGACTTTGGAAAAATGACACAAAGAATTGTTTGGCTTGTTGGTCTAGCTTCAATGGGAGAAATGTCCCTGTCTTCCTTGCAGGGAGTCGTCCCTTGGAAGAACTCGCTACACGGGTGGAGAGTGCTCTTTAAAAAGGAGCTGAGCAACAAAACCGGTGATACTTCTGAGGCTGTTTCCAGCTCTGTGTCAGAGCAGAAACAGGTTTTTGCTGTCCCAAGAAGCCAATATGGCAACATCACTGCCACTCTGCACGATCACAGCACTGCTCCAGAGAGACCTAAAGGAAAGGCCCAGGTGGTGTTCACAGAGAGACAGTTGGATATTCTTGTCCATCAGTTTCATTTGAAACATTACCATGAGCCAAGAGAGATTAAATAGTTGGAAGAGATGACAGGACTGACCAGGTGAGTGTTTTTCAGCTTACTAAAATATAAGAAATTGAATTCGTGTTCAATCTTGTCTCCATTGTACTGATTAGATGTTTTCTATTTTCTTTCATCTTTGGGTAAAAACTTGGTTTCAAAACAGAAAGAGAAAGTTTAGGAGGAGGTCACATCCTCAGCATCTCAATCAGGGTGTCTCATTTCATGTAAGTATCTCCTATTATTAAACTTTGATTCAGACATCTGGGTAATTCATTCATTAATTTCATTTGAAATGTATTGAGTATAATTTGAAACAAGAACTTTGTATTGGACAGCCCCCACTCAAGCAGCAGTACACCCAGCACCTAGAGATCAATTTAATCAGAAGTGGTTAAAATTATCAGGCTGTGGGCAATTTTGCAGTTAGACCTCAATGGATCTTTCCCACCTCACCCCAGTTGTTTGGCTGGTTGATGCCACCAGGCAACGGCAATTATGATTTCAACCCTGTTGCCGGTATGAACAACAACAACTTGTATTTTCACAACACAAGTTTTGAAGGAGCAAGTGGAGAGCCTTGCCAGCAGCTAATGATCCTTTGATTACAAATATTGTGATTCATATCATATTTTTTGTATTAAGTTTGAATCTTCTTGTCTTCATGTAGCTCAACATAACAGAGTCTCAGATTTGATCTCTTCCAGTAAATGGGGGGTGAATTTGGATTTATGAAATATTTGGATTCAGTCGACTCTGGCTATTGTAAATACATTTTAGTCGATCCAAAACACATACTGGGAAATCAGAGAGAACACATTCAGAAGTTTTGTATGAAACATTAAGAGATGAATTCATGAAAATGTGTTTTGTTTCAGTTTGTTGTATCTTCCAGTATTTGTAAAAAATAATGTACATGAAGAATATTATCTGCCTTGTGTATGAGAAACTGTAAATAAAATATTTGTTTCACAAATTCAAAACTAACTTTGTCTCCAAACCTTCTGTCAGAGACTGAACATCCAAAAGTTTTAGAGACTTTAGACCTCTTATCTTTCCATGTTAACTTGAGCTACAATCCTCTATACTCACAGTCAAAATATGAGACCCCGTGTCAAGCTCGTGTTGTCACAGTTTCATTAATCATTAGCTCAACACGCTGGGAGAAGTTGAGCGTTTGCTCGCAGAAAGTTGGAGCAGAAAAGTCTTTTCTGCTGCAGTATCAGGGTCACAATAAACTTTATTGTCCAGCTGCTGTGGATGAACACAAGTGTGGAATTCAATTAATGAATTGATTATATCCATTTCTCTGATTCCCAACGAGGATAAGGACATGACAGGATGTGGGGAATATAGACCAATGTGAAATTGAAAACTGAAAACTATTGTGCTGATGAAAAGAAGCATTACAGTTGGTTAGTTTGGGGTGTGAAACTGGAGCTTTGTGGATTCAGTTAGTATCAAAACAAATGAAAGAAAAATCATTTTCTTCTAAACATTTGTTGGAGAATTCATTTTGTAAAAAGTGAAAGTTATACAATCTATAAAGTAGAATTAATTGGATGAGATTTTTGGAAAATTCTTATCAAAACTCTTCGTTGCCTCCGCATTGCAGCTGCAAGCTTATTGTTAAGTAGTTGAATGTGGTTATAACCAAGAAATATGTAAGATCTAATGTCTTCACAGAGACAGAATGCCATAGAATTACAGGCAGTTTGAATGCCTGTAATTATCAGGCTGTACTCAAGCCCATTAATTAAATCTGAAAACTGTGCTGTGACTCCAAACCCAAGTACCCTGCTGGGAAATTATGGCTACACTTGGATCTGCTGATAGAGGAGTTAGTCAGTGTAACCTTTATTAAATCAGGCAAAACGACACATACTTATTTACTGTGGCGGCCTGCAGAGAGCAAAACCTCTTAAATAAATGGGGGTAAGGGTAAGCTGAAGCCATCTGATGTTTATGTTCATGAATATAACACACTGACACATTTTGACTTTGTTTTTATTGTTTATTAAAATACTTTTAAATGTCTAGTTTTAGTTTAAGAACCATCTAGTCCAGCAGGTGGCGGTAATGCACCTTAAAGCTCTAACCGCCAAAGAAAACCCCCAAAGAAGAAGAAGCCGCAGAGTTCCCGCTTCATTGCGTTTGTGTTTTCGTTTATTTTTCTTCCTCATCTAAAGTGAAGCACTAAGGTAACTTTGATCTGAGTTTAGTCAATCTTGAATTTAGCTCCTGAGTGAAGTTTTCTGTTGCTCTCTGTTGTCAGTTATTTGTGAACCAGTTGAAAGAAAAAGTCTCTACATCAAGTCAAGCTGCTATAAACTAATTTAAAAGAAAATATTAACAAATGCTAATGAAACACTGAGAAGAAAACAGAAGAAAGCTTTTATATTAGCTAAGTGTAATCAGAGTTTGTATTATTTTATTAGTCTGTTACTAAGCGCTAGTTAGCATCTCAGTGTCACTGTGTGGCACCTGCATAGTTTTTGAATGCAGTGTGCTATCCAAGCTAGCTAGCTAGCCCCACCCTTCATCAATATAAGGTCACTTACAGCGCCAAAATAAATCCAAATATGTTGGCGGTAAAAGTGCTATAATGAAATCCATTTAAAAGAAAGGTAAAAATAAATGTATTCCAGGCTAAAACACAGCTGCCTCTATCAGCGCAAAGTTGTGTCGGCCCACATGGCATTTGATTGTAAAAACTGGCCTCACTCTGAGAGGCCTGTTGTTAGAATCATTTCAAAGATGATTTGATAAATTCTGATCAGTATTCAGTAAATGAGCCCGATTATCTGTCAGCAAAATAATAATGATAGGCCAGAGATACCAGAGATGCATTTTTAAAACAAATACAACCTCGAACCCTAAGAGGGGATCTGTGTTCTTATTACATTTAAAAGTACTGCAGATCTTTTAAAGCTCCAAACAAAACTGAAATGGAAGAACAAAGATATATAGAATAGTCTTTTATTATCTTTGTACATATTCAACTAAATTGTGGGTGCTCCGCACCAACTGTGCATGGAAAACAATATAAATAGTAAGACAGTAAGAATAAATAACATATAAGAGAGTATATACAAAGAGGAGGAAGGCACACATTAGAGGACCGAATACTTGAAAGTAGTACAGTGGACTTGATACAAGTAGAGAATCGGAGTGTGACTGAGTGATGAGGGTTACTCAGATCATGGCTCAGATTTCTAAACCCACTCAGATCGGATAATCTTCCACGGCACACCTGATCAGTTCTCACGGCACACGTATATATGCCGCGGCACAGTGGTTGGGAAACACTGTACTCTCCATTGTAATCCATTGATTGTTCTGTTTTCGTTCTTGGCCAGGGCTTTTTTTTAAAGAGGAATTGCTCTCCTGGTACTGGTGTGCCATACTGCTTGGTATCAGTGCTCAAACCTCGTTTCAAACAAGTTATCCACCCAGGGAAGCTAAAATTTGTTCTTTCTGTTGTCAGATGAACATATGAGACACTTTGACTCTTCAGTGCAGTGTGGAGCCTAACAAAGTTCTGTTTTGTGTCCCAGCTGATCAGCAGGAGGAGAAGAGTCTGACGGAGCAGCAGAGGAAATTTCAGCTACTTGGACTCAGCTCAGCCACTGCAGAGAAAACAATGAGCTCAACAAAGAAGGTGACAGATACTAGTGTTAAGAAATACTCCATTAACCCTTTAAGGCCTATTGGAGCAGGAATGCTCCGTTTTGCGTAACAATTTTAAAATCCTGGTAGAACTGCACTTAAGCTAACACAATTATTTTATTTAGGAGGAGTTATACTTACATCTTATGCCATCAGCTTGCCCTTGGTCACGGTTTCCTTCCACATATGTATTTGCAGAAATTGCATAAAAAGCACTTGCAGCAAAAAAAACATAACGTACCAGAAACACGCTTTGCCGTTCATAACACTTCCTACGTTAGAATAGATGTCAGCGCGAACTATCGCATGTCCGACTTTACCTGCCAAAACCTGCCTTCAGGGATACCTATACTGGTGCTTTTAAAAGTCATGTTTGACTTTATTCTTTTCTGTATTGTTTCTGGGATGCTTAGAACTCAAATTGCACTGTTGGCAATAGTTTATTTTGATGCACATGCTGTTTGTTTTGCAAATTTGCATTGTAATATTTATTTTTATTTTTCTTGCAGTATATAAAAATCTCAAAAATACTCAAAACAAATTTCCTGTGGTTGGAAACAATGTGCAACTTTTTTGCATTTACAGTTTTGAGGGATAAATCTCTAACATTTCTTTAACTAGAAATATGTGTACAGGGCTGCAAAATCGCTAGCCCGACGTCCCGGGGCTAGCGAATTTTCCAGTCGGGCTACCAAACTCTATCTCTGCCCTGCCCGTCGGCCTATCGTAGGAAGGAAAATATATGTCAATGCTTTTGCATTCTTTCGGAAATGTAGCTGGGTAATTATGTCATTGGCATCGGTGAGCCACTGTCAATATGGGACATATTGAAATCGCGTTTGAATTCGCGCTTGTTTTTTGCTTTCACTTTGCAATCGCGTGAACTGTGTATAGAGAGCGACAGTACTGATTGGTGAGTGATGATAATTTGCGCACCAATTCCTCTGACATCGTCTTATCAATCGTTAGCTTACTATGCAAACATGACAAGTGAAATCTCCCGCAGCTTAAACATGTGAGAGGTTGATCGCGCAGAGAATCGCTGAGCGTTATGTGAGTGCGTGTGTAAAAGCAGCAGGATATATATTTTAGTTCTGCTGAGCCAAATAAGACAGGTCAGGGTGAAGAAGTGACAGCCAAAGAAAAGCTTACCACAAAACGGAAAAGTTATGACAAATCAGACTATGAGGCAAAAAGAAAGTGCAGCTTTATGGTTTCATGGACAAAAGAATTTCTGTGGCTGCAATATGACAAGCTAAATAACCAGGGCTGCACATAAGTGGTCCACAGGTGTGCATTCGCTGTCAAAATAAAAAACGTGCACAAGATAAAAAGTTGTGTTTGCGTACATACGATTTTCTGGAGGAGGACAGACATTTGTTTAGAACTCTTAAAGATGTCAAAGAAGCTCCTTTAAGCAATTACTGTGATGTTCCTCCACCTCCAAAGAAATGTCAGAAGGAGTCCGAACCACAAAAGAAGCGCGTATTCTCGGAAAAGTTGTTGCAGGAGGTGAGCTGGCTTCAAACAAATGATGAACGCACAGAGATGTGGTGCAGAATGTGCCCACTCTAGCGGACAAAAACAGCCTTTTATATGGACGCAAACACGCGCTGCAACTTCTTATCTGGTGCGCATCTTTTAATTTGACAGCGAATGCGCACATGCGGACCACTTATGTGCACCCGTGTAAATAACATAATGTTCTGCCGGGTGTGTTGTTGGTTTTCCCTTGATTTCTGAGTCGACAAGCGCCTTTGTTACTGGGACCAGTCATTTTAAGAAAGGCCCCCATTAGAACCCATGAGAAATGCAAGAAATGCATTATTGCTCAGTCTGCAATATCTTTCCCGGAACAAACACCAATTGCAAATAACATAATAAAAATAAACCTGAAAATCCATTTAAAACAGCATACTATGTTGCAAAGAGTGAACTACCACTGGCACAATTTAGCAGTCTTTGCAAACTTCAAAAAGCAAACGGCCTCGATCTTGGTTCCACTTGCCTCTTACCCGTGACTTCAGTGGAAATTTCAAATTCAGGATCTGACACAGACTGATTCATGTTCTACACAGTTCTTACAAGTTCATAGAAATTTCTGTTCAATTAGAACAAAGTATTTGAGCTGATGATTGTAATTTTTATACAATGTTGTAATTTGTTTTTCAACAATTTTTTGATTAATGTTTTGTTTCCTTTACAATATTATACTTTAATGTGTAATATTGTAAAGGAAACAAAACATCAATCAAAAAATTGCTCTCTTTTTTATTCGGGCTACTTAAATTTATTTTGGGCTACCAAAAACTGAACAGTCCCTGCCCGAAGGGCTACCAGGGATTTTGAAATCACAGTCACAGAGTCACAGCTCACAATCATTTCTATTGAGAGCTCCAGTCGATTTTCTCAATGTACAGGCTGTGATCAGCTGACCTGCTGCTCTCTGTAGATGTACACAACTGAATTCAGCCAGATGTCTGCAGATGTTTCATGAGTTGTCCTGGCTGATTTCCATCCTCTACACCAGGGGTGTCAAACTCAATTGCACAGTGGACAAAACTCAAGGCACACTTTAGGTCGCGGGCCAAACAAGATAAACATTTATTGAACACACTAAAACCATGTTTTTTAAACATAAATATGAATAAAAACAGACAGGAATATTATTCCACAATAAATAAACTTAAAAAAAATAAACTTTAACTTTAAATGTTTTGATCTTCATAAAAATATATCCTGTCAAAATTATGCAAGTTAGAAATATAAACATGCTGCCAAAAACCCCAGAAAAAATAAATGAAAACATACACAAGGTTGGAGCTGCATGTAGACGGAGCTGGGGCATTGCTGCAGGAATGGAACTAATAAACTGTGCGGGCCGTTCAGTGTCGTACTTTGCCTTGAGTGTACCATTACACTGCAGCTCCATCTGAATCTGCACAGGTGCAGTTTCCACGTAAAGAAGAAGCTTGAAATTCTCTGTTTGTGCTTCACAGTCACCAAAGCGCCGTGCGAACTCAGTGCGCTCAGTTTATCAGCAAAGTGCGCCGACTTGGTTCAACATTATTTGGCAACAGGGAAAGTGAGACAGGTTGCACTGGTGCATTTGTGACAGCTTCACTTGAAATGCCTTCACCGCATCATACATGCCATGTCCATTGTTAAACCTCCCAATTCTTTTGATCTTTGGGCTGAAGGAAGGACAATACTCGGTGTATAAATGCTCAATCAACAATCTTTTATTCCATACAATTCAACACTTTTGAGCATAAACCATCCGGAGGGGAGATGAGCGCGGGAGGGTGTCCGCCTGATCTCGAAGTGTCTGAGCGTTTCTCACATTCTTATAGCTTCAGCCCCCCTCCACCTAGTCATAAAAACCTAAACATTCACATTCTTTCTCTCTTACGGCGCCTAAGTGACGGCCTTGGCTCCCTGTTTTATCTCCTCCTGATGAGATGGGGCAGAAAACCTCTCCGGTATGCTCTGTTCTCTTTTAATCAGACAAATAAGGCCATGACTCTCTGAAAACAGTATTTCTTATACCTCAGCAGTATAATGCATCATAAAACAATATCATTCATTCACAATAAATCAGCAGTCTAATGTAATACAAATCAGTTTAATAACAAGCCTGTTTTGAAAATGTAAGGAGTAGAAAATACAGATTTTTTTTTTTTAATGTAGCGAGTAAAAGTAAAAAAAAACCCCTCAGGTTACAGTCAGACTCTGACATCATCTTTCACTGAACCAAGCTAGTAACTGTTACATTTGATTTATTATTATCGAATAAATTAGACAATTATAGAAATTTAAATTAGGAAACAGCAACAGGAAATATAAAAAAGTACAGACCTGGTAAACATTTATTACTATTCTGAGTGTTAGCATTAATGTTTGTGTACAAGCAGGAGGGATGGGCATGATTTTAGAGTGTTTGAACAATGATTATTATCTTTAACACCAGGTTGGATGTAATGTGTTACTACTACCAGTAGGTGGGGATAAGAGACCTTTAAGGTGTTTGGTGCCACACTCCACCTTCAGGTTTAAAACTAGTGTTAATGGAGGGAGTTTGAAGCTTCAGTTTGTTCAATGACTGCATTTGACTCACTGCCTCTGTTTGTATCTCTGTCCCTGCAGGACCAACATAGACCGAGAAGTCAGCGCTCTCAGGAGGCCGACAAACCTCACAGAAGAAAGAGAGAGAAAAAAAACACCTGTGACGAGTGTGGGAAGGATTTTACCTGGAAGTTTAAACTAAAACAACATCAGCTCATCCACACTGGAGAGAGACCGTTCAGCTGTGACTTGTGTGGAAAGTCGTTTTCCTGGAAGAAATCCCTGAAAACACACCAAGTCATCCACAGTGGAGTTAAAGCTTACAGCTGTGATCAGTGCGGCAGAGCTTTTACTCACAGTAACAGCTTACAGAGTCATCTAGTTACCCACTCTGGAATTAAGGCATACAGCTGTGACATCTGTGGAAAAACTTTCAGCCAGCTAAGGTAACGAAATATACACCTACGCATTCACTCCGGAGAAGATGTGTACTGGTGTGATCAGTGTGGCAAATACTTTACAACAGACGCACAGTTACAACGCCACATGTTTACTCACACTGAGGAGAGACCTTATCAATGTGACCTGTGTGAGAAGACTTTTAAAGCTCCACAGTACCTGAGAAAACACCAACAGATCCACACCAGAAAGAGACTCTACAAGTGCAGTTACTGTGAGGTATGTATTTTTATTTTATTCTTCAGTTCAGTCTGACTGTTTGGAACAAGTCTGCTCATTAAATTGTGTTAGCATGTTAGCACTTCTACTGCACCGAAGAGTAGCTCTGAGCCATTATTCAGATTTTCATTTCACTTATGATTTTTGTTTACACGATCATGAAAAACTGAAAATGCTGAAAATTGATATGTTGCTGTTATTTAATCTTCAGGCAGCTTCGTGGTATATCATGGTGTTATTATTTCTGCATAAATGGCCTTTGGTTTACAGCGGCTCATTCCTCTGTCAGGTGTAAATAGAATAAAATAAAACATAAATTACGTACAAAACCAAACCATTCAGTAATCTTCTCTTATGGTTAACAAAGTTGTATCGTTACGTAGTGGTATTGTAATATTGTAGCTGTAGTATCATTGCTTACATATAGCTTTAGTACTTTTAAACATTAGTGTTAAAATACCCATTTAATGTTATAATTACAGTGTCATTGGGGGTAATAGTTTTTCTTGTATCCCGATCAGCTGAGTGTTATAACTGCACAATTACAGTGTTATCAATGCATTATTAAATTAGTATTATTGCAGTGTTACAGTAGTTTACCATGGGTACCCTAAAAACATTAGTGTGGTAGTACTTAAGTGTAAGTCAGATGTTACTGTAATATTAATGAAGTATTCCTGTAGTATTATGGTGGTAGTATTGTAGTTATTGTAGCCCAGTAAACCGAGTGTGATAATGTAAACAGTAAAATGTAATTGGACGTCTGCAGAGATGCTCTTTATTTCAGGCGACGTTCAGGATAAAAGTGTTGAAGGACTGACTTACACTGTCTTTGTGTCTTTGTTTAGAAGCAGAGCGACACAGATGGATCCACTTCTCAACCCTGTCATCGCTGTGGTGGTGGGAAAGACTTTCGTTGTGACATCTGTGGAAAAACTTTCAGTCAGCAAGCCAGCCTAAAAATACATCAACGTAGACACACTGGAGACAAACTGAAATACTGCAAAGAATGTGGGAGAAGCTTCCCCACATCAGGTGGCTTAAAACGACATGAACTCTTTCACAGTGGGGTTAAAAAGCACCTCTGTGATCAGTGTGGGTCATCTTTCACCACTGCAGGTCACCTTAAAACACACAAACGAGTCCACACAGGAGAGAAACCATACAAGTGCAGACACTGTGACAAAAGCTTCTCACGTTCAGGTCATCGTAATGAGCATGAACGTACACACATGGAAGGAAACTACAGCTGTGAGCAGTGTGACAAGAGCTTCAGTAATCTCAGTTCATACTCTGCACACAAACGATCCCACGTTACTAATAAACTGTTTCACTGTTACCAATGTGCCAAAACATTCACTTCATTATCTGCTCTGTGCAAACATCAGCGCGATCACGCAGGGCTGAAATCGTTCCCATCACATGACGACAGCGAATCTGAAGAGAGAGAAACATCCTCTTCTGGTTTCAGAGTCCAACTTAAAACCCTGGAGATCAGGCTCCACAGAGTTCAGATCGACTCTCCTTAAAGATCTAATGAGGCTATGAATCAAACTGTTCCTTTAGTTCAATGTTAATCTTTATAAATTGTTCTTCTGTAGTGTTTGTGTTCAGTGGTTACCTTTTTTTTCAGTGGTTGGAGGAAAAATCAGTTTCCTTTTGTTCAAGTTTGTATTGAATGTATTTTAGTAAAGTTCTTAAATGAAGTTTAAAAAAAAGTTAAATAAAGAATTGTTTGAATGACAAAGATTTTGAGCCATGATGTCATTTCCTGTATTTCAGAGTAAAGACTGAAGTAACAAATGGAAACATGTTTACAGTCATGGAATAAACACTGATGGGTCATCTGTAGGAAGTACTATTGCTGACCTGACAGATTCGACCTTGTTTACAAAGAAAGAAAGGAACTGATTACATGTGTCAGCAGAGGCTTTCAGGGTTGTTTAGAGTAGAGCTGATAGTGTTAAAGAGAACATGGGGATTATGACAATTTAACACAATGATCTGAGAAAAATATCTTTCTCTCATTTTCACTGTATTCTGATCAAATTTCCAACATTCTTTTAACATTTCAAAAGAAACCTGCAATTTGTCTTTCTTCGAATTTCACTCTGCTCTCCTACACTGACGTCTGACTGCTCGGGTGGATTCATTTAACCAGGGCTGAGGAATATGTTTTGGGCGCCTTGTTTTTAATGGGTTCACAGGGTTTAGGGTCTGAGTACAGGTTTCCAGGAACTGCAAAAGCAGCTCATCTGCGGTGGGCCCAATAAGTAATCTCAGGGTTGATAAAGATTTTCTTTATAAAAGTGGAGGAGAAGAGAGCAGCGGCGGGGTGCAGCGCGAGCTTTAAACTCATGCACATGAGAAACAGGTTTGTGATGAGAGAACACTGAATCCCACATTTCCAAATAAAAAACAGATAAACCATATGATAACACCAGGTCAAGAGTGTGCTCCTGCTGATGTGTAGGGCCTTCTACAGACTGTACAAGGTCAAAACACTGAATAAGATTTTAAAACTCTTGAGCAAGCAGTCCATCAGGGCAACAGACATGAATATTAAAATCACCAACTGTTATAATCTGATCCTGTTTCGGCACAATTTTAGCCAAAAAACATAAAAAGTCATTTAAAAAATCTTTGTTAAACTTAGGTGCCGATAGATTACTGCACACAGTAAGAGTGTCCCAGTTCAAATATGAGAAGTTCAAAGCTGGAGGGGAAACCAGTACATGGAGTTGTTTGTAGTGAAAGTTTTTTCTTAAAAACAGTCAGTATTCCTCCTCCTCTACCTGATCTCGGAGCATTAAGAAATGAGCAGTCAGAGGGTAACAGTTCAGAAATAATGCTAGGCTCACCAACGCTCATCTGTGTCTCAGTCACAAACAGGAGATCCAATCCACTGGAAGAAAGAAAGTCATTTATAAAACCACACATTTATCAGAGCCATCCTTGTTGGAGCTGGAGCCTGGGCAGGCGTTGTCTCTGTAGCCCACGTTAATGGGCGCGAATTCAAAAGGTTTATTCCACGACCCCTGTTACGCCCCAGTCTAGGGGTACAGGAACATAACATAAGGGTTAGAAAGGAAGTGACCCCACCCTGGTCCCCAAAACCACACCCAAGTGAAAGGTGATTTATTGTCTAAACTGAAGCTGAACTCCAGGGTGGACAAAGGCCAAAATTACAAACAAAAGCCTATGTGAAACAGAAACCAAACAAAAGACAAATGCTACACCTAATCAATGTTCCCTCTAGTTTTTCATGTGTCTGAGCGAACACACAAACTCCCTGAGCGGTCCCTTGGACCACTGTGAACAACAGCAGACATGTGCACTGTGGTCACGCATCAAATCCATCCAAGTTACATGGTTTATTAAAATAATCAAATTACAGCATTTACATTTATGTTAGACTACTTTTAATTAACTGCTTTGGCCCACTTACAATGAAATTTAAAAAAAAATGTTCATGACCTGTGTAGTATGTTAACTCTATTGGAAGTAAAAATAACTTGAACTCCAATTTTGAAAACAACTTTTTTATATATAAAGCTCTGACTTGTATTATGAGTCTGTGGTCTGGGTGAGAGTCTTGTAACTCTGTCTGCAAAGTACAGCATATGATGAGCAATGTTGGGCAATTAATTATGTCGTTACTTCTTCAAAAAAGTAACAGAGTTTTGAAAACAACAAAGTTTTTTGCAGCTGCTTGTTTTTAAATAAACATTTCAAACTATTTACAGAACAATCAGCTGTTCTGCATCAAATCTGATGCCACACAAATTATTTGCGCCACTCCAAAAATAATTCCTGTCCACTATGAGATAAAGGAGAACAACAGCCTGATACCTGCAGGCCTGACAACAGATGTATCACTGCTGTAACACCTGTAACATTCAGCAGTCGCCTCATTGTTCTGACACACACAACAAAACTATTGACTACACTACACACTAACTACACAAGATTTGTGCTAAACGTCGCAAATCTCTCACATCTCAAAACACCGCCGTCACTCCTAAAGCTTCCCCCCTTCCTAAACAACTGTTGCGATATCATTTTTACCTATGAAGCGCCTTGTATGGAACGCCAGGACTGCTATAATGAATTAATTAAATACACCATTAAATAATTAATTAAATGTGGCAATAATTCATTAAAATCAGAAATAATTAAATACATAAATATTTACAACACATGTAATTAATTAATTAATGACACATGTAATTAATTCTTGACATAATTAATTAATTAATAACACATTTAAATAATTATTTAATGATTTATTTAATTCATTTTGGCACTTTTGTCCCCTTCATCTCTCTCCTTGAAATAATTTTATCTGTCAGCCTCACCCATCAAACTAAGTGGGCGGGGTTAACGCTGCCATGCAGCTTCTCTAACATTTGATTGGTTGCCGTGCAAAGTAAGTCAAGACAGGTCGATCCTAGATAATCGATTGCTTGTGTAGACTTGGGCTGTATCCCAATTCAGGGTCTGCAGCCTTAAAGTACGCAGCCCCAACGGTCCTCAAGGGCCGCGTACTCAAAGACCGCTAAGGCCGAAAGTGCGAGGCTTGTGAAATGGGACGGTCTAGCCTCCATCGCGCTGCCCAGGTTGCCTAGCAACCATGATAGCTGGAAACGTGTGGTTGACAGAAATGAAGGAGAACATATTTTGTTTGTTTGTTTGTTTCTACATGAGCTTTGTGTGATTTAATAAGTATCTGAGGCTGAGACCACAGGACAGTAAAACATGATCGTTGGGCTTCATTTCTGTACTGAACAGTCATTTAAGATTAGCTAGTAAATAACAAATAGTTAATGTTGTTCATGAGACTAAAGTCAGTGTAAATATGAGATGGCCAATATTATAGTTATTATATTAATCATTATAAGTTATTACAGCAGTGAGTTTGAACTCTCAAATCAAATCACTTCTATTGTCACATCACATGTGCAGGTACACTGGTACAGCACATGTGAGTGACTCTGTGTCAAACACTGAGCTTCAGTAAAGATTCAAGTTGCAGCTATTTATATTTCCTATCACCTTAAATCTTCACTCAAAGACACTCAAGTATCTTTGACAGTTTATATGTAGATGTATCATATATCAGAGACAAATGTTGTTCCTTCAGCATGTTGGCATTACTAAATTTGGCTCAATGCTTACATATATGTGTAAAAAGCAAATGTACGAGCTGTGATAACTGTGTCTGATAGAATGAAGAGTAGACTGATATATGAAATATTCCTTTATTGGGTGAGAAAATCAGACCATGTCATAACTGCTTTAAGTCACACAGAATAGATATCAGAGCCTTAAACAGGCTGACTTCTGCTAAATGGGTCAAACTGGGCAGAAAGTCTACAAACACATAACATCCTTATAGAATATGATGTAACACTATAGATCAAATTACCTCAGAATATATAAAGCATATAAACAATTACAGCGATATGATGCAACAAACACAGCAGTGCTACTGATCCAAAATACTCAAAGCTTCATAGAACTGAAACAAACATTTATTTTTAGCTCCATTCTGCTGCTGATACATACTTTAGGTTTCTGAACATTAAACTTGTTGCTGCCTTTCATAGTGTGTAACTTGAAGGCCCTGAGTACTTTCTCCCACACTGAAAACACTGGATGATAACATTATTTGAACATTACCTAATAAGACTGATTCAGGACAGACAGTTAGTGATGTTAAACTTTCCTAGCAGACCTTCACAAACAGGGAACAGTCTGTCTATTCTCTCCATCTGTCAGCTGCTGCTGGCTCTTCCTCCTCCTCTTCCTCACACACTGCTGAGTTTGTCCTGGTGGATCATCAGGGGTGCAAAGCCTCACAGATGATATGCAGCAGTGGGTCCCTCAGTCTGTCCTCACTCTGGACACTTGCAGTCGTCACACATGGAAATTAAATGTGTGATAAGCTGCAGGATTCAAACACAAGTGTAACTTATAAACACATGTTCATACTTTTATTCCACAATCAGAGAGAAAGAAACAGAGAGAGAGTGCAGGACAGACAGACAGGTGACAGTCTCAGGTGTACACACTGCTACAAACAGGAGGATTTAGTGTTTGTGTTATTACGAGTGCTAAACAAGAAGAGTTCCAGATGGTACAGTGGACACATGTGTGACTGCTGTGATTAAAGCATCTTTCTTTCAGCTTAACGAGTGAACCGTCAGCTCGTTCAAACACACGTTAAAGTCCGTTTGGATCGACACCACCGAGCAGAGGCAGCAATATAACATAGCTAACATTAACAGTGCAGTGAATCCTGCTTGTGCCGTGATATTCAGGACTGCAAACCGAGCAGCATCACTGACTTTCAGCTTGTTGTGTTTGTGGATATATGACTGACTTTAATTATCCATAAAATCATCACATTCTCTGTAAGGTTAAGGTCGACTATTGTATTATTATATTTTAAAGGCTTTAAAACCAAGTAAAAGCTGAACGTACAAACATCACTAATGTCACATAACTTTGCCGACATGTGGCCAACAGTAATGTTTTAATGTTCCTCATTATTAAACATTTGCACATAAATAAGTGACATAATATTCAGAACTTACTTTTCACAGTTACTCTTCGGCCGCTCCACTTCTGCCGTCTGCGGCAAAATTATCCACACCGACTGCCGTGCTATGAATTGTGGGATATGTTGGGCCACGAAGTCTACACTGCCACATCCTTAAAATTCAGGGAAATGAAGGATGCATTTGAGGGCCGCATTTCAAGCAGCCTTTGAATTGGGACAGCCTTCGGCGCGCCGCTGTGACGTAATCGGCCTTAAAATGCACCCTTTAAGGATACAGCCTTGGGGCAGCCATGTATCCCAGAATGCATTTCAAATCACAGGCAGCAATGGTGGTGGTGTAGTTTTAATACCCCGTTTTTCTGTCACCAACTACACATTTAATAGTGTTTTAGCCGCGAATATCGCGGTGTAATCTTCACATGTCTGGTCAGGTTGTCAACATAGAACATGTTTGTGCTCAGATGTTTTCAGAGATGTCACTCGCTCTGCTAACAGTCAGCTGACAGAGTGCACCGAGCTCACAGCCCCGGTGTTACAGCTTAACTGTTTATTTTGTGTGTATTCGTTTGTTTTGGAGGGGGGGGGTTACGTTAACCGGTTTGTTTACATATTCCACTCTCCGTGTTCCACATGTTGCATTTGCAGATTCATTTTCACCGAACAATCGTCTCTTTCTGCCTGGTCTTGTGTCTCTGTGCTTCTGTAACATAAAGAACGAGCTGACGTGTTTCTCACGACACCAACGATCAGCTCAACAGGCCCTCAGTTTACCTGCATGCATCCAATGTCCAATCACCAGCACACAGCTTTGAAACCTCACCTTAGTTTTAGCTCTCAGTGGTTAAACGCTGGACTTAATTCACTCGGGTTTTGTCCGTCGGGTCACGTTTACTTCGCTGTTTTATTTACAACTGAGCAAATCGGTTTGGCTGAGGTTAAAGTTACGTTTAACCTGCATAGTTTTACAGACGTTTAATGGTTCACTGGCACATGTGTTAGACTGAACCAGGGGCAATTCTAGGATCAGAGCTTTGGGGGTGCTGAGCACCCAGAGAGCTGCCCAGCCAGGCAAGATAAACTTTACACGTCACGATGAGACTTCTTCCCCATCTCTGTCAGTCCCTGCATCCTTAAATGTCTCCAGTTGTCCCAAGTTGTCTCTGAATGTCTCCTTGGTGCATTTAAACCCCTGTTCCTCCCTGTCCTCGTCGTCTGTTATCTTTGTCTCCGCTATCAGTCATCATAATTTTACTATCTCTGTGCAAGTCTGCAAATTTCTTTATTAAATCATAAAATTCTTAAATTCATCAAGTCTCTGTGCCTGGGTCCTCGTCACAAAACATGACATCACTGTTTTGTACATTTTAACACAATTTAATCCCACATTTGTGAAAGAAAAGCAAAACACTATGTGAAATATGGAGACACTCCTGGTTTATATGAGCAAAGTGAAACTCATTTTTTAGGGTTTGTGGAGATGAGTGTGAAGATCCAAACAATCCCTGTCAGTGATGGAGAAGCTTTGATGAAAAACATTTGGCAAAAAGTTCACCAGCATGAAGGAAATGAAGTTCTCAAACTTTCCTTAGGAGGACCCCAGCACGCCTGCTTAAAGAAAAGTAAGTGTGCTGATGTGGATGCTTGCAGTGACTGCTGTATAGAGGCCATCCTGCTACACATGAAACATATCAGTGTCATAATTGTTAGCTTTGTCACGTGTTTGTTTATTATCCTTATTGTTTTATCTGGGACTGTTTGCAAACATCTCAGAGAGAGGAGACACCAGCATCTGAACAGAGACTCAAACCAGCAACCTGCAGCTCCCTGCTTGTCTGCTCCAGTTTTCTCCTCACTCATGTTGCCCACCAGTGATTTCTAGCTGCCCACCCACACAGCAGGCTAGAATATGCACTGAGCCTCAGCACCATGGTTGCAATACTTGGACATGTTTTATTTATTAAATAATCAACCAGACCTCAAAAAGTAAACAGCTGTTATTGCTAGGCAACGGGAGCAGCATTTGGTGATGCAGCACCTGACATTCCTGACCATGTGGGCGGAGCTTGCATGGAATGGAATGTTTCGTAGAACTTTGCAACACAAGCACTTAGTTACAGCATTTTTCATTGTATCCAGACACAGCTAGAGACACATCTACAGCAGCATCTCTGTGCAGGACAGACGACAGTTGAAGAAAAAAACACATCGAAAACTTCACTTCTCTACAACACGTTGGCTCCTTTGTTTAAAAGGCCAAAATGAATCAAGGAAGATCGAGAAGAGGATTGGTGAGTGCGTCACCATACAGTACAGTACAGTCTGAGCTGATTAACCTACGAGAAGAATTTCAAATAATACAGGCTGAAAATGTCAAATTAAAAGAAGAGGCAGAAAGATCAAGAGGAGAAGCTAAAAATTCAAAGTTTGAAACTGAAGTAGTATTGAAGGAATTACTGCATGTGGGTCTAAAACTTAAAGGAGAGAAGATGGGAAAACAACAAGCAGAAAATGAGAATGAAAACATCAAGAAAGAACTGTTGGAAGCTCAAAAAGCATTGCAGGAAGAGAAAACCACAGCACAAGAAGCTAAAAATAAATATCAAACTGCAAAGAAGGAGGCAGAAAATGTGATGCAGGAATTACAGGAGGTGCAGGAAGCTTTTGAAGAGGAAAAAAGGAAAATGCAGTTGGCAACACAAGAAGCTGAAAATGTAACGGCTGAAGCTGAAATACTAAGGAAGGAATTACTGAATGTAAAGCAACAACTTGAAGAGGAGAAAAAACGTAAACACGAGGCAGAAAATGAGATTGAAAATATGAAGAAAGAATTGTTGGAAGCTCATAAAGTGTTGGAGGGAGAGAAAATTAAAATACAGGAAGCAAAGAAAGAAATGGAAAATACAAAGAGTTACACTCAAAACATGAAGAAGAAGTTGCTGGAAACAGAGGAAGCAATAGAAAAAGAGACACGTGGAAAATGGGAGGCAAAACAGGAAAGTGAAACTCTGAAGAAGGAACTGATGAAAGTGCAAGAAGAACTTGCAGAAGAGAAAATTGAGGTGAAGATATTCAAGAAAGAAACGACAGCCTCTGAGGTGACCAAGAAAGACTGCAAAGATGCACTTAAAGAAATACAAAAGCACAAAAAGGAAGCGAAAGAGCTCCTCAAACAGAAAGTCAAACTGGCCAAACAGCAGCTGAAAGAAAAATTTAAAGACGCCGAGGAGCAGCTGAACAAAACCTTAAAGGAGCTGAAGGCAAAAGAAAAAGAAAAGAAAGCCGAGGACAGGAGGGGATTCTGGAGCAGACTGCTGAGAAAAAACTGACCCAGCATCAAGTTTAAGGAGATCAATAGTTTCTTCCTCCTTCCCCCTCTCTCAACCTTTCTTTCACAAAAATCCCCCCAAACTTTACTTGGGACGTTTGTTTGTTTTTAAAAACTCTATTCTGAATACATGTACTGAAATACACAAATAAAATTGCCATAACTTGACCTCATGTTGCTTCTTTTCTTGTGTGTCTGTGGATGTAAAACAGTAACGCACTTTCTGCTCTGTGTGTTTTTAATTGTAAATAAATGCAATATATCTTCATTTTAAAAACTTCTGCTCTAAATCTTTTTTTAGCAAAATGCTTTTTTTGCCCCTTCCTGATTTCTTATGTTTTAACATGTTTGTTACATTTACATGTTTCCGATTTCAAGTGTTAACACAGATGGTCAGAGACAGAGGTTTGGACAGCTCTTTCCCTTTATTTGTATTTATTCAGGTTATTTTTATACTCAAAAATCCATCCACAAGCTTCAACGCGTCCAGAACTCTGCTGCCCGTATCATCTCCAGGACCCCTTCTATCCACCACATCACTCCTGTTCTGCAGCAGCTTCATTGGTCAAATATCGTATCAATTTCAAAATACTCTTGTACACATTTAAGGCTATTCATCATCTCTCCCCTCCATATCTTTCTGATCTGGTTAAGATTCTTTTCCTGGAGTTTTGGTTGAAATCTCTTGATTTCCCCATGTCAAAGAAACAGGCTCTGTGTTTTGCCTTATATGCATCCACAGGTGTGCCACCAGTTTACTCACATGGACTCTACTAACCAATCAGAAGCTTTTTCAGCTCAGAATGGAATCGTCTGCAGTTTTCTTATTAATTAACGATAAACTTAGTGTACATGTACTCCTAAATTTGATGAAAGTAATAAAAAATAGACAGCTCTGTCTCTCTTTATTCTGACATTTAACTAATTCAAAATATATTTCAATATTTATTTATCCAAAACAAAACAAGTTTACTCTAAATTGATGTTGTACAGTAAAAAAATGTTCTTGTGTTTTCCATAAAGTGTATGTAAACATCTGGTTTCAACTGTGAATATACTGCTGTGAATTGAAATTCCTCGTTTTGCATAGAAATATACTGAACAACATACAAAGTATAATATATAAAATAACATGTACCCGAGTTTTTTTTAATATGAAGGCAATATGAGCAGAGAGCACAAACTTGTTGAGGGATTGGCTGTTAGTTCAGTGAGAGAGTAATTTGTAAAGAAAACTATTTTCATTAGCAGTCAAAACTAATGTGCACACTTATGTCTGCATTTTTATTTTGTTAAATATGAACAAAAGAACTGAAAGTATCGACCCACGTGATGTGGATCG
Organism: Neolamprologus brichardi; assembly: GCF_056152115.1. Taxonomy (NCBI): domain Eukaryota; kingdom Metazoa; phylum Chordata; class Actinopteri; order Cichliformes; family Cichlidae; genus Neolamprologus; species Neolamprologus brichardi. Next base: position 3,091,317 of record NC_142112.1, read on the forward strand.
GCGCGAGCACATCACGATAATGACTGGGTAACAGACGTCTCCGAAAACGTCAGAGCACTTTTGCAAATATGCGATGTCTTGATAAACCAAATAGATATTTGACGTTTATACGGCTACTTTCTCGCCTGAAAGTATGTTGAAAGTTTATTTTGTGACGCAGAAAGATAAATTAGAGTAATATTGAAACTCAGTCGCGGCCTCCATTGTTGGAAACTGTTGCACTGAAATGTGAGATTTTAAAAAGGAGAATGTGGCTGTTTCCTGTGACTTGTTGGTTTTTGGGGATGATCCTCAGTTTGAGTTTCTTATGTTCAAATCCCAGATGAGCCCATTTGTTGTTTAAGACTTTGCCACCTCCCTGTTGATTACTGTAATTTGTTACTATCAGGATGTCCTAAAAACTCCACGGAAAGCGTTTAGCTTCAGAGAAAAACTGGCAGGAAACAGAAAGACAGCATTTTCTCTTATATTGACTTTTCTCCACGGGATTCCTGTTAAATCTAGAATTGAATATAAAATACTATTTTTTATATTACTATTTTTACTTTTAGCTTCTACTTTTTTACATCACACTGTGCACAATCTCTGTGGAATTAATCCTAGAGTAAAAACTAGAATCAAACACAGAAACCGATGACTTTCTGAGCTTTCAAAACAATCTCTCATACATTCTTCAGTTTTTTTTACTCTGATGTGTGACTTTGGAAAAATGACACAAAGAATTGTTTGGCTTGTTGGTCTAGTTTCAATGGGAGAAATGTCCCTGTCTTCCTTGCAGGGAGTCGTCCCTTGGAAGAACTCGCTACACGGGTGGAGAGTGCTCTTTAAAAAGGAGCTGAGCAACAAAACCGGTGATACTTCTGAGGCTGTTTCCAGCTCTGTGTCAGAGCAGAAACAGGTTTTTGCTGTCCCAAGAAGCCAATATGGCAACATCACTGCCACTCTGCACGATCACAGCACTGCTCCAGAGAGACCTAAAGGAAAGGCCCAGGTGGTGTTCACAGAGAGACAGTTGGATATTCTTGTCCATCACTTTCATTTGAAACATTACCATGAGCCAAGAGAGATTAAATAGTTGGAAGAGATGACAGGACTGACCAGGTGAGTGTTTTTCAGCTTACTAAAATATAAGAAATTGAATTCGTGTTCAATCTTGTCTCCATTGTACTGATTAGATGTTTTCTATTTTCTTTCATCTTTGGGTAAAAACTTGGTTTCAAAACAGAAGGAGAAAGTTTAGGAGGAGGTCACATCCTCAGCATCTCAATCAGGGTGTCTCATTTCATGTAAGTATCTCCTATTATTAAACTTTGATTCAGACATCTGGGTAATTCATTCATTAATTTCATTTGAAATGTATTGAGTATAATTTGAAACAAGAACTTTGTATTGGACAGCCCCCACTCAAGCAGCAGTACACCCAGCACCTGGAGATCAATTTAATCAGAAGTGGTTAAAATTATCAGGCTGTGGGCAATTTTGCAGTTGGACCTCAATGGATCTTTCCCACCTCACCCCAGTTGTTTGGCTGGTTGATGCCACCAGGCAACGGCAATTATGAATTCAACCCTGTTGCCGGTATGAACAACAACAACTTGTGTTTTGAAAACACAAGTTTTGAAGGAGCAAGTGGAGAGCCTTGCCAGCAGCTAATGATCCTTTGATTACAAATATTGTGATTCATATCATATTTTTTGTATTAAGTTTGAATCTTCTTGTCTTCATGTAGCTCAACATAACAGAGTCTCAGATTTGATCTCTTCCAGTAAATGGGGGGTGAATTTGGATTTAAGAAATATTTGGATTCAGTCGACTCTGGCTATTGTAAATACATTTTAGTCAATCCAAAACACATACTGGGAAATCAGAGAGAACACATTCAGAAGTTTTGTATGAAACATTAAGAGATGAATTCATGAAAATGTGTTTTGTTTCAGTTTGTTGTACTTCCAGTATTTGTAACAAATAATGTACATGAAGAATATTATCTGCCTTGTGTATGAGAAACTGTAAATAAAATATTTGTTTCACAAATTCAAAACTAACTTTGTCTCCAAACCTTCTGTCAGAGACTGAACATCCAAAAGTTTTAGAGACTTTATACCTCTATCTTTCCATGTTAACTTGAGCTACAATCCTCTATACTCACAGTCAAAATATGAGACCCCGTGTCAAGCTTGTGTTGTCACAGTCTACGTCTCACTGTGTCTCTTGATTTATTTTTTACAAATATGTTTTACAAATAGAAAAACTCAATGTATCGACAACCGCTGCACATGTGAGATAAATCCACAGATACATAAATCATCAATCATCTTGTGGCCTTTCTGTTAGAGAGAGAGAGTATGAGTGTGTGTCTTTGTCACAATTGTATTTGATAATGAGGGCGGGAAGCTGCAATAATGGCCCCCAGGAGCCCAGATGGGGCTCCCCCAGACGAAGGCTGAGAATCACAGAGAACCACAGGCCAGGGGCAGCTGACTCCACTAGTGGCCGACCACCCCTTTGTACGAGCCTGCCCCAGGCGCCCAAGAACACCTGCCTCCATGACCATGTCCCACAGGACCCAGGCCATGCACGATCACACACAGGCTAGTCATTCAAAGCAGCTTTTCTTTGTCGTCTCTTTTTCTTTATAAACTGGTGGTGTTGCCACAGTAGAGTGTCTCGTGGTTTGTGGGCTCATCTAAAGGTAAGCACCGAGCCAACTTTAATGTGAGTTCAGTTAATCTTGAGTTTAGCTCCTGAATGAGGTCTTCTGGCACTCTCCTCAGTATTTGTTCACAGTTTATTGTGAACACATTGAGAGAAGAGTGAGCGAGTGTTTGGAGAAAAGCACCAACTAATCATTAGCTCAACACGCTGGGAGAAGTTGAGCGTTTGCTCGCAGAAACTTGGAGCAGAAAAGTCTTTTCTGCTGCAGTATCAGAGTCACAATAAACTTTATTGTCCAGCTGCTGTGGATGAACACAAGTGTGGAATTCAATTAATGAATTGATTATATCCATTTCTCTGATTCCCAACGAGGATAAGGACATGACAGGATGTGGGGAATATAGACCAATGTGAAATTGAAAACTGAAAACTATTGTGCTGATGAAAAGAAGCATTACAGTTGGTTAGTTTGGGGTGTGAAACTGGAGCTTTGTGGATTCAGTTAGTATCAAAACAAATGAAAGAAAAATCATTTTCTTCTAAACATTTGTTGGAAAATTCATTTTGTAAAAAGTGAAAGTTATACAATCTATAAAGTAGAATTAATTGGATGAGATTTTTGGAAAATTCTTATCAAAACTCTTCGTTGCCTCCGCATTGCAGCTGCAAGCTTATTGTTAAGTAGTTGAATGTGGTTATAACCAAGAAATATGTAAGATCTAATGTCTTCACAGAGACAGAATGCCATAGAATTACAGGCAGTTTGAATGCCTGTAATTATCAGGCTGTACTCAAGCCCATTAATTAAATCTGAAAACTGTGCTGTGACTCCAAACCCAAGTACCCTCCTGGGAAATTATGGCTACACTTGGATCTGCTGATAGAGGAGTTAGTCAGTGTAACCTTTATTAAATCAGGCAAAACAACACATACTTATTTACTGTGGCGGCCTGCAGAGAGCAAAACCTCTTAAATAAATGGGGGTGAGGGTAAGCTGAAGCCATCTGATGTTTATGTTCATGAATATAACACACTGACACATTTTGACTTTGTTTTTGTTGTTTATTAAAATACTTTTAAATGTCTAGTTTTAGTTTAAGAACCATCTAGTCCAGCAGGTGGCGGTAATGCACCTTAAAGCTCTAACCGCCAAAGAAAACCCCCAAAGAAGAAGAAGCCGCAGAGTTCCCGCTTCATTGCGTTTGTGTTTTCGTTTATTTTTCTTCCTCATCTAAAGTGAAGCACTAAGGTAACTTTGATCTGAGTTTAGTCAATCTTGAATTTAGCTCCTGAGTGAAGTTTTCTGTTGCTCTCCTCGGTCTCTGTTGTCAGTTATTTGTGAACCAGTTGAAAGAAAAAGCCTCTACATCAAGTCAAGCTGCTATAAACTAATTTAAAAGAAAATATTAACAAATGCTAATGAAACACTGAGAAGAAAACAGAAGAAAGCTTTTATATTAGCTAAGTGTAATCAGAGTTTGTATTATTTTATTAGTCTGTTACTAAGCGCTAGTTAGCATCTCTGTGTCACTGTGTGGCACCTGCATAGTTTTTGAATGCAGCGTGCTATCCAAGCTAGCTAGCTAGCTAGCCCCACCCTTCATCCATATAAGGTCACTTACAGCGCTAAAAAATCCAAATATGTTGGCGGTAAAAGTGCTATAATGAAATCCATTTAAAAGAAAGGTAAAAATAAATGTATTCCAGGCTAAAACACAGCTGCCTCTATCAGCGCAAAGTTGTGTCGGCCCACATGGCATTTGATTGTAAAAGTGGCCTCACTCTGAGAGGCCTGTTGTTAGAATCATTTCAAAGATGATTTGATAAATTCTGATCAGTATTCAGTAAATGAGCCCGATTATCTGTTAGCAAAATAATAATGATAGGCCAGAGATACCAGAGATGCATTTTTAAAACAAATACAGCCTCGAACCCTAAGAGGGGATCTGTGTTCTTATTACATTTAAAAGTACTGCAGATCTTTTAAAGCTCCAAACAAAACTGAAATGGAAGAACAAAGATATATAGAATAGTCTTTTATTATCTTTGTACATATTCAACTAAATTGTGGGTGCTCCGCACCAACTGTGCATGGAAAACAATATAAATAGTAAGACAGTAAGAATAAATAACATATAAGAGAGTATATACAAAGAGGAGGAAGGCACACATTAGAGGACCGAATGCTTGAAAGTAGTGCAGTGGACTTGATACAAGTAGAGAATCGGAGTGTGACTGAGTGATGAGGGTTACTCAGATCATGGCTCAGATTTCTACACCCACTCAGATCGGATAATCTTCCACGGCACACCTGATCAGTTCTCACGGCACACGTATATATGCCGCGGCACAGTGATTGGGAAACACTGTACTCTCCATTGTAATCCATTGATTGTTCTGTTTTCATTCTTGGCCAGGGCTTTTTTTAAAGAGGAATTGCTCTCCTGGTACTGGTGTGCCATACTGCTGAATTTGGTATCGGTGCTCAAACCTTTTGTGTTTGTTTCAAACAAGTTATCCACCCAGGGAAGCTAAAATTTGTTCTTTCTGTTGTCAGATGAACATATGAGACACTTTGACTCTTCAGTGCAGTGTGGAGCCTAACAAAGTTCTGTTTTGTGTCCCAGCTGATCAGCAGGAGGAGAAGAGTCTGACGGAGCAGCAGAGGAAATTTCAGCTACTTGGACTCAGCTCAGCCACTGCAGAGAAAACAATGAGCTCAACAAAGAAGGTGACAGATACTAGTGTTAAGAAATACTCCATTAACCCTTTAAGGCCTATTGGAGCAGGAATGCTCCGTTTTGCGTAACAATTTTAAAATCCTGGTAGAACTGCACTTAAGCTAACACAATTATTTTATTTAGGAGGAGTTGTACTTACATCTTATGCCATCAGCTTGCCCTTGGTCACGGTTTCCTTCCACATATGTATTTGCAGAAATTGCATAAAAAGCACTTGCAGCAAAAAAACATAACATACCAGAAACACGCTTTGCCGTTTATAACACTTCCTACGTTAGAATAGATGTCAGCGCGAACTATCACATGTCCGACTTTACCTGCCAAAACCTGCCTTCAGCGATACCTATACTGGTGTTTTTAAAAGTCATGTTTGACTTTATTCTTTTCTGTATTGTTTCTGGGATGCTTAGAACTCAAATTGCACTGTTGGCAATAGTTTATTTTGATGCACATGCTGTTTGTTTTGCAAATTTGCATTGTAATATTTATTTTTATTTTTCTTGCAGTATATAAAAATCTCAAAAATACTCAAAACAAATTTCCTGTGGTTGGAAACAATGTGCAACTTTTTTGCATTTACAATTTTGAGGGATAAACCTCTGAAATTTCTTTAACTAGAAATATGTGTACAGGGCTGCAAAATCGCTAGCCCGACGTCCCGGGGCTAGCGAATTTTCCAGTCGGGCTACCAAACTCTATCTCTGCCCTGCCCGTCGGCCTATCGTAGGAAGGAAAATATATGTCAATGCTTTTGCATTCTTTCAGAAATGTAGCTGGGTAATTATGTCATTGGCATCGGTGAGCCACTGTCAATATGTGACATATTGAAATCGTTTGAATTTGCGCTTGTTTTTTGCTTTCACTTTGCAATCGCGCGAACTGTGTATAGAGAGGGACAGCACTGATTGGTGAGTGATGATAATTTGCGCACCAATTCCTCTGACATCGTCTTATCAATGTTAGCTTACTATGCAAACATGACAAGTGAAATCTCCAGCAGCTTAAACATGTGAGAGGTTGATCGCAGAGAATCGCTGAGCGTTATGTGAGTGCGTGTGTAAAAGCAGCAGGATATATATTTTAGTTCTGCTGAGCCAAATAAGACAGGTCAGCGTGAAGAAGTGACAGCCAAAGAAAAGCTTACCACAAAATGGAAAAGTTATGACAAATCAGACTATAAGGCAAAAAGAAAGTGCAGCTTTATGGTTTCATGGACAAAAGAATTTCTGTGGCTGCAATATGACAAGCTAAATAACCAGGGCTGCACATAAGTGGTCCACAGGTGTGCATTCGCTGTCAAAATAAAAAACGCACACAAGATAAGAACTTGCAACACGTGTTTGCGTACATAAGATTTTCTGGAGGAGGACAGACATTTGTTTAGAACTCTTAAAGATGTCGAAGAAGCTCCTTTAAGCAATTACTGTGATGTTCCTCCACCTCCAAAGAAATGTCAGAAGGAGTCCGAACCGCAAAAGAAGCACGTATTCTCGGAAAAGTGGTTGCAGGAGGTGAGCTGGCTTCAAACAAATGATGAACGCACAGAGATGTGGTGCAGAATGTGCCGTGAAAATCCCACTCTAGGGCAAAAACAGCCTTTTATATGGATGCAAACGCGCGTTGCAACTTCTTATCTGGTGCGCGTTTTTTATTTTGACAGCAAATGCGCACATGCGGACCACTTATGTGCACCCGTGTAAATAACATAATGTTCTGCCGGGTGTGTTGTTGGTTTTCCCTTGATTTCTGAGTCGACAAGCGCCTTTGTTACTGGGACCAGTCATTTTAAGAAAGGCCCCCATTAGAACCCATGAGAAATGCAAGAAATGCATTATTGCTCAGTCTGCAATATCTTTCCCAGAACAAGCACCAATTGCAAATAACATAATAAAAATAAACCTGAAAATCCGTTTAAAACAGCGTGCTATGTTGCAAAGAGTGAACTACCACTGGCACAATTTAGCACTCTTTGCAAACTTCAAAAAGCAAACGGCCTCGATCTTGGTTCCACTCGCCTCTTACCCGTGACTTCAGTGGAAATTTCAAATTCAGGATCTGACACAGACTGATTCATGTTCTACACAGTTCTTACAAGTTCATAGAAATTTCTGTTCAATTAGAACCAAGTATTTGAGCTGATGATTGTAATTTTTATACAATGTTGTAATTTGTGTTTCAACAATTTTTTGATTAATGTTTTGTTTCCTTTACAATATTATACTTTAATGTGTAATATTGTAAAGGAAACAAAACATCAATCAAAAAATTGCTCTCTTTTTTATTCGGGCTACTTAAATTTATTTTGGGCTACCAAAAACTGAACAGTCCCTGCCCGAAGGGCTACCAGGGATTTTGAAATTTTGCGAGCCCTGGTGTAGAAACAGAACCAAAAAAACTGATTTAAACAATTTTTTGTATTTAAGTACAGTTTTTTTGCACTTTATGTAGTTACTATGGACTCAATGCATAGATAATATTAAGATTTGGGATCTAATGGTCATATTGATGTATAGCAACTTGAAATGATCCCAAAAATGGCATTAAGGGCATGTAAAAATATAAAGATTAGCTCTGGCAAACTTGGTTCTATGGTAGTTCTTAAAGGGTTAAAAGAAGAAGTACTGATATATATTTTATGCAAAACTAACTGAACCTTGTGCTATATTAATGTAATGTAATAATCATGTAATAATACAATGCCTACATTGTAGAGGGTGACTTTGCCTCTAAAGAGGAAAATGGGCAGGGAAGAGGTTAAAGTGGGATTCAGCAGGATTCAACCCTAAAATCAGCTGTAGTGGCTCAGTGTGGGGAAAAGAGTCACAGCTCACAATCATTTTTATTGAGTCGATTTTCTTAATGTACAGGCTGTGATCAGCTGACCTGCTGCTCTCTGTGGATGTACACAACTGAATTCAACCAGATGTCTGCAGATGTTTCATGAGTTGTCCTGGCTGATTTCCATCCTCTACACCAGGGGTGTCAAACTCAATTGCACAGTGGACAAAACTCAAGGCACACTTTAGGTCGCGGGCCAAACAAGATAAACATTTATTGAACACACTAAAACCATGTTTTTTAAACATAAATATGAATAAAAACAGACAGGAATATTATTCCAGAATAAATAAACTTAAAAAAAAAACAACTTTAACTTTAAATGTTTTGATCTTCATAAAAATATATCCTGTCAAAATTATGCAAGTTAGAAATATGAACATGCTGCCAAAAACCCCAGAAAAAATAAATGAAAACATACACAAGGTTGGAGCTGCATGTAGACGGAGCTGGGGCATTGCTGCAGGAATGGAACTAATAAACTGTGCGGGCCATTCAGTGTCGTACTTTGCCTTGAGTGTACCATTACACTGCAGCTCCATCTGAATCTGCACAGGTGCAGTTTCCACGTAAATGGGTTGAGAAGCAGCTCGAAATTCTCTGTTTGTGCTTCACAGTCACCAAAGCGCCGTGCGAACTCAGTGCGCTCAGTTTATCAGCAAAGTGCGCCGACTTGGTTCAACATTACTTGGCAACAGGGAAAGTGAGACAGGTTGCACTGGTGCATTTGTGACAGCTTCACTTGAAATGCCTTCACCGCATCATACATGCCATGTCCATTGTTAAACCTCCCAATTCTTTTGATCTTTGGGCTGAAGGAAGGACAATACTCGGTGTATAAATGCTCAATCAACAATCTTTTATTCCATACAATTCAACACTTTTGAGCATAAACCATCCGGAGGGGAGATGAGCGCGGGACGGTGTCCGCCTGATCTCGAAGTGTCTGAGCGTTTCTCACATTCTTAGAGCTTCAGCCCCCCTCCACCTAGTCATAAAACCTAAACATTCACATTCTTTCTCTCTTACGGCGCCTAAGTGACGGCCTTGGCTCCCTGTTTTATCTCCTCCTGATGAGATGGGGCAGAAAACCTCTCCGGTATGCTCTGTTCTCTTTTAATCAGACAAATAAGGCCATGACTCTCTGAAAACAATATTTCTTATACCTCAGCAGTATAATGCATCATAAAACAATATCATTCATTCACAATAAATCAGCAGTCTAATGTAATACAAATCAGTTTAATAACAAGCCTGTTTTGAAAATGTAAGGAGTAAAAAATACAGATTTTTTTTTTTTAATGTAGCGAGTAAAAGTAAAAAATAAACCTCAGGTTACAGTCAGACTGAATCAAGCTAGTAACTGTTACATTTGATTTATTATTATTGAATAAATTAGACAATTATAGAAATTTAAAATAGGAAACAGCAACAGGAAATATAAAAAAGTACAGACCTGGTAAACATTTATTACTATTCTGAGTGTTAGCATTAATATTTGTGTACAAGCAGGAGGGATGGGCATGATTTTAGAGTGTTTGAACAATGATTATTATCTTTAACACCAGGTTGGATGTAATGTGTTACTACTACCAGTAGGTGGGGATAAGAGACCTTTAAGGTGTTTGGTGCCACACTCCACCTTCAGGTTTAAAACTAGTGTTAATGGAGGGAGTTTGAAGCTTCAGTTTGTTCAATGACTGCATTTCACTCACTGCCTCTGTTTGTATCTCTGTCACTGCAGGACCAACATAGACCGAGAAGTCAGCGCTCTCAGGAGGCCGACAAACCTCACAGAAGAAAGAGAGAGAAAAAAAACACCTGTGACGAGTGTGGGAAGGATTTTACCTGGAAGTTTAAACTAAAACAACATCAGCTCATCCACACTGGAGAGAGACCGTTCAGCTGTGACTTGTGTGGAAAGTCGTTTTCTTGGAAGAAAGCCCTGAAAAGACACCAAATCGTCCACAGTGGAGTTAAAGCTTACAGCTGTGATCAGTGCGGCAGAGCTTTTACTCAAAGTAGCCACTTACAGAGTCATCTAGTTACCCACTCTGGAATTAAAGCATACAGCTGTGACATCTGTGGAAAAACTTTCAGCCAGCTATGTTACCGAAATATACACCTACGCATTCACTCCGGAGAAGATGTGTACTGGTGTGATCAGTGTGGCAAATACTTTACAACAGACGCACAGTTACAACGCCACATGTTTACCCACACTGAGGAGAGACCTTATCAATGTGACCTGTGTGAGAAGACTTTTAAAGCTCCACAGTACCTGAGAAAACACCAACAGATCCACACCAGAAAGAGACTCTACAAGTGCAGTTACTGTGAGGTATGTATTTTTATTTTACTCTTCAGTTCAGTCTGACTGTTTGGAACAAGTCTGCTCATTAAATCGTGTTAGCATGTTAGCACTTCTACTGCACCGAAGAGTAGCTCTGAGCCATTATTCAGATTTTCATTTCAGTTATGATTTTTGTTTACACGATCATGAAAAACTGAAAATGCTGAAAATTGATATGTTGCTGTTATTTAATCTTCAGGCAGCTTCGTGGTATATCATGGTGTTATTATTTCTGCATAAATGGCCTTTCATTCCTCTGTCAGGTGTAAATAGAATAAAATAAAACATAAATTAAGTACAAAACCAAACCATTCAGTAATCTTCTCTTATGGTTAACAAAGTTGTGTCGTTACGTAATGGTGTTACAGCTGTAGTATCATTGCTTACATATAGCTTTAGTACTTTTAAACATTAGTGTTAAAATACCCATTTAATGTTATAATTGCAGTGTCATTGGGGGTCATAGTTTTTCTTGTATCCCGGTCAGCTGAGTGTTATAACTGCACAATTACAGTGTTGTTAATGCAGTATTAAATTAGTATTATTGCAGTGTTACAGTAGTTTACCATGGGTACCCTAAAAACATTAGTGTGGTAGTACTTAAGTGTAAGTCAGATGTTACTGTAATATTAATGAAGTATTCCTGTAGTATTATGGTGGTAGTATTGTAGTTATTGTAGCCCAGTAAACTGAGTGTGATAATGTAAACAGTAAAATGTAATTGGACGTCTGCAGAGATGCTCTTTATTTCAGGCGACGTTCAGGATAAAAGTGTTGAAGGACTGACTTACACTGTCTTTGTGTCTTTGTTTAGAAGCAGAGCGACACAGATGGATCCACTTCTCAACCCTGTCATCGCTGTGGTGGTGGGAAAGACTTTCGTTGTGACATCTGTGGAAAAACTTTCAGTCAGCAAGCCAGCCTAAAAATACATCAACGTAGACACACTGGAGACAAACTGAAATACTGCAAAGAATGTGGGAGAAGCTTCCCCACATCATATAAGTTAAAACGACATGAACTCTTTCACAGTGGGGTCAAAAACCACCTCTGTGATCAGTGTGGGTCATCCTTCACCACTGCAGGTAACCTTAAAACACACAAACAAGTCCACACAGGAGAGAAACCATACAAGTGCAGACACTGTGACAAACGTTTCTCACAGTCAGGTTATCGTAACAAACATGAACGTACACACATGGAAGGAAACTACAGCTGTGAGCAGTGTGACAAGAGCTTCAGTAATCTCAGTTCATACTCTGCACACAAACGATCCCACGTTACTAATAAACTGTTTCACTGTTACCAATGTGCCAAAACATTCACTTCATTATTTGCTCTGTGCAAACATCAGCGTGATCACGCAGGGCTGAAATCGTTCCCATCACATGACGACAGCGAATCTGAAGAGAGAGAAACATCCTCTTCTGGTTTCAGGGTCCAACTTAAAACCCTGGAGATCAGGCTCCACAGAGTTCAGATCGACTCTCCTTAAAGATCTAATGAGGCTATGAATCAAACTGTTCCTTTAGTTCAATGTTAATCTTTATAAATTGTTCTTCTGTAGTGTTTGTGTTCAGTGGTTACCTTTTTTTTCAGTGGTTGGAGGAAAAATCAGTTTCCTTTTGTTCAAGTTTGTATTGAATGTATTTTAGTAAAGTTCTTAAATGAAGTTTAAAAAAAAAGTTAAATAAAGAATTGTTTGAATGACAAAGATTTTGAGCCATGATGTCATTTCCTGTATTTCAGAGTAAAGACTGAAGTAACAAATGGAAACATGTTTACAGTCATGGAATAAACACTGATGGGTCATCTGTAGGAAGTACTATTGCTGACCTGACAGATTTGACCTTGTTTACAAAGAAAGAAAGGAACTGATTACATGTGTCAGCAGAGGCTTTCAGGGTTGTCTAGAGTAGAGCTGATAGTGTTAAAGAGAACATGGGGATTATGACAATTTAACACAATGATCTGAGAAAAATATCTTTCTCTCATTTTCACTGTATTCTGATCAAATTTCCAATATTCTTTTAACATTTCAAAAGAAACTTGCAAATTGTCTTTCTTCCACTTTCACTCTGCTCTCCTACACTGACGTCTGACTGCTCGGGTGGATTCATTTAACCAGGGCTGAGGAATATGTTTTGGGCGCCTTGTTTTTAATGGGTTCACAGGGTTTAGGGTCTGAGTACAGGTTTCCTGGAACTGCAAAAGCAGCTCATCTGCGGTGGGCCCAATAAGTAATCTCAGGGTTGATAAAGATTTTCTTTATAAAAGTGGAGGAGAAGAGAGCAGCGGCGGGGTGCAGCGCGAGCTTTAAACTCATGCACATGAGAAACAGGTTTGTGATGAGAGAACACTGAATCCCACATTTCCAAATAAAAAACAGATAAACCATATGATAACACCAGGTCAAGAGTGTGCTCCTGCTGATGTGTAGGGCCTTCTACAGACTGTACAAGGTCAAAACACTGAATAAGATTTTAAAACTCTTGAGCAAGCAGTCCATCAGGGCAACAGACATGAATATTAAAATCACCAACTATTAAAATCTGATCCTGTTTCGGCACAATTTTAGCCAAAAAACATAAAAAGTCATTTAAAAAATCTTTGTTAAACTTAGGTGCCGATAGATTACTGCACACAGTAAGAGCGTCCCAGTTCAAATATGAGAAGTTCAAAGCTGGAGGGGAAACCAGTACATGGAGTTGTTTGTAGTGAAAGTTTTTTCTTAAAAACAGTCAGTATTCCTCCTCCTCTACCTGATCTCGGAGCATTAAGAAATGAGCAATCAGAGGGTAACAGTTCAGAAATAATGCTAGGCTCACCAACGCTCATCTGTGTCTCAGTCACAAACAGGAGATCCAATCCACTGGAAGAAAGAAAGTCATTTATAAAACCACACATTTATCAGAGCCATCCTTGTTGGAGCTGGAGCCTGGGCAGGCGTTGTCTCTGTAGCCCACGTTAATGGGCGCGAATTCAAAAGGTTTATTCCACGACCCCTGTTACGCCCCAGTCTAGGGGTACAGGAACATAACACAAGGGTTAGAAAGGAAGTGACCCCACCCTGGTCCCCAAAACCACACCCAAGTGAAAGGTGATTTATTGTCTAAACTGAAGCTGAACTCCAGGGTGAACAAAGGCCAAAATTACAAACAAAAGCCTATGTGAAACAGAAACCAAACAAAAGACAAATGCTACACCTAATCAATGTTCCCTCTAGTTTTTCATGTGTCTGAGCGAACACACAAACTCCCTGAGCGGTCCCTTGGACCACTGTGAGCAACAGCAGACATGTGCACTGTGGTCACGCCAGCATCGAATCCATCCAAGTTACATGGTTTATTAAAATAATCAAATTACAGCATTTACATTTATGTTAGACTACTTTTAATTAACTGCTTTGGCCCACTTACAATGAAATTTTAAAAAAAAATGTTCATGACCTGTGTAGTATGTTAGCTCTATTGGAAGTAAAAATAACTTGAACTCCAATTTTGAAAACAACTTATATATATATATATATATATATATATAAAGCTCTGACTTGTATTATGAGTCTGTGGTCTGGGTGAGAGTCTTGTAACTCTGTCTGCAAAATACAGCATATGATGAGCAATGTTGGGCAATTAATTATGTCGTTACTTCTTCAAAAAAGTAACAGAGTTTTGAAAACAATGAAGTTTTTTGCAGCTGTTTACCTAAAAATGCAGCAAAGACGTTTTTTTTAAATAAACATTTCAAACTATTTACAGAACAATCAGCTGTTCTGCATCAAATTTGATGCCACACAAATTATTTGCGCCACTCCAAAAAATAATTTCTGTCCACTATGAGATAAAGGAGAACAACAGCCTGATACCTGCAGGCCTGCCAACAGATGTATCACTGCTGTAACACCTGTAACATTCAGCAGTCGCCTCATTGTTCTGACACACACAACAAAACTATTGACTACACAACACACTAACTACACAAGATTTGCGCTAAACGTCGCAAATCTCTCACATCTCAAAACACCGCCGTCACTCCTAAAGCTTCCCCCCTTCCTAAACAACTGTTGCGATATAATTTTTACCTATGAAGCGCCTTGTATGGAATACCAGGACTGCCATAATGAATTAATTAAATACACCATTAAATAATTAATTAAATGTGACAATAATTCATTAAAATCAGAAATAATTAAATACATAAATATTTACAACACATGTAATTAATTAATTAATGACACATTTAATTAATTCTTGACATCATTAATTAATTAATAACACATTTAAATAATTATTTAATGATTTATTTATTTAATTCATTTTGGCACTTTTGTCCCCTTCATCTCTCTCCTTGAAATAATTTTATCTGTCAGCCTCACCCATCAAACTAAGTGGGCGGGGTTAACGCTGCCATGCAGTTTCTCTAACATTTGATTGGTTGCCGTGCAAAGTAAGTCAAGACAGGTCGATCCTAGATAATCGATTGCTTGTGTAGACTTGGGCTGTATCCCAATTCAGGGTCTGCAGCCTTAAAGTACGCAGCCCCAACGGTCCTCAAGGGCCGCGTACTCAAAGACCGCTAAGGCCGGAAGTGTGAGGCTTGTGAAATGGGACGGTCTAGCCTCCATCGTGCTGCCCAGGTTGCCTAGCAACCATGATAGCTGGAAACGTGTGGTTGACAGAAATGAAGGAGAACATATTTTGTTTGTTTGTTTGTTTCTACATGAGCTTTGTGTGATTTAATAAGTATCTGAGGCTGAGACCACAGGACTGTAAAACATGATTGTTGGGCTTCATATCTGTACTGAACAGTCATTTAAGATTAGCTAGTAAATAACAAATAGTTAATGTTTTTCATGAGACTAAAGTCAGTGTAAATATGAGATGGCCAATATTATAGTTATTATATTAATCATTATAAGTTATTACAGCAGTGAGTTTGAACTCTCAAATCAAATCACTTCTATTGTCACATCACATGTGCAGCTACACTGGTACAGCACATGTGAGTGAACTCAGTGTCAAACACTGAGCTTCAGTAAAGATTCAAGTTGCAGTTATTTATATTTCCTATCACCTTAAATCTTCACTCAAAGACACTCAAGTATCTTTGACAGTTTATATGTAGATGTATCATATATCAGAGACAAATGTTGTTCCTTCAGTATGTTGGCATTACTAAATTTGGCTCAATGCTTACATATATGTGTAAAAAGCAAATGTACGAGCTGTGATAACTGTGTCTGATAGAATGAAGAGTAGACTGATATATTAAATATTCCTTTATTGGGTGAGAAAATCAGACCATGTCATAACTGCTTTAAGTCACACAGAATAGATATCAGAGCCTTAAACAGGCTGACTTCTGCTAGATGGTTCAAACTGGGCAGAAAGTCTACAAACACATAACATCCTTATAGAATATGATGTAACACTATAGATCAACTTACCTCAGAATATATAAAGCATATAAACAATTACAGCAATATGATGCAACAAACACAGCAGCTACTGATCCAAAATACTCAAAGCTTCATAGAACTGAAACAAACATTTATTTTTAGCTCCATTCTGCTGCTGATACATACTTTAGGTTTCTGAACATTAAACTTGTTGCTGCCTTTCATAGTGTGTAACTTGAAGGCCCTGAGTACTTTCTCCCACACTGAAAACACTGGATGATCACATTATTTGAACATTACCTAATAAGACTGATTCAGGACAGTTAGTGATGTTAAACTTTCCTAGCAGTCCTTCACAAACAGGGAACAGTCTGTCTATTCTCTCCATCTGTCAGCTGCTGCTGGCTCTTCCTCCTCCTCTTCCTCACACACTGCTGAGTTTGTCCTGGTGGATCATCAGGAGTGCAAAGCCTCACAGGTGATGTGCAGCAGTGGGTCCCTCAGTCTGTCCTCACTCTGGACACTTGCAGTCGTCACACATGGAAATCAAATGTGTGATAAGCTGCAGGATTCAAACACAAGTGTAACTTATAAACACATGTTCATACTTTTATTCCACAATCAGAGAGAAAGAAACAGAGAGAGAGTGCAGGACAGACACACAGGTGACAGTCTCAGGTGTATACACTGCTACAAACAGGAGGATTTAGTGTTTGTGTTATTACGAGTGCTGAACAAGAAGAGTTCCAGATGGTACAGTGGACACATGTGTGACTGCTGTGATTAAAGCATCTTTCTTTCAGCTTAACGAGTGAACCGTCAGCTCGTTCAAACACACGTTAAAGTCCGTTTGGCTCGACACCACCGAACAGAGGCAGCAATATAACAGAGCTAACATTAACAGTGCAGTGAATCCTGCTTGTGTCGTGATATTCAGGACTGCAAACCGAGCAGCATCACTGACTTTCAGCTTGTTGTGTTTGTGGATATATGACTGACTTTAATTATCCATAAAATCATCAGATTCTCTGTAAGATTAAGGTCGACTATTGTATTATTATATTTTAAAGGCTTTAAAAGCAAGTAAAAGCTGAACGTACAAACATCACTAATGTCACATAACTTTGCCGACATGTGGCCAACAGTAATGTTTTAATGTTCCTCATTATTAAACATTTGCACATAAATAAGTGACATAATATTCAGAACTTACTTTTCACAGTTACTCTTCGGCCGCTCCACTTCTGCTGTCTGCGGCAAAATTATCCACACCGACTGCCGTGCTATGAATTGTGGGATATGTTGGGCCAAGAAGTCTATACTGCCACATCCTTAAAATTCAGGGAAATGAAGGACGCATTTGAGGGCCGCATTTCAAGCAGCCTTTGAATTGGGACAGCCTTCGGCGCGCCGCTGTGATGTAATCGGCCTTAAAATGCAACCTTTAAGGATACAGCCTTGGGGCAGCCATGTATCCCAGAATGCATTTCAAATCACAGGCAGCAATGGTGGTGGTGTAGTTTTAATACCCCATTTTTCTGTCACTAACTACACATTTAATAGTGTTTTAGCCGCGAATATCGCGGTGTAATCTTCACATGTCTGGTCAGGTTGTCAACATAGAACATGTTTGTGCTCAGATGTTTTCAGAGATGTCACTCGCTCTGCTAACAGTCAGCTGACAGAGTGCACCGAGCTCACAGCCCCGGTGTTACAGCTTAACTGTTTATTTTGTGTGTATTCGTTTGTTTTGGAGGGGGGGGTGGGGGTTACGTTAACCGGTTTGTTTACATATTCCACTCTCCGTGTTCCACATGTTGCATTTGCAGATTCATTTTCACCGAACGATCGTCTCTTTCTGCCTGGTCTTGTGTCTCTGTGCTTCTGTAACATAAAGAACGAGCTGACGTGTTTCTCACGACACCAGCGATCAGCTCAACAGGCCCTCAGTTTACCTGCATGCATCCAATGTCCAATCACCAGCACACAGCTTTGAAACCTCACCTTAGTTTTAGCTCTCAGTGGTTAAACGCTGGACTTAATTCACTCGGGTTTTGTCCGTCGGGTCACGTTTACTTCGCTGTTTTATTTACAACTGAGCAAATCGGTTTGGCTGAGGTTAAAGTTACGTTTCATAACTGCACAGTTTTACTGAAGTTTAATGGTTCACTGGCACACGTGTTAGACTGAACCAGGGGCAATTCTAGGATCAGAGCTTTGGGGGTGCTGAGCACCCAGAGAGCTGCCCAGCCAGGCAAGATAAACTTTACACGTCACGATGAGACTTCTTCCCCATCTCTGTCAGTCCCTGCATCCTTAAATGTCTCCAGTTGTCCCAAGTTGTCTCTGAATGTCTCCTTGGTGCATTTAAACCCCTGTTCCTCCCTGTCCTCGTCGTCTGTTATCTTTGTCTCCGCTATCAGTCATCATAATTTTACTATCTCTGTGCAAGTCTGCAAATTTCTTTATTAAATCATAAAATTCTTAAATTCATCAAGTCTCTGTGCCTGGGTCCTCGTCACAAAACATGACATCACTGTTTTGTACATTTTAACACAATTTAATCCCACATTTGTGAAAGAAAAGCAAAACACTATGTGAAATATGGAGACACTCCTGGTTTATATGAGCAAAGTGAAACTCATTTTTTAGGGTTTGTGGAGATGAGTGTGAAGATCCAAACAATCCCTGTCAGTGATGGAGAAGCTTTGATGAAAAACATTTGGCAAAAAGTTCACCAGCATGAAGGAAATGAAGTTCTCAAACTTTCCTTAGGAGGACCCCAGCACGCCTGCTTAAAGAAAAGTAAGTGTGCTGATGTGGATGCTTGCAGCGACTGCTGTATAGAGGCCATCCTGCTACACATGAAACATATCAGTGTCATAATTGTTAGCTTAGTCACGTGTTTGTTTATTATCCTTATTGTTTTATCTGGGACTGTTTGCAAACATCTCAGAGAGAGGAGACACCAGCATCTGAACAGAGACTCAAACCAGCAACCTGCAGCTCCCTGCTTGTCTGCTCCAGTTTTCTCCTCACTCATGTTGCCCACCAGTGATTTCTAGCTGCCCACCCACACAGCAGGCTAGAATATGCACTGAGCCTCAGCACCATGGTTGCAATACTTGGACATGTTTTCTTTATTAAATAATCAACCAGACCTCAAAAAGTAAACAGCTGTTATTGCTAGGCAACGGGAGCAGCATTTGGTGATGCAGCACCTGACATTCCTGACCATGTGGGCGGAGCTTGCATGGAATGGAATGTTTCGTAGAACTGTGCAACACAAGCACTTAGTTACAGCATTTTTCATTGTATCCAGACACAGCTAGAGACACATCTACAGCAGCATCTCTGTGCAGGACAGACGACAGTTGAAGAAAAAAACACATCGAAAACTTCACTTCTCTACAACACGTTGGTTCCTTTGTTTAAAAGGCCAAAATGAATCAAGGGAGATCGAGAAGAGGATTGGTGAGTGCGTCACCATACAGTACAGTACAGTCTGAGCTGATTAACCTACGAGAAGAATTTCAAATAATACAGGCTGAAAATGTCAAATTAAAAGAAGAGGCAGAAAGATCAAGAGGAGAAGCTAAAAATTCAAAGTTTGAAACTGAAGTAGTATTGAAGGAATTACTGCATGTGGGTCTAAAACTTAAAGGAGAGAAGATGGGAAAACAACAGGCAGAAAATGAGAACGAAAACATCAAGAAAGAACTGTTGGAAGCTCAAAAAGCATTGCAGGAAGAGAAAACCACAGCACAAGAAGCTAAAAATAAATATCAAACTGCAAAGAAGGAGGCAGAAAATGTGATGCAGGAATTACAGGAGGTGCAGGAAGCTTTTGAAGAGGAAAAAAGGAAAATGCAGTTGGCAACACAAGAAGCTGAAAATGTAACGGCTGAAGCTGAAATACTAAGGAAGGAATTACTGAATGTAAAGCAACAACTTGAAGAGGAGAAAAAATGTAAACACGAGGCAGAAAATGAGATTGAAAATATGAAGAAAGAATTGTTGGAAGCTCATAAAGTGTTGGAGGGAGAGAAAATTAAAATACAGGAAGCAAAGAAAGAAATGGAAAATACAAAGAGTTACACTCAAAACATGAAGAAGAAGTTGCTGGAAACAAAGGAAGCAATAGAAAAAGAGACACGTGGAAAATGGGAGGCAAAACAGGAAAGTGAAACTCTGAAGAAGGAACTGATGAAAGTGCAAGAAGAACTTGCAGAAGAGAAAATTGAGGTGAAGGTATTCAAGAAAGAAACGACAGCCTCTGAGGTGACCAAGAAAGACTGCAAAGATGCACTTAAAGAAATACAAAAGCACAAAAAGGAAGCGAAAGAGCTCCTCAAACAGAAAGTCAAACTGGCCAAACAGCAGCTGAAAGAAAAATTTAAAGACGCCGAGGAGCAGCTGAACAAAACCTTAAAGGAGCTGAAGGCAAAAGAAAAAGAAAAGAAAGCCGAGGACAGGAGGGGATTCTGGAGCAGACTGCTGAGAAAAAACTGACCCAGCAGCATCAAGTTTAAGGAGATCAATAGTTTCTTCCTCCTTCCCCCTCTCTCAACCTTTCTTTCACAAAAATCCCCCCAAACTTTACTTGGGACGTTTGTTTGTTTTTAAAAACTCTATTCTGAATACATGTACTGAAATACACAAATAAAATTGCCATAACTTGACCTCATGTTGCTTCTTTTCTTGTGTGTCTGTGGATGTAAAACAGTAACGCACTTTCTGCTCTGTGTGTTTTTAATTGTAAATAAATGCAATATATCTTCATTTTAAAAACTTCTGCTCTAAATCTTTTTTTAGCAAAATGCTTTTTTTGCCCCTTCCTGATTTCTTATGTTTTAACATGTTTGTTACATTTACATGTTTCCGATTTCAAGCGTTAACACAGATGGTCAGAGACAGAGGTTTGGACAGCTCTTTCCCTTTATTTGTATTTATTCAGGTTATTTTTATACTCAAAAATCCATCCACAAGCTTCAACGCGTCCAGAACTCTGCTGCCCGTATCATCTCCAGGACCCCTTCTATCCACCACATCACTCCTGTTCTGCAGCAGCTTCATTGGTCAAATATCGTATCAATTTCAAAATACTCTTGTACACATTTAAGGCTATTCATCATCTCTCCCCTCCATATCTTTCTGATCTGGTTAAGATTCTTTTCCTGGAGTTTTGGTTGAAATCTCTTGATTTCCCCATGTCACAGAAACAGGCTCTGTGTTTTGCCTTATATGCATCCACAGGTGTGCCACCAGTTTACTCACATGGACTCTACTAACCAATCAGAAGCTTTTTCAGCTCAGAATGGAATCGTCTGCAGTTTTCTTATTAATTAACAATAAACTTAGTGTACATGTACTCCTAAATTTGATGAAAGTAATAAAAAATAGACAGCTCTGTCTCTCTTTATTCTGACATTTAACTAATTCAAAATATATTTCAATATTTATTTATCCAAAACAAAACAAGTTTACTCTAAATTGATGTTGTACAGTAAAAAAATGTTCTTGTGTTTTCCATAAAGTGTATGTAAACATCTGGTTTCAACTGTGAATATACTGCTGTGAATTGAAATTCCTCGTTTTGCATAGAAATATACTGAACAACATACAAAGCATAATATATAAAATAACATGTACCCGAGTTTTTTTTAATATGAAGGCAATATGAGCAGAGAGCACAAACTTGTTGAGGGATTGGCTGTTAGTTCAGTGAGACAGTAATTTGTAAAGAAAACTATTTTAACTAGCAGTCAAAACTAATGTGCACACTTATGTCTGCATTTTTATTTTGTTAAATATGAACAAAAGAACTGAAAGTATCGACCCACGTGATGTGGATCGGCGCGAGCACATCACGATAATGACTGGGTAACAGACGTCTCCGAAAACGTCAGAGCACTTTTGCAAATATGCGATGTCTTGATAAACCAAATAGATATTTGACGTTTATACGGCTACTTTCTCGCCTGAAAGTATGTTGAAAGTTTATTTTGTGACGCAGAAAGATAAATTAGAGTAATATTGAAACTCAGTCGCGGCCTCCATTGTTGGAAACTGTTGCACTGAAATGTGAGATTTTAAAAAGGAGAATGTGGCTGTTTCCTGTGACTTGTTGGTTTTTGGGGATGATCCTCAGTTTGAGTTTCTTATGTTCAAATCCCAGATGAGCCCATTTGTTGTTTAAGACTTTGCCACCTCCCTGTTGATTACTGTAATTTGTTACTATCAGGATGTCCTAAAAACTCCACGGAAAGCGTTTAGCTTCAGAGAAAAACTGGCAGGAAACAGAAAGACAGCATTTTCTCTTATATTGACTTTTCTCCACGGGATTCCTGTTAAATCTAGAATTGAATATAAAATACTATTTTTTATATTACTATTTTTACTTTTAGCTTCTACTTTTTTACATCACACTGTGCACAGTCTCTGTGGAATTAATCCTAGAGTAAAAACTAGAATCAAACACAGAAACCGATGACTTTCTGAGCTTTCAAAACAATCTCTCATACATTCTTCATTTTTTTTACTCTGATGTGTGACTTTGGAAAAATGACACAAAGAATTGTTTGGCTTGTTGGTCTAGTTTCAATGGGAGAAATGTCCCTGTCTCCCTTGCAGGGAGTCGTCCCTTGGAAGAACTCCCTACACGGGTGGAGAGTGCTCTTTAAAAAGGAGCTGAGCAACAAAACCGGTGATACTTCTGAGGCTGTTTCCAGCTCTGTGTCAGAGCAGAAACAGGTTTTTGCTGTCCCAAGAAGCCAATATGGCAACATCACTGCCACTCTGCACGATCACAGCACTGCTCCAGAGAGACCTAAAGGAAAGGCCCAGGTGGTGTTCACAGAGAGACAGTTGGATATTCTTGTCCATCAGTTTCATTTGAAACATTACCATGAGCCAAGAGAGATTAAATAGTTGGAAGAGATGACAGGACTGACCAGGTGAGTGTTTTTCAGCTTACTAAAATATAAGAAATTGAATTCGTGTTCAATCTTGTCTCCATTGTACTGATTAGATGTTTTCTATTTTCTTTCATCTTTGGGTAAAAACTTGGTTTCAAAACAGAAGGAGAAAGTTTAGGAGGAGGTCACATCCTCAGCATCTCAATCAGGGTGTCTCATTTCATGTAAGTATCTCCTATTATTAAACTTTGATTCAGACATCTGGGTAATTCATTCATTAATTTCATTTGAAATGTATTGAGTATAATTTGAAACAAGAACTTTGTATTGGACAGCCCCCACTCAAGCAGCAGTACACCCAGCACCTGGAGATCAATTTAATCAGAAGTGGTGAAAATTATCAGGCTGTGGGCAATTTTGCAGTTAGACCTCAATGGATCTTTCCCACCTCACCCCAGTTGTTTGGCTGGTTGATGCCACCAGGCAACGGCAATTATGAATTCAACCCTGTTGCCGGTATGAACAACAACAACTTGTGTTTTGAAAACACAAGTTTTGAAGGAGCAAGTGGAGAGCCTTGCCAGCAGCTAATGATCCTTTGATTACAAATATTGTGATTCATATCAGATTTTTTGTATTAAGTTTGAATCTTCTTGTCTTCATGTAGCTCAACATAACAGAGTCTCAGATTTGATCTCTTCCAGTAAATGGGGGGTGAATTTGGATTTAAGAAATATTTGGATTCAGTCGACTCTGGCTATTGTAAATACATTTTAGTCAATCCAAAACACATACTGGGAAATCAGAGAGAACACATTCAGAAGTTTTGTATGAAACATTAAGAGATGAATTCATGAAAATGTGTTTTGTTTCAGTTTGTTGTATCTTCCAGTATTTGTAAAAAATAATGTACATGAAGAATATTATCTGCCTTGTGTATGAGAAACTGTAAATAAAATATTTGTTTCACAAATTCAAAACTAACTTTGTCTCCAAACCTTCTGTCAGAGCCTGAACATCCAAAAGTTTTAGAGACTTTATACCTCTTATCTTTCCATGTTAACTTGAGCTACAATCCTCTATACTCACAGTCAAAATATGAGACCCCGTGTCAAGCTTGTGTTGTCACAGTCTACGTCTCACTGTGTCTCTTGATTTATTTTTTACAAATATGTTTTACAAATAGAAAAACTCAATGTATCGACAACCGCTGCACATGTGAGATAAATCCACAGATACATAAATCATCAATCATCTTGTGGCCTTTCTGTTAGAGAGAGAGAGTATGAGTGTGTGTCTTTGTCACAATTGTATTTGATAATGAGGGCGGGAAGCTGCAATAATGGCCCCCAGGAGCCCAGATGGGGCTCCCCCAGACGAAGGCTGAGAATCACAGAGAACCACAGGCCAGGGGCAGCTGACTCCACTAGTGGCCGACCACCCCTTTGTACGAGCCTGCCCCAGGCGCCCAAGAACACCTGCCTCCATGACCATGTCCCACAGGACCCAGGCCATGCACGATCACACACAGGCTAGTCATTCAAAGCAGCTTTTCTTTGTCGTCTCTTTTTCTTTATAAACTGGTGGTGTTGCCACAGTAGAGTGTCTCGTGGTTTGTCGGCTCATCTAAAGGTAAGCACCGAGCCAACTTTAATGTGAGTTCAGTTAATCTTGAGTTTAGCTCCTGAATGAGGTCTTCTGGCACTCTCCTCAGTATTTGTTCACAGTTTATTGTGAACACATTGAGAGAAGAGTGAGCGAGTGTTTGGAGAAAAGCACCAACTAATCATTAGCTCAACACGCTGGGAGAAGTTGAGCGTTTGCTCGCAGAAACTTGGAGCAGAAAAGTCTTTTCTGCTGCAGTATCAGAGTCACAATAAACTTTATTGTCCAGCTGCTGTGGATGAACACAAGTGTGGAATTCAATTAATGAATTGATTATATCCATTTCTCTGATTCCCAACGAGGATAAGGACATGACAGGATGTGGGGAATATAGACCAATGTGAAATTGAAAACTGAAAACTATTGTGCTGATGAAAAGAAGCATTACAGTTGGTTAGTTTGGGGTGTGAAACTGGAGCTTTGTGGATTCAGTTAGTATCAAAACAAATGAAAGAAAAATCATTTTCTTCTAAACATTTGTTGGAAAATTCATTTTGTAAAAAGTGAAAGTTATACAATCTATAAAGTAGAATTAATTGGATGAGATTTTTGGAAAATTCTTATCAAAACTCTTCGTTGCCTCCGCATTGCAGCTGCAAGCTTATTGTTAAGTAGTTGAATGTGGTTATAACCAAGAAATATGTAAGATCTAATGTCTTCACAGAGACAGAATGCCATAGAATTACAGGCAGTTTGAATGCCTGTAATTATCAGGCTGTACTCAAGCCCATTAATTAAATCTGAAAACTGTGCTGTGACTCCAAACCCAAGTACCCTCCTGGGAAATTATGGCTACACTTGGATCTGCTGATAGAGGAGTTAGTCAGTGTAACCTTTATTAAATCAGGCAAAACAACACATACTTATTTACTGTGGCGGACTGCAGAGAGCAAAACCTCTTAAATAAATGGGGGTGAGGGTAAGCTGAAGCCATCTGATGTTTATGTTCATGAATATAACACACTGACACATTTTGACTTTGTTTTTGTTGTTTATTAAAATACTTTTAAATGTCTAGTTTTAGTTTAAGAACCATCTAGTCCAGCAGGTGGCGGTAATGCACCTTAAAGCTCTAACCGCCAAAGAAAACCCCCAAAGAAGAAGAAGCCGCAGAGTTCCCGCTTCATTGCGTTTGTGTTTTAGCTTATTTTTCTTCCTCATCTAAAGTGAAGCACTAAGGTAACTTTGATCTGAGTTTAGTGAATCTTGAATTTAGCTCCTGAGTGAAGTTTTCTGTTGCTCTCTGTTGTCAGTTATTTGTGAACCAGTTGAAAGAAAAAGCCTCTACATCAAGTCAAGCTGCTATAAACTAATTTAAAAGAAAATATTAACAAATGATAATGAAACACTGAGAAGAAAACAGAAGAAAGCTTTTATATTAGCTAAGTGTAATCAGAGTTTCTATTATTTTATTAGTCTGTTACTAAGCGCTAGTTAGCATCTCTGTGTCACTGTGTGGCACCTGCATAGTTTTTGAATGCAGCGTGCTATCCAAGCTAGCTAGCTAGCTAGCCCCACCCTTCATCCATATAAGGTCACTTACAGCGCTAAAAAATCCAAATATGTTGGCGGTAAAAGTGCTATAATAAAATCCATTTAAAAGAAAGGTAAAAATAAATGTATTCCAGGCTAAAACACAGCTGCCTCTATCAGCGCAAAGTTGTGTCGGCCCACAGGGCATTTGATTGTAAAAACTGGCCTCACTCTGAGAGGCCTGTTGTTAGAATCATTTCAAAGATGATTTGATAAATTCTGATCAGTATTCAGTAAATGAGCCCGATTATCTGTTAGCAAAATAATAATGATAGGCCAGAGATACCAGAGATGCATTTTTAAAACAAATACAGCCTCGAACCCTAAGAGGGGATCTGTGTTCTTATTACATTTAAAAGTACTGCAGATCTTTTAAAGCTCCAAACAAAACTGAAATGGAAGAACAAAGATATATAGAATAGTCTTTTATTATCTTTGTACATATTCAACTAAATTGTGGGTGCTCCGCACCAACTGTGCATGGAAAACAATATAAATAGTAAGACAGTAAGAATAAATAACATATAAGAGAGTATATACAAAGAGGAGGAAGGCACACATTAGAGGACCGAATGCTTGAAAGTAGTGCAGTGGACTTGATACAAGTAGAGAATCGGAGTGTGACTGAGTGATGAGGGTTACTCAGATCATGGCTCAGATTTCTAAACCCACTCAGATAGGATAATCTTCCACGGCACACCTGATCAGTTCTCACGGCACACGTATATATGCCGCGGCACAGTGATTGGGAAACACTGTACTCTCCATTGTAATCCATTGATTGTTCTGTTTTCATTCTTGGCCAGGGCTTTTTTTAAAGAGGAATTGCTCTCCTGGTACTGGTGTGCCATACTGCTGAATTTGGTATCGGTGCTCAAACCTTTTGTGTTTGTTTCAAACAAGTTATCCACCCAGGGAAGCTAAAATTTGTTCTTTCTGTTGTCAGATGAACATATGAGACACTTTGACTCTTCAGTGCAGTGTGGAGCCTAACAAAGTTCTGTTTTGTGTCCCAGCTGATCAGCAGGAGGAGAAGAGTCTGACGGAGCAGCAGAGGAAATTTCAGCTACTTGGACTCAGCTCAGCCACTGCAGAGAAAACAATGAGCTCAACAAAGAAGGTGACAGATACTAGTGTTAAGAAATACTCCATTAACCCTTTAAGGCCTATTGGAGCAGGAATGCTCCGTTTTGCGTAACAATTTTAAAATCCTGGTAGAACTGCACTTAAGCTAACACAATTATTTTATTTAGGAGGAGTTGTACTTACATCTTATGCCATCAGCTTGCCCTTGGTCACGGTTTCCTTCCACATATGTATTTGCAGAAATTGCATAAAAAGCACTTGCAGCAAAAAAACATAACATACCAGAAACACGCTTTGCCGTTTATAACACTTCCTACGTTAGAATAGATGTCAGCGCGAACTATCGCATGTCCGACTTTACCTGCCAAAACCTGCCTTCAGCGATACCTATACTGGTGTTTTTAAAAGTCATGTTTGACTTTATTCTTTTCTGTATTGTTTCTGGGATGCTTAGAACTCAAATTGCACTGTTGGCAATAGTTTATTTTGATGCACATGCTGTTTGTTTTGCAAATTTGCATTGTAATATTTATTTTTATTTTTCTTGCAGTATATAAAAATCTCAAAAATACTCAAAACAAATTTCCTGTGGTTGGAAACAATGTGCAACTTTTTTGCATTTACAATTTTGAGGGATAAACCTCTGAAATTTCTTTAACTAGAAATATGTGTACAGGGCTGCAAAATCGCTAGCCCGACGTCCCGGGGCTAGCGAATTTTCCAGTCGGGCTACCAAACTCTATCTCTGCCCTGCCCGTCGGCCTATCGTAGGAAGGAAAATATATGTCAATGCTTTTGCATTCTTTCAGAAATGTAGCTGGGTAATTATGTCATTGGCATCGGTGAGCCACTGTCAATATGGGACATATTGAAATCGTTTGAATTTGCGCTTGTTTTTTGCTTTCACTTTGCAATCGCGCGAACTGTGTATAGAGAGCGACAGCACTGATTGGTGAGTGATGATAATTTGCGCACCAATTCCTCTGACATCGTCTTATCAATGTTAGCTTACTATGCAAACATGACAAGTGAAATCTCCAGCAGCTTAAACATGTGAGAGGTTGATCGCAGAGAATCGCTGAGCGTTATGTGAGTGCCTGTGTAAAAGCAGCAGGATATATATTTTAGTTCTGCTGAGCCAAATAAGACAGGTCAGGGTGAAGAAGTGACAGCCAAAGAAAAGCTTACCACAAAATGGAAAAGTTATGACAAATCAGACTATAAGGCAAAAAGAAAGTGCAGCTTTATGGTTTCATGGACAAAAGAATTTCTGTGGCTGCAATATGACAAGCTAAATAACCAGGGCTGCACATAAGTGGTCCACAGGTGCGCATTCGCTGTCAAAATAAAAAACGCGCACAAGATAAGAAGTTGCAACACGTGTTTGCGTACATAAGATTTTCTGGAGGAGGACAGACATTTGTTTAGAACTCTTAAAGATGTCGAAGAAGCTCCTTTAAGCAATTACTGTGATGTTCCTCCACCTCTAAAGAAATGTCAGAAGGAGTCCGAACCACAAAAGAAGCACGTATTCTCGGAAAAGTGGTTGCAGGAGGTGAGCTGGCTTCAAACAAATGATGAACGCACAGAGATGTGGTGCAGAATGTGCCGTGAAAATCCCACTCTAGCGGACAAAAACAGCCTTTTATATGGACGCAAACGCGCGTTGCAACTTCTTATCTAGTGCGCGTCTTTTATTTTGACAGCAAATGCGCACATGCGGACCACTTATGTGCACCCGTGTAAATAACATAATGTTCTGCCGGGTGTGTTGTTGGTTTTCCCTTGATTTCTGAGTCGACAAGCGCCTTTGTTACTGGGACCAGTCATTTTAAGAAAGGCCCCCATTAGAACCCATGAGAAATGCAAGAAATGCATTATTGCTCAGTCTGCAATATCTTTCCCAGAACAAACACCAATTGCAAATAACATAATAAAAATAAACCTGAAAATCCGTTTAAAACAGCGTGCTATGTTGCAAAGAGTGAACTACCACTGGCACAATTTAGCAGTCTTTGCAAACTTCAAAAAGCAAACGGCCTCGATCTTGGTTCCACTTGCCTCTTACCCGTGACTTCAGTGGAAATGTCAAATTCAGGATCTGACACAGACTGATTCATGTTCTACACAGTTCTTACAAGTTCATAGAAATTTCTGTTCAATTAGAACCAAGTATTTGAGCTGATGATTGTAATTTTTATACAATGTTGTAATTTGTGTTTCAACAATTTTTTGATTAATGTTTTGTTTCCTTTACAATATTATACTTTAATGTGTAATATTGTAAAGGAAACAAAACATCAATCAAAAAATTGCTCTCTTTTTTATTCGGGCTACTTAAATTTATTTTGGGCTACCAAAAACTGAACAGTCCCTGCCCGAAGGGCTACCAGGGATTTTGAAATTTTGCGAGCCCTGGTGTAGAAACAGAACCAAAAAAACTGATTTAAACAATTTTTTGTATTTAAGTACAGTTTTTTTGCACTTTATGTAGTTACTATGGACTCAATGCATAGATAATATTAAGATTTGGGATCTAATGGTCATATTGATGTATAGCAACTTGAAATGATCCCAAAAATGGCATTAAGGGCATGTAAAAATATAAAGATTAGCTCTGGCAAACTTGGTTCTATGGTAGTTCTTAAAGGGTTAAAAGAAGAAGTACTGATATATATTTTATGCAAAACTAACTGAACCTTGTGCTATATTAATGTAATGTAATAATCATGTAATAATACAATGCCTACATTGTAGAGGGTGACTTTGCCTCTAAAGAGGAAAATGGGCAGGGAAGAGGTTAAAGTGGGATTCAGCAGGATTCAACCCTAAAATCAGCTGTAGTGGCTCAGTGTGGGGAAAAGAGTCTCAGCTCACAATCATTTTTATTGAGTCGATTTTCTTAATGTACAGGCTGTGATCAGCTGACCTGCTGCTCTCTGTAGATGTACACAACTGAATTCAGCCAGATGTCTGCAGATGTTTCATGAGTTGTCCTGGCTGATTTCCATCCTCTACACCAGGGGTGTCAAACTCAATTGCACAGTGGACAAAACTCAAGGCACACTTTAGGTCGCAGGCCAAACAAGATAAACATTTATTGAACACACTAAAACTATGTTTTTTAAACATAAATATGAATAAAAACAGACAGGAATATTATTCCAGAATAAATAAACTTAAAAAAAAAACAACTTTAACTTTAAATGTTTTGATCTTCATAAAAATATATCCTGTCAAAATTATGCAAGTTAGAAATATGAACATGCTGCCAAAAACCCCAGAAAAAATAAATGAAAACATACACAAGGTTGGAGCTGCATGTAGACGGAGCTGGGGCATTGCTGCAGGAATGGAACTAATAAACTGTGCGGGCCATTCAGTGTCGTACTTTGCCTTGAGTGTACCATTACACTGCAGCTCCATCTGAATCTGCACAGGTGCAGTTTCCACGTAAAGAAGCAGCTCGAAATTCTCTTTTTGTGCTTCACAGTCACCAAAGCGCCGTGCGAACTCAGTGCGCTCAGTTTATCAGCAAAGTGCGCCGACTTGGTTCAACATTATTTGGCAACAGGGAAAGTGAGACAGGTTGCACTGGTGCATTTGTGACAGCTTCACTTGAAATGCCTTCACCGCATCATACATGCCATGTCCATTGTTAAACCTCCCAATTCTTTTGATCTTTGGGCTGAAGGAAGGACAATACTCGGTGTATAAATGCTCAATCAACAATCTTTTATTCCATACAATTCAACACTTTTGAGCATAAACCATCCGGAGGGGAGATGAGCGCGGGACGGTGTCCGCCTGATCTCGAAGTGTCTGAGCGTTTCTCACATTCTTATAGCTTCAGCCCCCCTCCACCTAGTCATAAAAACCTAAACATTCACATTCTTTCTCTCTTACGGCGCCTAAGTGACGGCCTTGGCTCCCTGTTTTATCTCCTCCTGATGAGATGGGGCAGAAAACCTCTCCGGTATGCTCTGTTCTCTTCTAATCAGACAAATAAGGCCATGACTCTCTGAAAACAATATTTCTTATACCTCAGCAGTATAATGCATCATAAAACAATATCATTCATTCACAATAAATCAGCAGTCTAATGTAATACAAATCAGTTTAATAACAAGCCTGTTTTGAAAATGTAAGGAGTAAAAAATACAGATTTTTTTTTTTTAATGTAGCGAGTAAAAGTAAAAAATAAACCTCAGGTTACAGTCAGACTGAATCAAGCTAGTAACTGTTACATTTGATTTATTATTATTGAATAAATTAGACAATTATAGAAATTTAAAATAGGAAACAGCAACAGGAAATATAAAAAAGTACAGACCTGGTAAACATTTATTACTATTCTGAGTGTGTTAGCATTAATGTTTGTGTACAAGCAGGAGGGATGGGCATGATTTTAGAGTGTTTGAACAATGATTATTATCTTTAACACCAGGTTGGATGTAATGTGTTACTACTACCAGTAGGTGGGGATAAGAGACCTTTAAGGTGTTTGGTGCCACACTCCACCTTCAGGTTTAAAACTAGTGTTAATGGAGGGAGTTTGAAGCTTCAGTTTGTTCAATGACTGCATTTCACTCACTGCCTCTGTTTGTATCTCTGTCACTGCAGGACCAACATAGACCGAGAAGTCAGCGCTCTCAGGAGGCCGACAAACCTCACAGAAGAAAGAGAGAGAAAAAAAACACCTGTGACGAGTGTGGGAAGGATTTTACCTGGAAGTTTAAACTAAAACAACATCAGCTCATCCACACTGGAGAGAAACCGTTCAGCTGTGACTTGTGTGGAAAGTCGTTTTCTTGGAAGAAAGCCCTGAAAAGACACCAAATCGTCCACAGTGGAGTTAAAGCTTACAGCTGTGATCAGTGCGGCAGAGCTTTTACTCAAAGTAGCCACTTACAGAGTCATCTAGTTACCCACTCTGGAATTAAGGCATACAGCTGTGACATCTGTGGAAAAACTTTCAGCCAGCTAAGGTACCGAAATATACACCTACGCATTCACTCCGGAGAAGATGTGTACTGGTGTGATCAGTGTGGCAAATACTTTACAACAGACGCACAGTTACAACGCCACATGTTTACCCACACTGAGGAGAGACCTTATCAATGTGACCTGTGTGAGAAGACTTTTAAAGCTCCACAGTACCTGAGACAACACCAACAGATCCACACCAGAAAGAGACTCTACAAGTGCAGTTACTGTGAGGTATGTATTTTTATTTTACTCTTCAGTTCAGTCTGACTGTTTGGAACAAGTCTGCTCATTAAATCGTGTTAGCATGTTAGCACTTCTACTGCACCGAAGAGTAGCTCTGAGCCATTATTCAGATTTTCATTTCAGTTATGATTTTTGTTTACACGATCATGAAAAACTGAAAATGCTGAAAATTGATATGTTGCTGTTATTTAATCTTCAGGCAGCTTCGTGGTATATCATGGTGTTATTATTTCTGCATAAATGGCCTTTCATTCCTCTGTCAGGTGTAAATAGAATAAAATAAAACATAAATTAAGTACAAAACCAAACCATTCAGTAATCTTCTCTTATGGTTAACAAAGTTGTGTCGTTACGTAATGGTGTTACAGCTGTAGTATCATTGCTTACATATAGCTTTAGTACTTTTAAACATTAGTGTTAAAATACCCATTTAATGTTATAATTGCAGTGTCATTGGGGGTCATAGTTTTTCTTGTATCCCGGTCAGCTGAGTGTTATAACTGCACAATTACAGTGTTGTTAATGCAGTATTAAATTAGTATTATTGCAGTGTTACAGTAGTTTACCATGGGTACCCTAAAAACATTAGTGTGGTAGTACTTAAGTGTAAGTCAGATGTTACTGTAATATTAATGAAGTATTCCTGTAGTATTATGGTGGTAGTATTGTAGTTATTGTAGCCCAGTAAACTGAGTGTGTTAATCGAAACAGTAAAATGTAATTGGACGTCTGCAGAGATGCTCTTTATTTCAGGCGACGTTCAGGATAAAAGTGTTGAAGGACTGACTTACACTGTGTTTGTGTCTTTGTTTAGAAGCAGAGCGACACAGATGGATCCACTTCTCAACCCTGTCATCGCTGTGGTGGTGGGAAAGACTTTCGTTGTGACATCTGTGGAAAAACTTTCAGTCAGCAAGCCAGCCTAAAAATACATCAACGTAAACACACTGGAGACAAACTGAAATACTGCAAAGAATGTGGGAGAAGCTTCCCCACATCATATAAGTTAAAACGACATGAACTCTTTCACAGTGGGGTCAAAAACCACCTCTGTGATCAGTGTGGGTCATCCTTCACCACTGCAGGTCACCTTAAAACACACAAACAAGTCCACACAGGAGAGAAACCATACAAGTGCAGACACTGTGACAAACGTTTCTCACAGTCAGGTTATCGTAACAAACATGAACGTACACACATGGAAGGAAACTACAGCTGTGAGCAGTGTGACAAGAGCTTCAGTAATCTCAGTTCATACTCTGCACACAAACGATCCCACGTTACTAATAAACTGTTTCACTGTTACCAATGTGCCAAAACATTCACTTCATTATTTGCTCTGTGCAAACATCAGCGTGATCACGCAGGGCTGAAATCGTTCCCATCACATGACGACAGCGAATCTGAAGAGAGAGAAACATCCTCTTCTGGTTTCAGAGTCCAACTTAAAACCCTGGAGATCAGGCTCCACAGAGTTCAGATCGGCTCTCCTTAAAGATCTAATGAGGCTATGAATCAAAATGTTCCTCTAGTTCAATGTTAATCTTTATAAATTGTTCTTCTTCTGTTTGTGTTCAGTGGTTACCTTTTTTTTCAATGGTTAGATAAAAAATCAGTTTCCTGTTGTTCAAGTTTGTATTGAATGTATTTTATTAAAGTTCTTAAATAAAGTTAAAAAAAAAGTTAAATAAAGAATTGTTTGAATGACAAAGATTTTGAGCCATGATGTCATTTCCTGTATTTCAGAGTAAAGACTGAAGTAACAAATGGAAACATGTTTACAGTCATGGAATAAACACTGATGGGTCATCTGTAGGAAGTACTATTGCTGACCTGACAGATTCGACCTTGTTTACAAAGAAAGAAAGGAACTGATGACGTGTCAGCAGAGGCTTTCAGGGTTGTTTAGAGCAGAGCTTATAGTCTTAAAAAGAACAATTTCATTTCTCAAAATGATCTGAGAAAAATATCTGTTTCTTTCATTTTCACTGTATTCTGATCAAATTTCCAACATTCTTTTAACATTTCAAAAGAAACTTGCAAATTGTCTTTCTTCCACTTTCACTCTGCTCTCCTACACTGACGTCTGACTGCTCGGGTGGATTCATTTAACCAGGGCTGAGGAATATGTTTTGGGTTCACAGGGTTTAGGGTCTGAGTACAGGTTTCCTGGAACTGCAAAAGCAGCTCATCTGCGGTGGGCCCAATAAGTAATCTCAGGGTTGATAAAGATTTTCTTTATAAAAGTGGAGGAGAAGAGAGCAGCGGCGGGGTGCAGCGCGAGCTTTAAACTCATGCACATGAGAAACAGGTTTGTGATGAGAGAACACTGAATCCCACATTTCCAAATAAAAAACAGATAAACCATATGATAACACCAGGTCAAGAGTGTGCTCCTGCTGATGTGTAGGGCCTTCTACAGACAGTACAAGGTCAAAACACTGAATAAGATTTTAAAACTCTTGAGCAAGCAGTCCATCAGGGCAACAGACGTGAATATTAAAATCACCAACTATTAAAATCTGATCCTGTTTCGGCACAATTTCAGCCAAAAAACATAAAAAGTCATTTAAAAAATCTTTGTTAAACTTAGGTGCCGATAGATTACTGCACACAGTAAGAGCGTCCCAGTTCAAATATGAGAAGTTCAAAGCTGGAGGGGAAACCAGTACATGGAGTTGTTTGTAGTGAAAGTTTTTTCTTAAAAACAGTCAGTATTCCTCCTCCTCTACCTGATCTCGGAGCATTAAGAAATGAGCAGTCAGAGGGTAACAGTTCAGAAATAATGCTAGGCTCACCAACGCTCATCTGTGTCTCAGTCACAAACAGGAGATCCAATCCACTGGAAGAAAGAAAGTCATTTATAAAACCACACATTTATCAGAGCCATCCTTGTTGGAGCTGGAGCCTGGGCAGGCGTTGTCTCTGTAGCCCACGTTAATGGGCGCAAATTCAAAAGGTTTATTCCACGACCCCTGTTACGCCCCAGTCTAGGGGTACAGGAACATAACATAAGGGTTAGAAAGGAAGTGACCCCACCCTGGTCCCCAAAACCACACCCAAGTGAAAGGTGATTTATTGTCTAAACTGAAGCTGAACTCCAGGGTGAACAAAGGCCAAAATTACAAACAAAAGCCTATGTGAAACAGAAACCAAACAAAAGACAAATGCTACACCTAATCAATGTTCCCTCTAGTTTTTCATGTGTCTGAGCGAACACACAAACTCCCTGAGCGGTCCCTTGGACCACTGTGAGCAACAGCAGACATGTGCA
The DNA here is from genome assembly GCF_056152115.1 of Neolamprologus brichardi. Classification (NCBI taxonomy): domain Eukaryota; kingdom Metazoa; phylum Chordata; class Actinopteri; order Cichliformes; family Cichlidae; genus Neolamprologus; species Neolamprologus brichardi. Next base: position 3,127,009 of record NC_142112.1, read on the forward strand.
CTGTGGTCACGCATCAAATCCATCCAAGTTACATGTTTATTAAAATAATCAAATTACAGCATTTACATTTATGTTAGACTACTTTTAATTAACTGCTTTGGCCCACTTACAATGAAATTTTAAAAAAAAATGTTCATGACCTGTGTAGTATGTTAACTCTATTGGAAGTAAAAATAACTTGAACTCCAATTTTGAAGACAACTTTTTTTAATATATATATATATAAAGCTCTGACTTGTATTATGAGTCTGTGGTCTGGGTGAGAGTCTGTAACTCTGTCTGCAAAATACAGCATATGATGAGCAATGTTGGGCAATTAATTATGTCGTTACTTCTTCAAAAAAGTAACAGAGTTTTGAAAACAACAAAGTTTTTTGCAGCTGTTTACCTAAAAATGCAGCCAAGACGTTTTTAAATAAACATTTCAAACTATTTACAGAACAATCAGCTGTTCTGCATCAAATCTGATGCCACACAAATTATTTGTGCCACTCCAAAAAATAATTTCTGTCCACTATGAGATAAAGGAGAACAACAGCCTGATACCTGCAGGCCCGACAACAGATGTATCACTGCTGTAACACCTGTAACATTCAGCAGTCGCCTCATTGTTCTGACACACACAACAAAACTATTGACTACACTACACACTAACTACACAAGATTTGTGCTAAACGTCGCAAATCTCTCACATCTCAAAACACCGCCGTCACTCCTAAAGCTTCCCCCCTTCCTAAACAACTGTTGCGATATCATTTTTACCTATGAAGCGCCTTGTGTGGAACGCCAGGACTGCCATAATGAATTAATTAAATACACCATTAAATAATTAATTAAATGTGGCAATAATTCATTAAAATCAGAAATAATTAAATACATAAATATTTACAACACATGTAATTAATTAATTAATGACACATGTAATTAATTCTTGACATAATTAATTAATTAATAACACATTTAAATAATTATTTAATGATTTATTTAATTCATTTTGGCACTTTTGTCCCCTTCATCTCTCTCCTTGAAATAATTTTATCTGTCAGCCTTACCCATCAAACTAAGTGGGCGGGGTTAACGCTGCCATGCAGCTTCTCTAACATTTGATTGGTTGCCGTGCAAAGTAAGTCAAAACAGGTCGATCCTAGATAATCGATTGCTTGTGTAGACTTGGGCTGTATCCCAATTCAGGGTCTGCAGCCTTAAAGTACGCAGCCCCAACGGTCCTCAAGGGCCGCGTACTCAAAGACCGCTAAGGCCGAAAGTGCGAGGCTTGTGAAATGGGACGGTCTAGCCTCCATCGCGCTGCCCAGGTTGCCTAGCAACCATGATAGCTGGAAACGTGTGGTTGACAGAAATGAAGGAGAACATATTTTGTTCGTTTGTTTGTTTCTACATGAGCTTTGTGTGATTTAATAAGTATCTGAGGCTGAGACCACAGGACTGTAAAACATGATCGTTGGGCTTCATATCTGTACTGAACAGTCATTTAAGATTAGCTAGTAAATAACAAATAGTTAATGTTGTTCATGAAACTAAAGTCAGTGTAAATATGAGATGGCCAATATTATAGTTATTATATTAATCATTATAAGTTATTACAGCAGTGAGTTTGAACTCTCAAATCAAATCACTTCTATTGTCACATCACATGTGCAGGTACACTGGTACAGCACATGTGAGTGAACTCTGTGTCAAACACTGAGCTTCAGTAAAGATTCAAGTTGCAGTTATTTATATTTCCTATCACCTTAAATCTTCACTCAAAGACACTCAAGTATCTTTGACAGTTTATATGTAGATGTATCATATATCAGAGACAAATGTTGTTCCTTCAGCATGTTGGCATTACTAAATTTGGCTCAATGCTTACATATATGTGTAAAAAGCAAATGTACGAGCTGTGATAACTGTGTCTGATAGAATGAAGAGTAGACTGATATATTAAATATTCCTTTATTGGGTGAGAAAATCAGACCATGTCATAACTGCTTTAAGTCATACAGAATAGATATCAGAGCCTTAAACAGGCTGACTTCTGCTAAATGGGTCAAACTGGGCAGAAAGTCTACAAACACATAACATCCTTATAGAATATGATGTAACACTATAGATCAACTTAGCTCAGAATATATAAAGCATATAAACAATTACAGCAATATGATGCAACAAACACAGCAGTGCTACTGATCCAAAATACTCAAAGCTTCATAGAACTGAAACAAACATTTATTTTTAGCTCCATTCAGCTGCTGATACATACTTTAGGTTTCTGAACATTAAACTTGTTGCTGCCTTTCATAGTGTGTAACTTGAAGGCCCTGAGTACTTTCTCCCACACTGAAAACACTGGATGATCACATTATTTGAACATTACCTAATAAGACTGATTCAGGACAGACAGTTAGTGATGTTAAACTTTCCTAGCAGTCCTTCACAAACAGGGAACAGTCTGTCTATTCTCTCCATCTGTCAGCTGCTGCTGGCTCTTCCTCCTCCTCTTCCTGACACACTGCTGAGTTTGTCCTGGTGGATCATCAGGGGTGCAAAGCCTCACAGATGATGTGCAGCAGTGGGTCCCTCAGTCTGTCCTCACTCTGGACACTTGCAGTCGTCACACATGGAAATCAAATGTGTGATAAGCTGCAGGATTCAAACACAAGTGTAACTTATAAACACATGTTCATACTTTTATTCCACAATCAGAGAGAAAGAAACAGAGAGAGAGTGCAGGACAGACACACAGGTGACAGTCTCAGGTGTACACACTGCTACAAACAGGAGGATTTAGTGTTTGTGTTATTACGAGTGCTAAACAAGAAGAGTTCCAGATGGTACAGTGAACACATGTGTGACTGCTGTGATTAAAGCATCTTTCTTTCAGCTTAACGAGTGAACCGTCAGCTCGTTCAAACACATGTTAAAGTCCGTTTGGATCGACACCACCGAAGAGAGGCAGCAATATAACAGAGCTAACATTAACAGTGCAGTGAATCCTGCTTGTGTCGTGATATTCAGGACTGCAAACCGAGCAGCATCACTGACTTTCAGCCTGTTGTGTTTGTGGATATATGACTGACTTTAATTATCCATAAAATCATCACATTCTCTGTAAGATTAAGGTCGACTATTGTATTATTATATTTTAAAGGCTTTAAAACCAAGTAAAAGCTGAACGTACAAACATCACTAATGTCACATAACTTTGCCGACATGTGGCCAACAGTAATGTTTTAATGTTCCTCATTATTAAACATTTGCACATAAATAAGTGACATAATATTCAGTACTTACTTTTCACAGTTACTCTTCGGCCGCTCCACTTCTGCCGTCTGCGGCAAAATTATCCACACCGACTGCCGCGCTATGAATTGTGGGATATGTTGGGCCAAGAAGTCTACACCGCCACATCCTTAAAATTCAGGGAAATGAAGGATGCATTTGAGGGCCGCATTTCAAGCAGCCTTTGAATTGGGACAGCCTTCGGCGCGCCGCTGTGACGTAATCGGCCTTAAAATGCACCCTTTAAGGATACAGCCTTGGGGCAGCCATGTATCCCAGAATGCATTTCAAATCACAGGCAGCAATGGTGGTGGTGTAGTTTTAATACCCCATTTTTCTGTCACTAACTACACATTTAATAGTGTTTTAGCCGCGAATATCGCGGTGTAATCTTCACATGTCTGGTCAGGTTGTCAACATAGAACATGTTTGTGCTCAGATGTTTTCAGAGATGTCACTCGCTCTGCTAACAGTCAGCTGACAGAGTGCACCGAGCTCACAGCCCCGGTGTTACAGCTTAACTGTTTATTTTGTGTGTATTCGTTTGTTTTGGAGGGGGGGGGGGGGGGGGTTACGTTAACCGGTTTGTTTACATATTCCACTCTCCGTGTTCCACATGTTGCATTTGCAGATTCATTTTCACCGAACGATCGTCTCTTTCTGCCTGGTCTTGTGTCTCTGTGCTTCTGTAACATAAAGAACGAGCTGACGTGTTTCTCACGACACCAGCGATCAGCTCAACAGGCCCTCAGTTTACCTGCATGCATCCAATGTCCAATCACCAGCACACAGCTTTGAAACCTCACCTTAGTTTTAGCTCTCAGTGGTTAAACGCTGGACTTAATTCACTCGGGTTTTGTCCGTCGGGTCACGTTTACTTCGCTGTTTTATTTACAACTGAGCAAATCGGTTTGGCTGAGGTTAAAGTTACGTTTAACCTGCATAGTTTTACAGACGTTTAATGGTTCACTGGCACATGTGTTAGACTGAACCAGGGGCAATTCTAGGATCAGAGCTTTGGGGGTGCTGAGCACCCAGAGAGCTGCCCAGCCAGGCAAGATAAACTTTACACGTCACGATGAGACTTCTTCCCCATCTCTGTCAGTCCCTGCATCCTTAAATGTCTCCAGTTGTCCCAAGTTGTCTCTGAATGTCTCCTTGGTGCATTTAAACCCCTGTTCCTCCCTGTCCTCGTCGTCTGTTATCTTTGTCTCCGCTATCAGTCATCATAATTTTACCATCTCTGTGCAAGTCTGCAAATTTCTTTATTAAATCATAAAATTCTTAAATTCATCAAGTCTCTCTGCCTGGGTCCTCGTCACAAAACATGACATCACTGTTTTGTACATTTTAACACAATTTAATCCCACATTTGTGAAAGAAAAGCAAAACACTATGTGAAATATGGAGACACTCCTGGTTTATATGAGCAAAGTGAAACTCATTTTTTAGGGTTCGTGGAGATAAGTGTGAAGATCCAAACAATCCCTGTCAGTGATGGAGAAGCTTTGATGAAAAAAAATTGGCAAAAAGTTCACCAGCATGAAGGAAATGAAGTTCTCAAACTTTCCTTAGGAGGACCCCAGCACGCCTGCTTAAAGAAAAGTAAGTGTGCTGATGTGGATGCTTGCAGTGACTGCTGTATAGAGGCCATCCTGCTACACATGAAACATATCAGTGTCATAATTGTTAGCTTAGTCACGTGTTTGTTTATTATCCTTATTGTTTTATCTGGGACTGTTTGCAAACATCTCAGAGAGAGGAGACACCAGCATCTGAACAGAGACTCAAACCAGCAACCTGCAGCTCCCTGCTTGTCTGCTCCAGTTTTCTCCTCACTCATGTTGCCCACCAGTGATTTCTAGCTGCCCACCCACACAGCAGGCTAGAATATGCACTGAGCCTCAGCACCATGGTTGCAATACTTGGACATGTTTTATTTATTAAATAATCAACCAGACCTCAAAAAGTAAACAGCTGTTATTGCTAGGCAACGGGAGCAGCATTTGGTGATGCAGCACCTGACATTCCTGACCATGTGGGCGGAGCTTGCATGGAATGGAATGTTTCGTAGAACTGCGCAACACAAGCACTTAGTTACAGCATTTTTCATTTGATCCAGACACAGCTAGAGACACATCTACAGCAGCATCTCTGTGCAGGACAGACCACAGTTGAAGAAAAAAACACATCGAAAACTTCACTTCTCTACAACACGTTGGTTCCTTTGTTTAAAAGGCCAAAATGAATCAAGGGAGATCGAGAAGAGGATTGGTGAGTGCGTCACCATACAGTACAGTACAGTCTGAGCTGATTAACCTACGAGAAGAATTTCAAATAATACAGGCTGAAAATGTCAAATTAAAAGAAGAGGCAGAAAGATCAAGAGGAGAAGCTAAAAATTCAAAGTTTGAAACTGAAGTAGTATTGAAGGAATTACTGCATGTGGGTCTAAAACTTAAAGGAGAGAAGATGGGAAAACAACAAGCAGAAAATGAGAATGAAAACATCAAGAAAGAACTGTTGGAAGCTCAAAAAGCATTGCAGGAAGAGAAAACCACAGCACAAGAAGCTAAAAATAAATATCAAACTGCAAAGAAGGAGGCAGGAAATGTGATGCAGGAATTACAGGAGGTGCAGGAAGCTTTTGAAGAGGAAAAAAGGAAAATGCAGTTGGCAACACAAGAAGCTGAAAATGTAACGGCTGAAGCTGAAATACTAAGGAAGGAATTACTGAATGTAAAGCAACAACTTGAAGAGGAGAAAAAACGTAAACACGAGGCAGAAAACGAGATTGAAAATATGAAGAAAGAATTGTTGGAAGCTCATAAAGTGTTGGAGGGAGAGAAAATTAAAATACAGGAAGCAAAGAAAGAAATGGAAAATACAAAGAGTTACACTCAAAACATGAAGAAGAAGTTGCTGGAAAAAGAGGAAGCAATAGAAAAAGAGACACGTGGAAAATGGGAGGCAAAACAGGAAAGTGAAACTCTGAAGAAGGAACTGATGAAAGTGCAAGAAGAACTTGCAGAAGAGAAAATTGAGGTGAAGGTATTCAAGAAAGAAACGACAGCCTCTGAGGTGACCAAGAAAGACTGCAAAGATGCACTTAAAGAAATACAAAAGCACAAAAAGGAAGCGAAAGAGCTCCTCAAACAGAAAGTCAAACTGGCCAAACAGCAGCTGAAAGAAAGATTTAAAGACGCCGAGGAGCAGCTAAACAAAACCTTAAAGGAGCTGAAGGCAAAAGAAAAGAAAGCCGAGGACAGGAGGGGATTCTGGAGCAGACTGCTGAGAAAAAACTGACCCAGCAGCATCAAGTTTAAGGAGATCAATAGTTTCTTCCTCCTTCCCCCTCTCTCAACCTTTCTTTCACAAAAATCCCCCAAACTTTACTTGGGACGTTTGTTTGTTTTTAAAAACCTTATTCTGAATACATGTACTGAAATACACAAATAAAATTGCCATAACTTGACCTCATGTTGCTTCTTTTCTTGTGTGTCTGTGGATGTAAAACAGTAACACTTTCTGCTCTGTGTGTTTTTAATTGTAAATAAATGCAATATATCTTCATTTTAAAAACTTCTGCTCTAAATCTTTTTTTAGCAAAATGCTTTTTTTGCCCCTTCCTGATTTCTTATGTTTTAACATGTTTGTTACATTTACATGTTTCCGATTTCAAGCGTTAACACAGATGGTCAGAGACAGAGGTTTGGACAGCTCTTTCCCTTTATTTGTATTTATTCAGGTTATTTTTATACTCAAGAATCCATCCACAAGCTTCAACGCGTCCAGAACTCTGCTGCCCGTATCATCACCAGGACCCCTTCTATCCACCACATCACTCCTGTTCTGCAGCAGCTTCATTGGTCAAATATCGTATCAATTTCAAAATACTCTTGTACACATTTAAGGCTATTCATCATCTCTCCCCTCCATATCTTTCTGATCTGGTTAAGATTCTTTTCCTGGAGTTTTGGTTGAAATCTCTTGATTTCCCCATGTCACAGAAACAGGCTCTGTGTTTTGCCTTATATGCATCCACAGGTGTGCCACCAGTTTACTCACATGGACTCTACTAACCAATCAGAAGCTTTTTCAGCTCAGAATGGAATCGTCTGCAGTTTTCTTATTAATTAACAATAAACTTAGTGTATATGTACTCCTAAATTTGATGAAAGTAATAAAAAATAGACAGCTCTGTCTCTCTTTATTCTGACATTTAACTAATTCAAAATATATTTCAATATTTATTTATCCAAAACAAAACAAGTTTACTCTAAATTGATGTTGTACAGTAAAAAAATGTTCTTGTGTTTTCCATAAAGTGTATGTAAACATCTGGTTTCAGCTGTGAATATACTGCTGTGAATTGAAATTCCTCGTTTTGCATAGAAATATACTGAACAACATACAAAGCATAATATATAAAATAACATGTACCCGAGTTTTTTTTAATATGAAGGCAATATGAGCAGAGAGCACAAACTTGTTGAGGGATTGGCTGTTAGTTCAGTGAGACAGTAATTTGTAAAGAAAACTATTTTCACTAGCAGTCAAAACTAATGTGCACACATATGTCTGCATTTTTATTTTGTTAAATATGAACAAAAGAACTGAAAGTATCGACCCACGTGATGTGGATCGGCGCGAGCACATCACGATAATGACTGGGTAACAGACGTCTCCGAAAACGTCAGAGCACTTTTGCAAATATGCGATGTCTTGATAAACCAAATAGATATTTGACGTTTATACGGCTACTTTCTCGCCTGAAAGTATGTTGAAAGTTTATTTTGTGACGCAGAAAGATAAATTAGAGTAATATTGAAACTCAGTCGCGGCCTCCATTGTTGGAAACTGTTGCACTGAAATGTGAGATTTTAAAAAGGAGAATGTGGCTGTTTCCTGTGACTCGTTGGTTTTTGGGGATGATCCTCAGTTTGAGTTTCTTATGTTCAAATCCCAGATGAGCCCATTTGTTGTTTAAGACTTTGCCACCTCCCTGTTGATTACTGTAATTTGTTACTATCAGGATGTCCTAAAAACTCCACGGAAAGCGTTTAGCTTCAGAGAAAAACTGGCAGGAAACAGAAAGACAGCATTTTCTCTTATATTGACTTTTCTCCACGGGATTCCTGTTAAATCTAGAATTGAATATAAAATACTATTTTTTATATAACTATTTTTACTTTTAGCTTCTACTTTTTTACATCACACTGTGCACAGTCTCTGTGGAATTAATCCTAGAGTAAAAACTAGAATCAAACACAGAAACCGATGACTTTCTGAGCTTTCAAAACAATCTCTCATACATTCTTCAGTTTTTTTTACTCTGATGTGTGACTTTGGAAAAATGACACAAAGAATTGTTTGGCTTGTTGGTCTAGCTTCAATGGGAGAAATGTCCCTGTCTTCCTTGCAGGGAGTCGTCCCTTGGAAGAACTCGCTACACGGGTGGAGAGTGCTCTTTAAAAAGGAGCTGAGCAACAAAACCGGTGATACTTCTGAGGCTGTTTCCAGCTCTGTGTCAGAGCAGAAACAGGTTTTTGCTGTCCCAAGAAGCCAATATGGCAACATCACTGCCACTCTGCACGATCACAGCACTGCTCCAGAGAGACCTAAAGGAAAGGCCCAGGTGGTGTTCACAGAGAGACAGTTGGATATTCTTGTCCATCAGTTTAATTTGAAACATTACCATGAGCCAAGAGAGATTAAATAGTTGGAAGAGATGACAGGACTGACCAGGTGAGTGTTTTTCAGCTTACTAAAATATAAGAAATTGAATTCGTGTTCAATCTTGTCTCCATTGTACTGATTAGATGTTTTCTATTTTCTTTCATCTTTGGGTAAAAACTTGGTTTCAAAACAGAAGGAGAAAGTTTAGGAGGAGGTCACATCCTCAGCATCTCAATCAGGGTGTCTCATTTCATGTAAGTATCTCCTATTATTAAACTTTGATTCAGACATCTGGGTAATTCATTCATTAATTTCATTTGAAATGTATTGAGTATAATTTGAAACAAGAACTTTGTATTGGACAGCCCCCACTCAAGCAGCAGTACACCCAGCACCTAGAGATCAATTTAATCAGAAGTGGTGCAAATTATCAGGCTGTGGGCAATTTTGCAGTTGGACCTCAATGGATCTTTCCCACCTCACCCCAGTTGTTTGGCTGGTTGATGCCACCAGGCAACGGCAATTATGAATTCAACCCTGTTGCCGGTATGAACAACAACAACTTGTGTTTTGAAAACACAAGTTTTGAAGGAGCAAGTGGAGAGCCTTGCCAGCAGCTAATGATCCTTTGATTACAAATATTGTAATGTATATCATATTTTTTGTATTAAGTTTGAATCTTCTTGTCTTCATGTAGCTCAACATAACAGAGTCTCAGATTTGATCTCTTCCAGTAAATGGGGGGTGAATTTGGATTTAAGAAATATTTGGATTCAGTCGACTCTGGCTATTGTAAATACATTTTAGTCGATCCAAAACACATACTGGGAAATCAGAGAGAACACATTCAGAAGTTTTGTATGAAACATTAAGAGATGAATTCATGAAAATGTGTTTTGTTTCAGTTTGTTGTATCTTCCAGTATTTGTAAAAAATAATGTACATGAAGAATATTATCTGCCTTGTGTATGAGAAACTGTAAATAAAATATTTGTTTCACAAATTCAAAACTAACTTTGTCTCCAAACCTTCTGTCAGAGCCTGAACATCCAAAAGTTTTAGAGACTTTAGACCTCTTATCTTTCCATGTTAACTTGAGCTACAATCCTCTATACTCACAGTCAAAATATGAGACCCCGTGTCAAGCTCGTGTTGTCACAGTTTCATTAATCATTAGCTCAACACGCTGGGAGAAGTTGAGCGTTTGCTCGCAGAAAGTTGGAGCAGAAAAGTCTTTTCTGCTGCAGTATCAGGGTCACAATAAACTTTATTGTCCAGCTGCTGTGGATGAACACAAGTGTGGAATTCAATTAATGAATTGATTATATCCATTTCTCTGATTCCCAACGAGGATAAGGACATGACAGGATGTGGGGAATATAGACCAATGTGAAATTGAAAACTGAAAACTATTGTGCTGATGAAAAGAAGCATTACAGTTGGTTAGTTTGGGTTGTGAAACTGGAGCTTTGTGGATTCAGTTAGTATCAAAACAAATGAAAGAAAAATCATTTTCTTCTAAACATTTGTTGGAGAATTCATTTTGTAAAAAGTGAAAGTTATACAATCTATAAAGTAGAATTAATTGGATGAGATTTTTGGAAAATTCTTATCAAAACTCTTCGTTGCCTCCGCATTGCAGCTGCAAGCTTATTGTTAAGTAGTTGAATGTGGTTATAACCAAGAAATATGTAAGATCTAATGTCTTCACAGAGACAGAATGCCATAGAATTACAGGCAGTTTGAATGCCTGTAATTATCAGGCTGTACTCAAGCCCATTAATTAAATCTGAAAACTGTGCTGTGACTCCAAACCCAAGTACCCTGCTGGGAAATTATGGCTACACTTGGATCTGCTGATAGAGGAGTTAGTAAGTGTAACCTTTATTAAATCAGGCAAAACAACACATACTTATTTACTGTGGCGGCCTGCAGAGAGCAAAACCTCTTAAATAAATGGGGGTAAGGGTAAGCTGAAGCCATCTGATGTTTATGTTCATGAATATAACACACTGACACATTTTGACTTTGTTTTTATTGTTTATTAAAATACTTTTAAATGTCTAGTTTTAGTTTAAGAACCATCTAGTCCAGCAGGTGGCGGTAATGCACCTTAAAGCTCTAACCGCCAAAGAAAACCCCCAAAGAAGAAGAAGCCGCAGAGTTCCCACTTCATTGCGTTTGTGTTTTCGTTTATTTTTCTTCCTCATCTAAAGTGAAGCACTAAGGTAACTTTGATCTGAGTTTAGTCAATCTTGAATTTAGCTCCTGAGTAAAGTTTTCTGTTGCTCTCCTCGGTCTCTGTTGTCAGTTATTTGTGAACCAGTTGAAAGAAAAAGCCTCTACATCAAGTCAAGCTGCTATAAACTAATTTAAAAGAAAATATTAACAAATGCTAATGAAACACTGAGAAGAAAACAGAAGAAAACTTTTATATTAGCTAAGTGTAGTCAGAGTTTCTATTATTTTATTAGTCTGTTACTAAGCGCTAGTTAGCATCTCTGTGTCACTGTGTGGCACCTGCATAGTTTTTGAATGCAGTGTGCTATCCAAGCTAGCTAGCTAGCTAGCCCCACCCTTCATCCATATAAGGTCACTTACAGCGCCAAAATAAATCCAAATATGTTGGCGGTAAAAGTGCTATAATGAAATCCATTTAAAAGAAAGGTTAAAATAAATGTATTCCAGGCTAAAACACAGCTGCCTCTATCAGCGCAAAGTTGTGTCGGCCCACAGGGCATTTGATTGTAAAAACTGGCCTCACTCTGAGAGGCCTGTTGTTAGAATCATTTCAAAGATGATTTGATAAATTCTGATCAGTATTCAGTAAATGAGCCCGATTATCTGTTAGCAAAATAATAATGATAGGCCAGAGATACCAGAGATGCATTTTTAAAACAAATACAGCCTCGAACCCTAAGAGGGGATCTGTGTTCTTATTACATTTAAAAGTACTGCAGATCTTTTAAAGCTCCAAACAAAACTGAAATGGAAGAACAAAGATATATAGAATAGTCTTTTATTGTCTTTGTACATATTCAACTAAATTATGGGTGCTCCGCACCAACTGTGCATGGAAAACAATATAAATAGTAAGACAGTAAGAATAAATAACATATAAGAGGAGTATATACAAAGAGGAGGAAGGCACACATTAGAGGACCGAATGCTTGAAAGTAGTGCAGTGGACTTGATACAAGTAGAGAATCGGAGTGTGACTGAGTGATGAGGGTTACTCAGATCATGGCTCAGATTTCTAAACCCACTCTGATAGGATAATCTTCCACGGCACACCTGATCAGTTCTCACGGCACACGTATATATGCCGCGGCACAGTGGTTGGGAAACACTGTACTCTCCATTGTAATCCATTGATTGTTCTGTTTTCGTTCTTGGCCAGGGCTTTTTTTAAAGAGGAATTGCTCTCCTGGTACTGGTGTGCCATACTGCTGAATTTGGTATCGGTGCTCAAACCTTTTGAAGGTGACAGATACTAGTGTTAAGAAATACTCCATTAACCCTTTAAGGCCTATTGGAGCAGGAATGCTCCGTTTTGCGTAACAATTTTAAAATCCCGGTAGAACTGCACTTAAGCTAACACAATTATTTTATTTAGGAGGAGTTGTACTTACATCTTATGCCATCAGCTTGCCCTTGGTCACGGTTTCCTTCCACATATGTATTTGCAGAAATTGCATAAAAAGCACTTGCAGGAAAAAAAACACAACGTACCAGAAACACGCTTTGCCGTTCATAACACTTCCTACGTTAGAATAGATGTCAGCGCGAACTATCGCATGTCCGACTTTACCTGCCAAAACCTGCCTTCAGGGATACCTATACTGGTGTTTTTAAAAGTCATGTTTGACTTTATTCTTTTCTGTATTGTTTCTGGGATGCTTAGAACTCAAATTGCACTGTTGGCAATAGTTTATTTTGATGCACATGCTGTTTGTTTTGCAAATTTGCATTGTAATATTTATTTTTATTTTTCTTGCAGTATATAAAATCTCAAAAATACTCAAAACAAATTTCCTGTGGTTGGAAACAATGTGCAACTTTTTTGCATTTACAGTTTTGAGGGATAAATCTCTAACATTTCTTTAACTAGAAATATGTGTACAGGGCTTGCAAAATCGCTAGCCCGACGTCCCAGGGCTAGCGAATTTTCCAGTCGGGCTACCAAACTCTATGTCTGCCCTGCCCGTCGGCCTATCGTAGGAAGGAAAATATATGTCAATGCTTTTGCATTCTTTCAGAAATGTAGCTGGGTAATTATGTCATTGGCATCGGTGAGCCACTGTCAATATGTGACATATTGAAATCGCGTTTGAATTTGCGCTTGTTTTTTGCTTTCACTTTGCAATCGCGTGAACTGTGTATAGAGAGCGACAGCACTGATTGGTGAGTGATGATAATTTGCGCACCATTTCCTCTGACATCGTCTTATCAATCGTTAGCTTACTATGCAAACATGACAAGTGAAATCTCCGCAACAAGCTTAAACATGTGAGAGGTTGATCGCAGAGAATCGCTGAGCGTTATGTGAGTGCGTGTGTAAAAGCAGCAGGATATATATTTTAGTTCTGCTGAGCCAAATAAGACAGGTCAGCGTGAAGAAGTGACAGCCAAAGAAAAGCTTACCACAAAACGGAAAAGTTATGACAAATCAGACTATGAGGCAAAAAGAAAGTGCAGCTTTATAGTTTCATGGACAAAAGAATTTCTGTGGATGCAATATGACAAGCTAAATAACCAGGGCTGCACATAAGTGGTCCGCAGGTTCGCATTCGCTGTCAAAATAAAAAACGCGCACAAGATAAGAAGTTGCAACGCATGTTTGCGTACATAAGATTTTCTGGAGGAGGACAGACATTTGTTTAGAACTCTTAAAGATGTCGAAGAAGCTCCTTTAAGCAATTACTGTGATGTTCCTCCACCTCCAAAGAAATGTCAGAAGGAGTCCGAACCACAAAAGAAGCGCGTATTCTCGGAAAAGTGGTTGCAGGAGGCGAGCTGGCTTCAAACAAATGATGAACGCACAGAGATGTGGTGCAGAATGTGCCGTGAAAATCCCACTCTAGGACAAAAACAGCCTTTTATATGGACGCAAACGCACGTTGCAACTTCTTATCTGGTGCGCGTCTTTTATTTTGACAGCGAATGCGCACATGCGGACCACTTATGTGCACTCGTGTAAATAACATAATGTTCTGCCGGGTGTGTTGTTGGTTTTCCCTCGATTTCTGAGTCGACAAGCGCCTTTGTTACTGGGACCAGTCATGTTAAGAAAGGCCCCCATTAGAACCCATGAGAAATGCAAGAAATGCATTATTGCTCAGTCTGCAATATCTTTCCCAGAACAAACACCAATTGCAAATAACTTACTAAAAATAAACCTGAAAATCTGTTTAGAACAGCTACTATGTTGCAAAGAGTGAACTACCACTGGCACAATTTAGCAGTCTTTGCAAACTTCAAAAAGCAAATGGCCTCGATCTTGGTTCCACTTGCCTCTTACCTGTGACTTCAGTGGAAATTTCAAATTCAGGATCTGACACAGACTGATTCATGTTCTACACAGTTCTTACAAGTTCATAGAAATTTCTGTTCAATTAGAACCAAGTATTTGAGCTGATGATTGTAATTTTTATACAATGTTGTAATTTGTGTTTCAACAATTTTTTGATTAATGTTTTGTTTCCTTTACAATATTATACTTTAATGTATAATATTGTAAAGGAAACAAAACATCAATCAAAAAATTGCTCTCTTTTTTATTCGGGCTACTTAAATTTATTTTGGGCTACCAAAAACTGAAGAGTCCCTGCCCGAAGGGCTACCAGGGATTTTGAAATTTTGCGAGCCCTGGTGTAGAAATAGAACCAAAAAAACTGATTTAAACAAATTTTTGTATTTAATTGCATTTTTTTTGCACTTTATGTAGTTACTATGGACTCAATGCATAGATAATATTAAGATTTGGGATCTAATGGTCATACTGATGTATAGCAACTTGAAATGATCCCAAAAATGACATTAAGGGCATGTAAAAATATAAAGATTAGCTCTGGCAAACTTGGTTCTATGGTAGGTCTTAAAGGGTTAAAAGAAGAAGTACTGATATATATTTTATGCAAAACTAACTGAACCTTGTGCTATATTAATGTAATGTAATAATCATGTAATAATACAATGCCTACATTGTAGAGGGTGATTTTGCCTCTAAAGAGGAAAATGGGCAGGGAAGAGGTTAAAGTGGGATTCAGCAGGATTCAACCCTAAAATCAGCTGTAGTGGCTCAGTGTGGGGAAAAGAGTCTCAGCTCACAATCATTTTTATTGAGTCGATTTTCTTAATGTACAGGCTGTGATCAGCTGACCTGCTGCTCTCTGTGGATGTACACAACTGAATTCAGCCAGATGTCTGCAGATGTTTCATGAGTTGTCCTGGCTGATTTCCATCCTCTACACCAGGGGTGTCAAACTCAACTGCACAGGGGACAAAACTCAAGGCACACTTTAGGTCGCAGGCCAAACAAGATAAACATTTATTGAACACACTAAAACCATGTTTTTTAAACATAAATATGAATAAAAACAGACAGGAATATTATTCCAGAATAAATAAACTTAAAAAAAAAACAACTTTAACTTTAAATGTTTTGATCTTCATAAAAATATATCCTGTCAAAATTATGCAAGTTAGAAATATGAACATGCTGCCAAAAACCCCAGAAAAAATAAATGAAAACATACACAAGGTTGGAGCTGCATGTAGACGGAGCTGGGGCATTGCTGCAGGAATGGAACTAATAAACTGTGCGGGCCGTTCAGTGTCGTACTTTGCCTTGAGTGTACCATTATACTGCAGCTCCATCTGAATCTGCACAGGTGCAGTTTCCACGTAAATGGGTTGAGAAGCAGCTTGAAATTCTCTGTTTGTGCTTCACAGTCACCAAAGCGCCGTGCGAACTCAGTGCGCTCAGTTTATCAGCAAAGTGCGCCGACTTGGTTCAACATTACTTAGCAACAGGGAAAGTGAGACAGGTTGCACTGGTGCATTTGTGACAGCTTCACTTGAAATGCCTTCATCGCATCATACATGCCATGTCCATTGTTAAACCTCCCAATTCCTTTGATCTTTGGACTGAAGGAAGGACAATACTCGGTGTATAAATGCTCAATCAACAATCTTTTATTCCATACAATTCAACACTTTTGAGCATAAACCATCCGGAGGGGAGATGAGCGCGGGACGGTGTCCGCCTGATCTCGAAGTGTCTGAGCGTTTCTCACATTCTTATAGCTTCAGCCCCCCTCCACCTAGTCATAAAAACCTAAACATTCACATTCTTTCTCACTTACGGCGCCTAAGTGACGGCCTTGGCTCCCTGTTTTATCTCCTCCTGATGAGATGGGGCAGAAAACCTCTCCGGTATGCTCTGTTCTCTTCTAATCAGACAAATAAGGCCATGACTCTCTGAAAACAGTATTTCTTATACCTCAGCAGTATAATGCATCATAAAACAATATTATTCATTGACAATAAATCAGCAGTCTAATGTAATACAAATCAGTTTAATAACAAGCCTGTTTTGAAAATGTAAGGAGTTAAAAATACAGATTTTTTTTTTTTAATGTAGCGAGTAAAAGTAAAAAATAAACCTCAGGTTACAGTCAGACTCTGACATCATCTTTCACTGAACCAAGCTAGTAACTGTTACATTTGATTTATTATTATTGAATAAATTAGACAATTATAGAAATTTAAAATAGGAAACAGCAACAGGAAATATAAAAAAGTACAGACCTGGTAAACATTTATTACTATTCTGAGTGTTAGCATTAATGTTTGTGTACAAGCAGGAGGGATGGGCATGATTTTAGAGTGTTTGAACAATGATTATTATCTTTAACACCAGGTTGGATGTAATGTGTTACTACTACCAGTAGGTGGGGATAAGAGACCTTTAAGGTGTTTGGTGCCACACTCCACCTTCAGGTTTAAAACTAGTGTTAATGGAGGGAGTTTGAAGCTTCAGTTTGTTCAATGACTGCATTTCACTCACTGCCTCTGTTTGTATCTCTGTCACTGCAGGACCAACGTGGACCGAGAAGTCAGCGCTCTCAGGAGGCCGACAAACCTCACAGAAGAAAGAGAGAGAAAAAAAACACCTGTGATGAGTGTGGGAAGGATTTTACCTGGAAGATTAAACTAAAACAACATCAGCTCATCCACACTGGAGAGAGACCGTTCAGCTGTGACTTGTGTGGAAAGTCGTTTTCCTGGAAGAAATCCCTGAAAACACACCAAGTCGTCCACAGTGGAGTTAAAGCTTACAGCTGTGATCAGTGCGGCAGAGCTTTTACTCAAAGTAGCCACTTACAGAGTCATCTAGTTACCCACTCTGGAATTAAGGCATACAGCTGTGACATCTGTGGAAAAACCTTCAGCCGGCTATGTTACCGAAATATACACCTACGCATTCACTCCGGAGAAGATGTGTACTGGTGTGATCAGTGTGGCAAATACTTTACAACAGACACACAGTTACAAAGCCACATGTTTACCCACACTGAGGAGAGACCTTATCAATGTGACCTGTGTGAGAAGACTTTTAAAACTCCACAGTACCTGAGAAAACACCAACAGATCCACACCAGAAAGAGACTCTACAAGTGCAGTTACTGTGAGGTATGTATTTTTATTTTATTCTTGTAAGTTCAGTCTGACTGTTTGGAACAAGTCTGCTCATTAAATTGTGTTAGCATGTTAGCACTTCTACTGCACCGAAGAGTAGCTCTGAGCCATTATTCAGATTTTCATTTCAGTTATGATTTTTGTTTACACGATCATGACAAAACTGAAAATGCTGAAAATTGATATGTTGCTGTTATTTAATCTTCAGGCAGCTTCGTGGTATATCATGGTGTTATTATTTCTGCATAAATGGCCTTTGGTTTACAGCGGCTCATTCCTCTGTCAGGTGTAAATAGAATAAAATAAAACATAAATTACGTACAAAACCAAACCATTCAGTAATCTTCTCTTATGGTTAACAAAGTTGTATCGTTACGCAATGGTGTTGCAGCTGTAGTATCATTGCTTACATATAGCTTTAGTACTTTTAAACATTAGTGTTAAAATACCCATTTAATGTTATAATTGCAGTGTCATTGGGGGTAATAGTTTTTCTTGTATCCCGGTCAGCTGAGTGTTATAACTGCACAATTACAGTGTTGTTAATGCAGTATTAAATTAGTATTATTGCAGTGTTACAGTAGTTTACCATGGGTACCCTAAAAACAGTAGCATGGTAGTACTTAAGTGTAAGTCAGATGTTACTGTAATATTAATGAAGTATTCCTGTAGTATTATGGTGGTAGTATTGTAGTTATTGTAGCCCAGTAAACTGAGTGTGTTAATCGAAACAGTAAAATGTAATTGGACGTCTGCAGAGATGCTCTTTATTTCAGGCGACGTTCAGGATAAAAGTGTTGAAGGACTGACTTACACTGTCTTTGTGTCTTTGTTTAGAAGCAGAGCGAAACAGATGGATCCACTTCTCAACCCTGTCATCGCTGTGGTGGTGGGAAAGACTTTCGTTGTGACATCTGTGGAAAAACTTTCAGTCAGCAAGCCAGCCTAAAAATACATCAACGTAGACACACTGGAGACAAACTGAAAGACTGCAAAGAATGTGGGAGAAGCTTCCCCACATCATATAAGTTAAAACGACATGAACTCTTTCACAGTGGGGTCAAAAACCACCTCTGTGATCAGTGTGGGTCATCCTTCACCACTGCAGGTCACCTTAAAACACACAAACGAGTCCACACAGGAGAGAAACCATACAAGTGCAGACACTGTGACAAAAGCTTCTCACAGTCAGGTTATCGTAACAAACATGAACGTACACACATGGAAGGAAACTACAGCTGTGAGCAGTGTGACAAGAGCTTCAGTAATCTCAGTTCATACTCTGCACACAAACGATCCCACGTTACTAATAAACTGTTTCACTGTTACCAATGTGCCAAAACATTCACTTCATTATCTGCTCTGTGCAAACATCAGCGTGATCACGCAGGGCTGAAATCGTTCCCATCACATGACGACAGCAAATCTGAAGAGAGAGAAACATCCTCTTCTGGTTTCAGAGTCCAACTTAAAACCCTGGAGATCAGGCTCCACAGAGTTCAGATCGACTCTCCTTAAAGATCTAATGAGGCTATGAATCAAAATGTTCCTCTAGTTCAATGTTAATCTTTATAAATTGTTCTTCTTCTGTTTGTGTTCAGTGGTTATGTTTGTTTTTTTTTTTCAATGGTTGGATAAAAAATCAGTTTCCTGTTGTTCAAGTTTGTATTGAATGTATTTTATTAAAGTTCTTAAATAAAGTTTAAAAAAAAGTTAAATAAAGAATTGTTTGAATGACAAAGATTTTGAGCCATGATGTCATTTCCTGTATTTCAGAGTAAAGACTGAAGTAACAAATGGAAACATGTTTACAGTCATGGAATAAACACTGATGGGTCATCTGTAGGAAGTACTATTGCTGACCTGACAGACTCGACCTTGTTTACAAAGAAAGAAAGGAACTGATGACATGTGTCAGCAGAGGCTTTCAGGGTTGTTTAGAGCAGAGCTTATAGTCTTAAAAAGAACAATTTGTTAAATTGTCATTGTTAAATGACAATTTAACAAAATGATCTGAGAAAAATATCTGTTTCTTTCATTTTCACTGTATTCTGATCAAATTTCCAACATTCTTTTAACATTTCAAAAGAAACTTGCAAATTGTCTTTCTTCCACTTTCACTCTGCTCTCCTACACTGACGTCTGACTGCTCGGGTGGATTCATTTAACCAGGGCTGAGGAATATGTTTTGGGTTCACAGGGTTTAGGGTCTGAGTACAGGTTTCCTGGAACTGCAAAAGCAGCTCATCTGCGGTGGGCCCAATAAGTAATCTCAGGGTTGATAAAGATTTTCTTTATAAAAGTGGAGGAGAAGAGAGCAGCGGCGGGGTGCAGCGCGAGCTTTAAACTCATGCACATGAGAAACAGGTTTGTGATGATAGAACACTGAATCCCACATTTCCAAATAAAAAACAGATAAACCATATGATAACACCAGGTCAAGAGTGTGCTCCTGCTGATGTGTAGGGCCTTCTACAGACAGTACAAGGTCAAAACACTGAATAAGATTTTAAAACTCTTGAGCAAGCAGTCCATCAGGGCAACAGACATGAATATTAAAATCACCAACTATTAAAATCTGATCCTGTTTCGGCACAATTTTAGCCAAAAAACATAAAAAGTCATTTAAAAAATCTTTGTTAAACTTAGGTGCCGATAGATTACTGCACACAGTAAGAGCGTCCCAGTTCAAATATGAGAAGTTCAAAGCTGGAGGGGAAACCAGTACATGGAGTTGTTTGTAGTGAAAGTTTTTTCTTAAAAACAGTCAGTATTCCTCCTCCTCTACCTGATCTCGGAGCATTAAGAAATGAGCAGTCAGAGGGTAACAGTTCAGAAATAATGCTAGGCTCACCAACGCTCATCTGTGTCTCAGTCACAAACAGGAGATCCAATCCACTGGAAGAAAGAAAGTCATTTATAAAACCACACATTTATCAGAGCCATCCTTGTTGGAGCTGGAGCCTGGGCAGGCGTTGTCTCTGTAGCCCACGTTAATGGGCGCAAATTCAAAAGGTTTATTCCACGACCCCTGTTACGCCCCAGTCTAGGGGTACAGGAACATAACACAAGGGTTAGAAAGGAAGTGACCCCACCCTGGTCCCCAAAACCACACCCAAGTGAAAGGTGATTTATTGTCTAAACTGAAGCTGAACTCCAGGGTGAACAAAGGCCAAAATTACAAACAAAAGCCTATGTGAAACAGAAACCAAACAAAAGACAAATGCTACACCTAATCAATGTTCCCTCTAGTTTTTCATGTGTCTGAGCGAACACACAAACTCCCTGAGCGGTCCCTTGGACCACTGTGAGCAACAGCAGACATGTGCACTGTGGTCACGCATCAAATCCATCCAAGTTACATGTTTATTAAAATAATCAAATTACAGCATTTACATTTATGTTAGACTACTTTTAATTAACTGCTTTTGCCCACTTACAATGAAATTTAAAAAAAAAATGTTCATGACCTGTGTAGTATGTTAACTCTATTGGAAGTAAAAATAACTTGAACTCCAATTTTGAAGACAACTTTTTTTAATATATATATATATAAAGCTCTGACTTGTATTATGAGTCTGTGGTCTGGGTGAGAGTCTGTAACTCTGTCTGCAAAATACAGCATATGATGAGCAATGTTGGGCAATTAATTATGTCGTTACTTCTTCAAAAAAGTAACAGAGTTTTGAAAACAACAAAGTTTTTTGCAGCTGCTTACCTAAAAATGCAGCCAAGACGTTTTTAAATAAACATTTCAAACTTTTTACAGAACAATCAGCTGTTCTGCATCAAATCTGATGCCACACAAATTATTTGCGCCACTCCAAAAAATAATTTCTGTCCACTATGAGATAAAGGAGAACAACAGCCTGATACCTGCAGGCCTGCCAACAGCAGATGTATCACTGCTGTAACACCTGTAACATTCAGCAGTCGCCTCATTGTTCTGACACACACAACAAAACTATTGACTACACAACACACTAACTACACAAGATTTGCGCTAAATGTCGCAAATCTCTCACATCTCAAAACACCGCCGTCACTCCTAAAGCTTCCCCAGTAGTAATACAAATGCACTTTTTTTGCCCCCCCCCCAAGGTAGAAAGGATGTTGATGGTGGGAAACAGGACCTCCAGAGCATGTGTCTTTTGTCTCTTCGAGAACTCTGGGAAGTAGCAAGGGAGTGTGAACCTTAAGGTGTGAAACAGTTGTGTACTGAGGCTAGACTAATTTTATAAAGGTAGGGGGGTGTAGTAAGGTATTTGGCAGGAAACAGGACCTCCAGAGCATGTGTCTTTTGTCTCTTCGAGAACTCTGGGAAGTAGCAAGGGAGTGTGAACCTTAAGGTGTGAAACAGTTGTGTACTGGCATTGTTCCTGGAGAAGGTATTTAACTGAGACCTATGCTAGGCTCAGGGTGAACTCTGCATTCGTCGCGACAACACCACTTTCTTTGAGATCATCAAAACTATCATCGTTCTTTATAACATGGACATCTTAAACGGTAAGTAAAACAAAACCTATTATTGTATTTTTAAAAGTGTTATGTTAACATATTATAGGATATTCAAACTATCTTTTTCCTAAAACAAAAGCTTAATTTTCAGGAGTTCGGGAGAACGGCACAGCACCCTTTTCTTTAGAAACGGGGGCGTTCACAGATGGAACAACTTCTCTAACAGGCACAAGGTGTGTACAGAATTACGCGATTTTTAAGCGTATGTATGTATGTTTTAAGCTTGCGATTCTTTTAAATTATATAATGACAGAGTTTTTCTTTGATTTGTTCCAGGGTTAACAAACTGAGCAGGAAAACATTCAGACACCGTGACCACAGAGCCCATCCTTACAAAAGGTATGTATACAACGGGGTGTATAATTGTGTATTTTTAAAAAAACAGCAAATGGGTTTAAACAATTCCAAATGTTCTAAAACCGACCGTTTTACACATACAGAGCCACGCCAGAGAACCTTATGTGCGGAGAACCAGGGCCGTCAGGAATAGCACACACTACAAGGTAAGCATAGGTATATATAAATTAGATAAAAAGAGATAGAGAGGGAGACACGCTTATTCTGTTTGAAATGGGTACATGTATAAATGTTTTAACACATATCTATCTTCACAGACTGCAGCACAGTACCCCTCCTCATAATGATCAGGACACCGTACTCCAGACGTTTTTGGAATGTTTAAACAGTATCGACCTCCCAGAACAACAAAAACCTGGAGCTTTGTGCAACAGTGGAGAGTCAGAAGCGATCTTCATCAGCGGTCCTGCAACACCCCCGAGTGAGTGCTTGCGTCGTGATTTCTCTGATGTTTTTGAATACAGTATATCATATTTCGATCTTGTTCATATACCCACCCCACCAGAATGTGTCAGAAATAGCAATTCACACATAGATTTTGAAGACGACGGTATAACAGACTCTCAAATATCAGCGGCGTATGATGCTTACATGAAGGTTTCAGACGCTCAACCTGTTGAACAGAGTCATATAGCTTCATTAGTTGATAAATTATGTTTGATTGAAGCTAGACTCAATCAATACCACCAAGAAGCACAGATACAAAACCAACAGTTTATCAAATTCATAAAAAAAGTGTGTAGTACATTAGACATCATCTGCACCAAAATTTCAAGTCCCTGACTTTTAAAATCCAGACCATGGACCCTCCAAATAAATTATTTAAGCATAATAACGGAACCTCCACTCCTGTTAGATGTTTTGACTTAGAGACTTTTATGCAGTGGGTTGAAGAAACAGATAACAAATTAGACGATATTATAGCTAGACTTAATAGTGTGCCTGCATCAGCCTCATCTGATACACATCCTTGTCAGACTGTTCCTACGCCTGCTATTGATGATGGGGCTATTGTTGTTGTTAATAATAGTGATAGTACATCAGGTGTTGCTCGGACCACTGTTGTTACTGATGCTAACCGTATTGCTGCTGCTGCTGTTATTGAGTCTGTTACCGCTTCTACTAGTACTACAGACACACATGCGTGTCCGGGCACCGCTGCAACACCACACACCCCCTCAGTCATTGTAAATTTCTCACAAAGTGATACTATCGTGATTGAGCCCGTTGTGCAATCTGGATCTGGCAGGCGCTCCCAGCCACACATTAGAGAGATACCTAATTTTAATGCTCGCGAATTGCGTGAGCGCCTTGATTTTAGGGGTATAAGTCTTGATCATCCAGAACAAGTACCTGAGCGAGTGCGCGAGTGCTTAGCCAATGTGGTAGACCGAGCTGTGGCTGGATCTCAACAGGGCAGTGTTCTAAACGTGGTCCTGCGTGGCCCCTCGCTGGCTTCAGATGTTCAGGCTGTTTTAAACGCTGATGATCGGTATGATCCAGAGCTGTTTCTCGATCGAATTGCACAAGTTATGCAGAGTAATGATGAATCTATCGGTGATGATGAATTAGAGTTTATTGTCACGGTAGCTCAGAACAGTAGTGGTGGGGCTCGCTTAAGACTGGCACAAATCCCTTATGATGAGATTCTCTCAAAGAAAGGCAGACATTTATACACACCAAACAACACACACAACAATTTGTGCTTCTCCCTATGTATAGCACATTCATTAAACTCATCGGCCTCTGAGCTAGAAAAACTCGCTACAGCTAAACGGATGCATGCTGAAGTAGGTCTATGCGACACACAGCAAGTATCATTCACCGACGTCAGTAAATTTGAAAAGCGCTTCAACATTAAGATTGTAATCTATTACCACACAGAAGGGCGTAAACGTCTGGAATGTTTTTTCACACATGAAGAGCCAAACACAAACACGTTGATGATGTATCTCCATAATCAACATTACCACATGATTTTAAACCCAACCGCTTTTCTTGGTGCATCCTATGTGTGTAATTTCTGTTACAGTACATATAATACAGCATTACACCATAGCTGTAAACATAGATGTAACACATGTTATACACTCTGTCAACACCACAGGGGTCCCACAGTGAAATGCAGCGACTGTAACCGCATCTGCAAATCACAACACTGTTACCAGCAACACAAATTACCTGAATTAAAACACAACATGATCCCCTGTGATAATATGAAACATTGCATGCACTGTGGCACCACATATAGAGAATCCAAGAAATCGCCACACAGATGTGCCCAGCCTAGATGCGAGCACTGCCGCGAGCCTAAATTACCCGGAGACTCCGACCATCAGTGTTTCATACAGCCTGTTGAAAAACAGAAGCCTAGCGATAAATACATTTTATATGATTTCGAGACTAGGTACCACAACGGTAAACACGAGGCTAACTTTGTGTGTGCGTCTGATCTGAAGGGCAATAAGTTCACATTTAACACATTAAAGTGTGTGGAGGCGTTTGTGCAACATTACAGACGCCCAAGGTTTCGTGGGTACACTTTCATAGCACATAATGCATCTGGCTTTGACAACTACATACTCCTCGAGTACTTTGTCAGACAGTGCATAACACCTAGTGTCATAATGAGCGGCAGCCGTGTGATTTTGATGTATGACAGGGACTATGACCAGCGATGGATTGATTCGTTCAGCTTTTTGCCCATGGGCCTTGCCAAAATATTCTCTGCTTTAGGTTTTCAAGACCTGCAGAAGGGCCATTTCCCACACAGGTTTAATACGAGGGATAATGAGCATTATGTGGGTCCGTACCCAGACCCCTCCTTCTACGGCTATGAGCACATGTCTGAAAGCGATAAGGTGCGATTCATGGAATGGTACCAGGTTGCCTCACAGAATCCCTTTGATTTTCAGGCTGAACTCAGGCGTTACTGTGTTAACGATGTTGATGTCCTGCGTAAAGCATGCAGCATTTATCGTGACACGTTACTGGGTTGTACACAAGTTGATCCATTCATGTATACCACCTTGGCTGCATTTAGCATGGGTGTGTATAAAACGCTGTTTCTGCCTAGAGACACGCTCGCTCTCACGTATGACGGGGCATACGTTGAGCAGAATAAGACGTTTTCTAACGTCTCTATCGAATGGCTTCAATACGTGTCCCACACCACCAACAAAGTGGTAAAACATGCTCTCAGAGGAGGCGAACAGAGGGTTGGACCGTATTTTGTGGACAGTTTTGACCCCACAAGTAATACAGCTTATGAATTTGCAGGATGTTTTCACCACGGCTGTGTTAAATGTTACCCCGAGAGTGAAGTTAATCCTGTCAGCAAAGCATCCTATGGACTGCTGCATCGCATGTTTTGTGACAAAGTTGATGCACTGAGATCACAACACAGTGTGAGCGTAATAGTGATGTGGGAATGTGAATGGGCTGCCTTGAAGCAGACAGACCCTGCAGTTGCGGCTTTCATGCACACATACAGAAAGCCAGAACGCATGAATCCCCGAGACGCCCTTTTTGGAGGTCGCACAAATGCTATAAAGCTGTACCACAAGGCTGGTTGTGATGAAAAAATATTTTACTACGACTTCACCAGTCTCTATCCCACAGTACAGTCTAAAAAAGACTATCCTGTAGGACACCCTCAAGTCATTTACACCAACTTTGACAAGCTAGAAAATTATTTCGGCTTTGTTAAATGCACAGTGCTCCCCCCTAAGGGTCTTTTTCACCCCGTCCTTCCCTACAGGTGCCACGGAAAACTGATGTTTCCACTCTGCAGCATGTGTGCTGAAGACCAAAACCAGCATACTGCATGTGGGCACAGGGACAGTGAGCGGGTCTTGAAAGGCACTTGGGTCTCATTTGAGCTTGAAAAAGGTGTTGAGAAGGGATACAAGGTTCTTGCTATTGATGAGGTGTGGCATTTCCCCAATAAGACCGACACATTGTTTAAAGATTATGTGAAAGCCTTCCTAAAACTCAAACAGGAGGCCTCGGGGTATCCTGAACACGTCAAGACACCTGACGAACAGAAGAAGTACATAGACGAGTATTATGAGAAGGAGGGAATAATGCTAGACCCATCCAAGATTTGTGTAAATAAAGCTGTTCGTAACTGTAACAAGCTGTTGCTAAACTCGTTATGGGGTCGTTTCAGCATGAGGTCAAATATGGTGTCATCCGAGCTCATTACAGACCCTTCCAGATTTAGCCAGCTAATGTTTAGCGACCAGTACGACGTGCGTCAGTTTTGTTTCATCTCTGACGACGTCGCAATGGTGCAGTGGCGGCATGCTGATGGTAGAGCTTCCCGTGTGAAGGACGTTAATGTCTTTGTCGGGGCCATGACCACTGCACACGCCAGACTCATGCTGTATGATTTGCTAGACAACTTGCAGCAGCGCGTGCTGTATTGTGACACGGACAGTGTCATTTTCACGGCACGCCCTGGCGAGTGGATGCCTCCTCTAGGTCCGTTTCTGGGGGATCTCACAAGCGAATTAGCCTGTGGAGAGGGTGGTGTGGAGGATTACATAGCGGAATTTGTTTCTGGTGGGCCAAAATGCTACGCGTATCACACATCGCTGGGCAAGACCCAGGTCAAATGTAAAGGCGTGACACTGAATGCATTAAACTCGAAAGTTGTCACCCACGACTCCTTGAAAGGTTTAGTCCACAAGTTTGTAACCAATCAGACATCAGACGCGCACCTAGTTGCCGTGTCTGATAGCATCAGACGCGATAAAAAGAAACTTCATTTGAAGAATAAAACCATTGTGAAAAAAGTTAAAGTTGTTTACAATAAGCGCCGTGTGCTCCCAGACTATACAACCGTACCTTATGGATTTTAAATTAGAACAGGGGTTTGACGCCCGGTTGCAGCACCCGTTCAGTATGGTGGTCAGCGGTCCCAGTAACTGCGGCAAGACTTTTTTTGTTAAAAGCATAATTGAAAATTCTTCCAGGATTATATCATGCAGCATTGACAATATTGTATATATATACTCATGCTGGCAGCCATTATATGACCAGCTTCTTAAGATAAGAGACATAAACTTTGTTAACGGTATACCCGAATCTCTTGCTGATGACACCCTTCTTCCTGCAGAAAAGAACAATTTGTTAATTATAGACGATGTAATGAACGATGCAGCTAACAATTTAGAAGTACAAAATGTGTTCACAAAGTATGTGCATCATAGGAATTTGAGTTGTATATATCTGGTTCAGAATTTGTTTATTCAAGGAAAATCCAGTAGAACCATTTCCTTGAACACTAACTACCTAATATTGTTTAAAAATCCGAGAGATAAATATCAGGTTATGCTTTTAGGTAGGCAAATGTTTCCGGGTAATACTAAATATTTTATAGAAGCATTTAATGATGCCACATCCACAACATACGGGTATCTTTTAATAGACTATAAAGCTAAGACCCCGGACTATTTAAGACTCAGAACAAATTTACTATCAGAGCGTCCGGTTGTTTACATTCCAAAACAAAAATCAGCAAAGAGGTGAAAGGATGTCATCACGCATGCGGAGGAATCTGTCTCTGTTGGAGATGATATACAGGGCTCCTCCTACTCTACGCAGAGTTATTATTAGTAATTCAAACTTAGATTTTATCAATGCGCTGTGTGAGATAGCCTTTAATGTATTGCATGGTAACATTCCACTGACCAATCAGCAGTACAGACAGCTGAAAAAGAAAAAATCAATAATCAGACTGATTGCAGACAAAAAAATAAAAACTTTGAAAAAGAGAAAGACAATCAACCAATCTGGAGGGTTTTTACTACCGCTATTAGGGGCTGCAATCCCTTTCATAACCAGTCTGATAGCAAACAGGTGAAAATGGAACATGTGCAAAAGATGTTTTTGGTACCCCAACACCAGTTGGACTTAATAAAGCAACAGCAGCAGCAGCAGCAGCAGCAAACAGGCAGCATCAGACAACAGTCTCAGAACGAGTTGGACAAGGAGATGTTACAAGTGTTACAAGATTCTGACATAGATGTGTATGAGAAGGCTAAAAAATACAGCGATATTCTCCAAAGATACCTTACCCTTGTGAGACAAGGTGCCCGTGAAAAGAATGTATTGTCTTTATCATTACCTGAACAATTTAACAGGGATGTGCAACCCCAGTCGGCGGACACATCGCCTGTTCATGGTGATGCAGGGGTGAGGGATCTTGTTGCGGAGAATGTTTTAACACACATACCTAAAAGGAGTAGGAGGAATGCAGAACTTATTCTATCAGCGGTGAGCCGTTCGCCACACTTGATCTCTTACAACGACAAAGGCGAAATTGTTGTTGATAAACACACCATCCCTGGTTCGCACATTTATGATCTAATTAAAGGCGTCACAACCACACACACACCCTCTGAGGGTTTGAGACCTATCGGCTGGACAGAGTTTTTAAAAGCTGTCTCAGATTTAAACGTACCGTTATCAGCCATATCTAACACAGGCATACGTAAGACCGTCGCCATGTATAAAACCGATCACACACTGTCTGAAGACCCTGGTTTTTTAAAACACACACCAAAAAAGATCACCCCTGGTGGACCGCTGCGACATAGTACACTAAAAAAAATAAAGAATAAAAAAAACAAATTAAAGGGGGGTCCTGTAGAGTGGTTGGATTTTTGAATTCAGGTTTTTTCTTATTGCACCTGAAATTGTTTTTCTGCTAAAAATATTTGCTGTTTGATGTTTTTCTACTGTAATGTTTTTTTTTTCACTTATTGCTGCTAAATTGTTTTGTTTTGTTTTATTTTATTACTGTTAAATATATTATGTCTTTATTACTGTTAAATATATGTTTTTCTTTTTTTATTACTGGTTAATGTTTGATTTCTTTTATTTATGTTTAAACAATGTATGTTGTGAATCTATATATATATATATATATATATATATACGAGATTTGATAATAAATACCATTGACTCGATTATCATGCTCTCATGTTGTTTTTATTATTCTCATTAGTACATGTCAGTATCCGCATTGCACACACACGTAATCACTGCATACAGCAACAGGTTGTATGTTGTTGACAAATCGACACACCATAGCATCATTACAAATTAAATCAGACCCATACATGTTAAGCAGACGCTCATAAGATACACCATTTTGCACATGATATAAAAAAAATACACAATGTTGACCGCATGTGATGGAGAAGTCGTTCTGCACTTGTTTTCCTGAATATAAAACAGTGGAACAGTTTTTTAGAAGAAACATCTTTATTGCTGGGGGAAAACTGTCTAACGAGTGACCAAAACTATCAAAAAAATAACCGCGTCTGTCTCTCGAAATATAAACAGCAAGCCAATGTTCCCCGGGCATCGTAGAAGGGTGGGTGTTTACAATACCCATAGCAGGGAGTCTTTGAAGCCGTTCAGTGGTTAGCTGATCATAGGCTAACACGCCTAGGAAATGTGTGTTTTTATTGATAATGCTGCCGATCACGGCTGATAGTTCTATAGTGTTCATGACCGTTTTTGTCTCAATAGTAGTCCAAGAGCACCTGTCTCATGTTGGATATTTCAATGACTGAATCAAATACCGAATAACACAAGAGGTTCACTGTACGGGGTAGTGGATTTCTGAAACGGGTTTCCAATCTCACGTTCCCAGTTTTAATTAACGACACATTCCCTGAATGTCCTTCGTCAGCTTCCAGATTGAAACAGAATAAAGTGTAGCCGTTACCAAAGTCAGCACGTGTAATAGCTAAGGATCTGTCCTTTAAATGTCTTCCTGTGGTTTGTATCAGCTGGTAAAATTCTCTGGTATAGTGTTTTCTCTGGAAATTTGGCTGGAATGGTTTAGCAGGATAAGCCTGACTATCAGCATATAAAGACATAAATTCTATATCACAGTTTTCAAAATGAAATGGATTACGCTGGTAGGAGCCAGTGTATGCTTCATTGTCTATAAATGCAATGATCACAAATTTAGGTATCCTACCCATAAATAAATTGTCATTTGTTGATATTCTAGCCCCTGCAGGTATGGAGAAGGTCTTTAAAGACACTCTGTCTACCGTGTATTTTGCGTTTGCATGGTGCAATGCCTTGCTGTGTGCAAGTCTGACGGTCGGTGATACACTAACTTTCTTGACAAAGAGACTGGCTGAGACAATTTTAACTCTGTATGCATTGGCATCCGCTGTCATGAGAGCAAATTCGTCTTTAGAGCGCACAAATTTCAGTGACAGGTCGATTCCATTAAGTAACAGTTTTTCTTGAAAAAACAGGTCTGCATGTACTGGTGCAATCAATTCAACAATACTGCTATTTGCTGTGTAGCCGCCTCTGGTCACCAGGCCCTGGTTCTCTCCTTCTATAGATGTGTCATTCATGTGTGATGATGTATCCTTACAGAATAACCCGGTGCTGAACTGTGTGTCTAAAGTGTCCTTATTATAATTGATAAGACATTCTATCACACCTCTGTATGGATATGTGTTGGATGATTGACTAATGAGCCGGTCTCCCAAATTAACATCAACTTGACTAAATATGCTGCATCCAGGATAATTAATAAATCCTACATTAGCGTCCCTAGCCAGGTTTGAGCCATCAGCGTTTGTGATTCTCACACGTGTGTAGATATATGAGTCATTTAGATCCAGGTAATCTTCACCGGACGATGAGATGTAAAACTCGATCGGCCCTCCATCAGTGATTGCAGATACAGGTGGGATTTCGATAAATGTACTTTTCTCAATGCTAGTCTGTGTGTAGGGAACAGTAAACAGGTCCAGCTCTGTTTTTACACATTCTCCAGAATGACTGTGTAACAGTGCCATTTAGAATATGTCAAACGCTGCAGTTTTAGAACGACTGGTTCTGGGTCTTTTCACTCTGCGTGGCGGTGTCCGTTTGTTAGCTCTCCTGTTAGGTTTTGTGGTTTTACGCTTTTTAGACAACGGCTGCCCTGGGGGTGGGGTCTTAGATGGTCTGGGCGTATACACATACAATCCGCTACCGTCCTGCTTAGTGGTTGAGGGTCTGGTTATGTTGGTTATGACATCAGACACTATGCCCGATGCGGCTGTTTTTAGGTGTGGTTTGACTATGCTAACTCCTTTTTTAAACAGTGGTACAGCAAATCTAAACAAGCTGCGGAACAACCCACCCAGCCCTGACCCATATTGCGTACTGGTCCCAACATACCCTCCGAGCTCTCCACCAGCCTGTGATAAGTAGTATTTTACATATTTTGAGTCATCAGTGCTGTAGACGGCCATCCTTTTTTTTCAAAAATGGTGGGTTATCGGTCGGAAGTGTAACTTGACAAACACCTTGCCGTATAAAAAGGGTATGTGTTGATTTCGATCGTCTTTCAAATCAATTTCTATGTCGTCGATCAGTGTCTTTGACACAGGTGTGTAGTGTGGGCTGTCAAATTGTAGAATAGGCAGGCGGCGGTCATCGTCCGTGATATTTATAGCTCTTAATAGCCTCGCGTGGGCGTCACCCACAAGCTGGTAATCAACGATATCTGCATAAATAAAGATGTTATATTTTCCCCCGTATATGTCTGCGGGGTGCGGGGCATATGTGTTTTTATAATGAAGTACAAACGGCTCTCCTGTTTCGAATCCTAGGATTTCCGCCAGTCTCCCTCTAAATGTGAGAATAGTGCCCCTAGGTCCCATAACACAGGCATGGTTAGTAACTGTGTTGTATTGCATTTTAAGGTCTCCAGTGGTTTGGTACTGCTGACATTTAAAATTAAATTCTTTTATTATCTGTTCCACAGATGCATAATGACCCACAGACAGTTCGATCATGGTTACGGCGATGGTTCCATCTTTGACTGGGTCATGAATTTCCACTTGCGAATCTGATTGTGGAAAAGACATCCATATGCGTGGGTACTGTATCTCTATAACAGCAACCTCATACGGCTGATCCAAAACAATAGGTTTTGCTAACTTTGTTCTAAAATTAGATATCTTATTACCCGGGTAAACATGCGCCGAAGCATTCGAGAAGAGGCTCACATAGAAGCCTGCATTGTTGTTGTTCTTTTTATTCATGCTTTCTCAGTCTATGCTCAGTGTTAAATGAATGTGTGTAGAGCTGCGTCATCTGAGTTAATTACGCCTCAACGATGTCTTTTTCTGGAATCCACGAATTAAAGCTGTCGGGCCATCCTAGCCATTTCACTAGCACATGCTTTTTCCGACCCACTTTTTTTCTAGCCAATATGTTTTCAATTTTAAATGTTTTGTTTTCATCAACAACCACACGTTGTATCTCAGGCTCATAAAATGACCCTTTCAATACCTCTCCTGCTAGATCCGCTAGTCTGTACACTGGGGGCTGTCTCCCTATACGTTCCTTGACTGTGAAAATCTCATCGGTGTAGGTCTGCTCGTATCCTTTTCGAAACTTTCCTCTCAGTTTTGATATTCGTACAGTGTCACCAATATTAAATTTAAAGCACAGTTCCTTCTGAGGCCTCGTTTTGTACAGCACGTTAAAGACCAACTTCTCATTATCCTTATTCACCTCTGCCGGAGCCATTTGGATAGATCTGTGATAAGCATTGTTATATGCTTGTGTGAGATCTGGTATGACATCTACATATCTCCGGGAGTTGGCTGATGTTAAGTACTTCCACATTCTGCCCTTGAAGGTACGATTGAATCTCTCGACAATACTGCATTTAACCTCGCTAGCTGTTGAGAAATGCTTGATATTATATCGCTTCATTAGCTGTTTAAAGGCTGTATTATAAAACTCTTTGCCTTCATCTGTTTGTAGTTTCACAGGGATCCTACCCTCACTAAGTATATCCTCAAAAGCAGCTGATACAACATTCGCTGTCTTGTTTGTTAGGCATCTAACCCATGCGTATTTTGAGAATACATCTATACATGTTAGCAGATATCTCACATTATCATTATCTGCCACATATTCACACATGTCAACCAGATCGGCTTGAAACTGTTTGTCGATCCCTGTCACCAATACTCTATTTCTGGGGAAATGGATCCTCACAGGTTTATGGAGTGTGTAAGTGTCGTCTTGTTCTAAATAATGTTTGACCTGAGATATTGGAGGTGTTACACCTGATGCCTCCCCTGCCGCTATACGTAGCTTATTTAAACTGGACAACCCCGCAGGATGGGCTGGATCATGATATATTTTATGCAATGTGCTTTCCATGACTGTGCAAACCACAAATGACTAAGAAGTTGATGTTAACACGTCTTTTTATTTAATTTTCACACAGACACAATCACAGACAATGGATACTTGAACAGCACACATTAAACCAGGTGTCTCCCACCCCAGTAGTTTCCAATCATGCGGAGCATGGCTGGTTTAACACGTCGGGCGCAAGTACTTGCTTCTAGCAGGTCCACAATGTTGTCATTAATGGCGCATACTATATTTCGCTCTGATCTCAGTTCACACATGAGGTGTTCTGCAACTCTGCGGATTTGTGTTCCAGTCCCATCTGTGGTGTTTGAGCGTACAAACAGCCGGATGGCTGGGATGAATCGGTCAGTCTTGAGCCTTATCATCACATCGTCATAGTAGGTGTCGAAGAAATACTCAGACAATTCCTGCAAGCAGCTGTGTTGCACCTGACTGGGGTGGCCTGTTTGGCATCCGTAACATGTCTCTTGTAGAAACTCATTCAGCGCCAACATCAACAGGTGGAGAGTTGCGAGTTTGATGTCGATTACAGTTTCCTCCCACAGGTCTGATATGAGGGGGTCCTGCGAGCATGATGGTGAGGGTGGTGGAGTCTGGGGGGTCGGGATTAGCAGCCCTATTGATGGTGACTCTGACAGGTCCCACGACGGCGTGTCATTCTCTGTAAAATGAAAACCACAAGCTCTTAATTTGTCACATAGATACACACACAACCCCACACACACCCCTCACATTAAACCTACCAGTTTTATTGTTTAGTTGTCGGAAGGTCTTATGATTTTAGGTTTGCACAGGGTAGCAGGCAAACCAGTCTTCGGACAACTCGCCAGATCGTCAAAAACAAGGCGTTTTCTAATACTCTCGTACGCAGTGTTGAGTCTGTCCCTCTTGATCGCGTCGTCAATCTGGCTAAACAGACGCGACAAACCTCTCCAGTCGCACCACTGTATAAAAAACAAGTCCTTAAACCATCTTGTGCGCTCTTCAAGGTTTAGAGGGTAAGGATTTAACCTCCAGTTTTCAACCCCTCTGGAAGCAATAAGACTATCCCTGTCATCACATACACTGAGAAAAATAAAGTCTTCAGGGTTGCGATTGAAACGATCAGCCCCAACCCTGTAAAGCTCAGGGCCTGATGCACTGTTCCACTGGGAAACATACAGCACCTCTGGGAAGCCCACATTGTCCAGGTCCGCACACACTACGGTCCGGAAGAGCTTCCAGTTTTTGGTAGAGATGCTTTGGGGTTCCCCCCAAAACAATCCCTCGCCACAATCTACACCAAGCACAACTGTCCCTTCGGTATATTTAATGGTATACACATACCCTTCAGCGCCGCGATATTCTAACTTAAATACAGTCCCATCTACGGCATTTTCACAGCGTTGCTTTTTACGTTGAGGACCCCGGCTGCATACTCCTGTAGACATACCTAGAACGCCTGTGGCATGGGCG
Organism: Neolamprologus brichardi; assembly: GCF_056152115.1. NCBI lineage: Eukaryota > Metazoa > Chordata > Actinopteri > Cichliformes > Cichlidae > Neolamprologus > Neolamprologus brichardi. The sequence goes on from NC_142112.1 coordinate 3,162,217, forward strand.
ATGTCCTGGCTGGGTGTCATGGTTGATACAGATGGTATTCTGTGCTCCTTAGGTCAATGAGTCGGTGGGGTCCTTAGCGCGATGTGTCTGTGCTCCTTAGGCCGTGGCGGCGATGGTCTTAGAATGTGAAAGGATCACTTTTATACCTATATAACCTAAGCCATCCCACTAGGAGGAGTCGTTACCGCCCAGAGGGTGTGTTTTCACACCTGAACGCGCATGCGTCGAGCACATCTGAACGCGCATGCGCACACGCACGAATCCGACCAAACGGGGGGGGGGGGGGTCAAAAAAAGTGCCATTGTATTACTACTTTCCCCCCTTCCTAAACAACTGTTGCGATATCATTTTTACCTATGAAGCGCCTTGTATGGAACGCCAGGACTGCCATAATGAATTAATTAAATACACCATTAAATAATTAATTAAATGTGGCAATAATTCATTAAAATCAGAAATAATTAAATACATAAATATTTACAACACATGTAATTAATTAATTAATGACACATGTAATTAATTCTTGACATAATTAATTAATTAATAACACATTTAAATAATTATTTAATGATTTATTTAATTCATTTTGGCACTTTTGTCCCCTTCATCTCTCTCCTTGAAATAATTTTATCTGTCAGCCTTACCCATCAAACTAAGTGGGCGGGGTTAACGCTGCCATGCAGCTTCTCTAACATTTGATTGGTTGCCGTGCAAAGTAAGTCAAGACAGGTCGATCCTAGATAATCGATTGCTTGTGTAGACTTGGGCTGTATCCCAATTCAGGGTCTGCAGCCTTAAAGTACGCAGCCTCAACGGTCCTCAAGGGCCGCGTACTCAAAGACCGCTAAGGCCGAAAGTGCGAGGCTTGTGAAATGGGACGGTCTAGCCTCCATCGCGCTGCCCAGGTTGCCTAGCAACCATGATAGCTGGAAACGTGTGGTTGACAGAAATGAAGGAGAACATATTTTGTTCGTTTGTTTGTTTCTACATGAGCTTTGTGTGATTTAATAAGTATCTGAGGCTGAGACCACAGGACAGTAAAACATGATTGTTGGGCTTCATTTCTGTACTGAACAGTCATTTAAGATTAGCTAGTAAATAACAAATAGTTAATGTTGTTCATGAGACTAAAGTCAGTGTAAATATGAGATGGCCAATATTATAGTTATTATATTAATCATTATAAGTTATTACAGCAGTGAGTTTGAACTCTCAAATCAAATCACTTCTATTGTCACATCACATGTGCAGGTACACTGGTACAGCACATGTGAGTGAACTCTGTGTCAAACACTGAGCTTCAGTAAAGATTCAAGTTGCAGCTATTTATATTTCCTATCACCTTAAATCTTCACTCAAAGACACTCAAGTATATTTGACAGTTTATATGTAGATGTATCATATATCAGAGACAAATGTTGTTCCTTCAGTATGTTGGCATTACTAAATTTGGCTCAATGCTTACATATATGTGTAAAAAGCAAATGTACGAGCTGTGATAACTGTGTCTGATAGAATGAAGAGTAGACTGATATATGAAATATTCCTTTATTGGGTGAGAAAATCAGACCATGTCATAACTGCTTTAAGTTACACAGAATGGATATCAGAGCCTTAAACAGGCTGACTTCTGCTAAATGGGTCAAACTGGGCAGAAAGTCTACAAACACATAACATCCTTATAGAATATGATGTAACACTATAGATCAAATTACCTCAGAATATATAAAGCATATAAACAATTACAGCGATATGATGCAACAAACACAGCAGTGCTACTGATCCAAAATACTCAAAGCTTCATAGAACTGAAACAAACATTTATTTTTAGCTCCATTCTGCTGCTGATACATACTTTAGGTTTCTGAACATTAAACTTGTTGCTGCCTTTCATAGTGTGTAACTTGAAGGCCCTGAGTACTTTCTCCCACACTGAAAACACTGGATGATCACATTATTTGAACATTACCTAATAAGACTGATTCAGGACAGACAATTAGTGATGTTAAACTTTCCTAGCAGACCTTCACAAACAGGGAACAGTCTGTCTATTCTCTCCATCTGTCAGCTGCTGCTGGCTCTTCCTCCTCCTCTTCCTCACACACTGCTGAGTTTGTCCTGGTGGATCATCAGGGGTGCAAAGCCTCACAGATGATGTGCAGCAGTGGGTCCCTCAGTCTGTCCTCACTCTGGACACTTGCAGTCGTCACACATGGAAATCAAATGTGTGATAAGCTGCAGGATTCAAACACAAGTGTAACTTATAAACACATGTTCATACTTTTATTCCACAATCAGAGAGAAAGAAACAGAGAGAGAGTGCAGGACAGACACACAGGTGACAGTCTCAGGTGTACACACTGCTACAAACAGGAGGATTTAGTGTTTGTGTTATTACGAGTGCTAAACAAGAAGAGTTCCAGATGGTACAGTGGACACATGTGTGACTGCTGTGATTACAGCATCTTTCTTTCAGCTTAACGAGTGAACCGTCAGCTCGTTCAAACACACGTTAAAGTCTGTTTGGCTTGACACCACCGAACAGAGGCAGCAATATAACAGAGCTAACATTAACAGTGCAGTGAATCCTGCTTGTGCCGTGATATTCAGGACTGCAAACCGAGCAGCATCACTGACTTTCAGCTTGTTGTGTTTGTGGATATATGACTGACTTTAATTATCCATAAAATCATCACATTCTCTGTAAGATTAAGGTCGACTATTGTATTATTATATTTTAAAGGCTTTAAAACCAAGTAAAAGCTGAACGTACAAACATCACTAATGTCACATAACTTTGCCGACATGTGGCCAACAGTAATGTTTTAATGTTCCTCATTATTAAACATTTGCACATAAATAAGTGACATAATATTCAGAACTTACTTTTCACAGTTACTCTTCGGCCGCTCCACTTCTGCCGTCTGTGGCACAATTATCCACACCGACTGCCGCGCTATGAATTGTGGGATATGTTGGGCCAAGAAGTCTACACCGCCACATCCTTAAAATTCAGGGAAATGAAGGATGCATTTGAGGGCCGCATTTCAAGCAGCCTTTGAATTGGGACAGCCTTCGGCGCGCCGCTGTGACGTAATCGGCCTTAAAATGCACCCTTTAAGGATACAGCCTTGGGGCAGCCATGTATCCCAGAATGCATTTCAAATCACAGGCAGCAATGGTGGTGGTGTAGTTTTAATACCCCATTTTTCTGTCACTAACTACACATTTAATAGTGTTTTAGCCGCGAATATCGCGGTGTAATCTTCACATGTCTGGTCAGGTTGTCAACATAGAACATGTTTGCAAAAGTGCTCAGATGTTTTCAGAGATGTCACTCGCTCTGCTAACAGTCAGCTGACAGAGTGCACCGAGCTCACAGCCCCGGTGTTACAGCTTAACTGTTTATTTTGTGTGTATTCCTTTTTTTTGGAGGGGGGGGTGGGGGTTACGTTAACCGGTTTGTTTACATATTCCACTCTCCGTGTTCCACATGTTGCATTTGCAGATTCATTTTCACCGAACAATCGTCTCTTTCTGCCTGGTCTTGTGTCTCTGTGCTTCTGTAACATAAAGAACGAGCTGACGTGTTTCTCACGACACCAGCGATCAGCTCAACAGGCCCTCAGTTTACCTGCATGCATCCAATGTCCAATCACCAGCACACAGCTTTGAAACCTCACCTTAGTTTTAGCTCTCAGTGGTTAAACGCTGGACTTAATTCACTCGGGTTTTGTCCGTCGGGTCACGTTTACTTTGCTGTTTTATTTACAACTGAGCAAATCGGTTTGGCTGAGGTTAAAGTTACGTTTAACCTGCATAGTTTTACAGACGTTTAATGGTTCACTGGCACATGTGTTAGACTGAACCAGGGGCAATTCTAGGATCAGAGCTTTGGGGGTGCTGAGCACCCAGAGAGCTGCCCAGCCAGGCAAGATAAACTTTACTCGTCACGATGAGACTTCTTCCCCATCTCTGTCAGTCCCTGCATCCTTAAATGTCTCCAGTTGTCCCAAGTTGTCTCTGAATGTCTCCTTGGTGCATTTAAACCCCTGTTCCTCCCTGTCCTCGTCGTCTGTTATCTTTGTCTCCGCTATCAGTCATTATAATTTTACTATCTCTGTGCAAGTCTGCAAATTTCTTTATTAAATCATAAGATTCTTAAATTCATCAAGTCTCTGTGCCTGGGTCCTCGTCACAAAACATGACATCACTGTTTTGTACATTTTAACACAATTTAATCCCACATTTGTGAAAGAAAAGCAAAACACTATGTGAAATATGGAGACACTCCTGGTTTATATGAGCAAAGTGAAACTCATTTTTTAGGGTTTGTGGAGATGAGTGTGAAGATCCAAACAATCCCTGTCAGTGATGGAGAAGCTTTGATGAAAAACATTTGGCAAAAAGTTCACCAGCATGAAGGAAATGAAGTTCTCAAACTTTCCTTAGGAGGACCCCAGCACGCCTGCTTAAAGAAAAGTAAGTGTGCTGATGTGGATGCTTGCAGTGACTGCTGTATAGAGGCCATCCTGCTACACATGAAACATATCAGTGTCATAATTGTTAGCTTAGTCACGTGTTTGTTTATTATCCTTATTGTTTTATCTGGGACTGTTTGCAAACATCTCAGAGAGAGGAGACACCAGCATCTGAACAGAGACTCAAACCAGCAACCTGCAGCTCCCTGCTTGTCTGCTCCAGTTTTCTCCTCACTCATGTTGCCCACCAGTGATTTCTAGCTGCCCACCCACACAGCAGGCTAGAATATGCACTGAGCCTCAGCACCATGGTTGCAATACTTGGACATGTTTTATTTATTAAATAATCAACCAGACCTAAAAAAGTAAACAGCTGTTATTGCTAGGCAACGGGAGCAGCATTTGGTGATGCAGCACCTGACATTCCTGACCATGTGGGCGGAGCTTGCATGGAATGGAATGTTTCGTAGAACTGCGCAACACAAGCACTTAGTTACAGCATTTTTCATTTGATCCAGACACAGCTAGAGACACATCTACAGCAGCATCTCTGTGCAGGACAGACGACAGCTGAAGAAAAAAACACATCGAAAACTTCACTTCTCTACAATACGTTGGTTCCTTTGTTTAAAAGGCCAAAATGAATCAAGGGAGATCGAGAAGAGGATTGGTGAGTGCGTCACCATACAGTACAGTACAGTCTGAGCTGATTAACCTACAAGAAGAATTTCAAATAATACAGGCTGAAAATGTCAAATTAAAAGAAGAGGCAGAAAGATCAAGAGGAGAAGCTAAAAATTCAAAGTTTGAAACTGAAGTAGTATTGAAGGAATTACTGCATGTGGGTCTAAAACTTAAAGGAGAGAAGATGGGAAAACAACAGGCAGAAAATGAGAACGAAAACATCAAGAAAGAACTGTTGGAAGCTCAAAAAGCATTGCAGGAAGAGAAAACCACAGCACAAGAAGCTAAAAATAAATATCAAACTGCAAAGAAGGAGGCAGAAAATGTGATGCAGGAATTACAGGAGGTGCAGGAAGCTTTTGAAGAGGAAAAAAGGAAAATGCAGTTGGCAACACAAGAAGCTGAAAATGTAACGGCTGAAGCTGAAATACTAAGGAAGGAATTACTGAATGTAAAGCAACAACTTGAAGAGGAGAAAAAATGTAAACACGAGGCAGAAAATGAGATTGAAAATATGAAGAAAGAATTGTTGGAAGCTCATAAAGTGTTGGAGGAAGAGAAAATTAAAATACAAGAAGCAAAGAAAGAAATGGAAAATACAAAGAGTTACACTCAAAACATGAAGAAGAAGTTGCTGGAAACAAAGGAAGCAATAGAAAAAGAGACACATGGAAAATGGGAGGCAAAACAGGAAAGTGAAACTCTGAAGAAGGAACTGATGAAAGTGCAAGAAGAACTTGCAGAAGAGAAAATTGAGGTGAAGGTATTCAAAAGAGAAACGACAGCCTCTGAGGTGACCAAGAAAGACTGCAAAGATGCACTTAAAGAAATACAAAAGCACAAAAAGGAAGCGAAAGAGCTCCTCAAACAGAAAGTCAAACTGGCCAAACAGCAGCTGAAAGAAAAATTTAAAGACGCAGAGGAGCAGCTAAACAAAACCTTAAAGGAGCTGAAGGCAAAAGAAAAGAAAGCCGAGGACAGGAGGGGATTCTGGAGCAGACTGCTGAGAAAAAACTGACCCAGCAGCATCAAGTTTAAGGAGATCAATAGTTTCTTCCTCCTTCCCCCTCTCTCAACCTTTCTTTCACAAAAATCCCCCAAACTTTACTTGGGACGTTTGTTTGTTTTTAAAAACTCTATTCTGAATACATGTACTGAAATACACAAATAAAATTGCCATAACTTGACCTCATGTTGCTTCTTTTCTTGTGTGTCTGTGGATGTAAAACAGTAACACACTTTCTGCTCTGTGTGTTTTTAATTGTAAATAAATGCAATATATCTTCATTTTAAAAACTTCTGCTCTAAATCTTTTTTTAGCAAAATGCTTTTTTTGCCCCTTCCTGATTTCTTATGTTTTAACATGTTTGTTACATTTACATGTTTCCGATTTCAAGCGTTAACACAGATGGTCAGAGACAGAGGTTTGGACAGCTCTTTCCCTTTATTTGTATTTATTCACGTTATTTCTATACTCAAGAATCCATCCACAAGCTTCAACGCGTCCAGAACTCTGCTGCCCGTATCATCTCCAGGACCCCTTCTATCCACCACATCACTCCTGTTCTGCAGCAGCTTCATTGGTCAAATATCGTATCAATTTCAAAATACTCTTGTACACATTTAAGGCTATTCATCATCTCTCCCCTCCATATCTTTCTGATCTGGTTAAGATTCTTTTCCTGGAGTTTTGGTTGAAATCTCTTGATTTCCCCATGTCACAGAAACAGGCTCTGTGTTTTGCCTTATATGCACCCACAGCTGTGCCACCAGTTTACTCACATGGACTCTACTAACCAATCAGAAGCTTCTTCAGCTCAGAATGGAATCGTCTGCAGTTTTCTTATTAATGAACAATAAACTTAGTGTATATGTACTCCTAAATTTGATGAAAGTAATAAAAAATAGACAGCTCTGTCTCTCTTTATTCTAACATTTAACTAATTCAAAATATATTTCAATATTTATTTATCCAAAACAAAACAAGTTTACTCTAAATTGATGTTGTACAGTAAAAAAAATGTTCTTGTGTTTTCCATAAAGTGTATGTAAACATCTGGTTTCAACTGTGAATATACTGCTGTGAATTGAACTTCCTCGTTTTGCATAGAAATATACTGAACAACATACAAAGTATAATATATAAAATAACATGTACCCGAGTTTTTTTTAATATGAAGGCAATATGAGCAGAGAGCACAAACTTGTTGAGGGATTGGCTGTTAGTTCAGTGAGACAGTAATTTGTAAAGAAAACTATTTTCACTAGCAGTCAAAACTAATGTGCACACATATGTCTGCATTTTTATTTTGTTAAATATGAACAAAAGAACTGAAAGTATCGACCCACGTGATGTGGATCGGCGCGAGCACATCACGATAATGACTGGGTAACAGACGTCTCCGAAAACGTCAGAGCACTTTTGCAAATATGCGATGTCTTGATAAACCAAATAGATATTTGACGTTTATACGGCTACTTTCTCGCCTGAAAGTATGTTGAAAGTTTATTTTGTGACGCAGAAAGATAAATTAGAGTAATATTGAAACTCAGTCGCGGCCTCCATTGTTGGAAACTGTTGCACTGAAATGTGAGATTTTAAAAAGGAGAATGTGGCTGTTTCCTGTGACTTGTTGGTTTTTGGGGATGATCCTCAGTTTGAGTTTCTTATGTTCAAATCCCAGATGAGCCCATTTGTTGTTTAAGACTTTGCCACCTCCCTGTTGATTACTGTAATTTGTTACTATCAGGATGTCCTAAAAACTCCACGGAAAGTGTTTAGCTTCAGAGAAAAACTGGCAGGAAACAGAAAGACAGCATTTTCTCTTATATTGACTTTTCTCCACGGGATTCCTGTTAAATCTAGAATTGAATATAAAATACTATTTTTTATATTACTATTTTTACTTTTAGCTTCTACTTTTTTACATCACACTGTGCACAGTCTCTGTGGAATTAATCCTAGAGTAAAAACTAGAATCAAACACAGAAACCGATGACTTTCTGAGCTTTCAAAACAATCTCTCATACATTCTTCATTTTTTTTACTCTGATGTGTGACTTTGGAAAAATGACACAAAGAATTGTTTGGCTTGTTGGTCTAGTTTCAATGGGAGAAATGTCCCTGTCTTCCTTGCAGGGAGTCGTCCCTTGGAAGAACTCGCTACACGGGTGGAGAGTGCTCTTTAAAAAGGAGCTGAGCAACAAAACCGGTGATACTTCTGAGGCTGTTTCCAGCTCTGTGTCAGAGCAGAAACAGGTTTTTGCTGTCCCAAGAAGCCAATATGGCAACATCACTGCCACTCTGCACGATCACAGCACTGCTTCAGAGAGACCTAAAGGAACGGCCCAGGTGGTGTTCACAGAGAGACAGTTGGATATTCTTGTCCATCAGTTTCATTTGAAACATTACCATGAGCCAAGAGAGATTAAATAGTTGGAAGAGATGACAGGACTGACCAGGTGAGTGTTTTTCAGCTTACTAAAATAAGAAATCGAATTCGTGTTCAATCTTGTCTCCATTGTACTGATTAGATGTTTTTTATTTTCTTGCATCTTTGGGTAAAAACCTGGTTTCAAAACAGAAGGAGAAAGTTTAGGAGGAGGTCACATCCTCAGCATCTCAATCAGGGTGTCTCATTTCATGTAAGTATCTCCTATTATTAAACTTTGATTCAGACATCTGGGTAATTCATTCATTAATTTCATTTGAAATGTATTGAGTATAATTTGAAACAAGAACTTTGTATTGGACAGCCCCCACTCAAGCAGCAGTACACCCAGCACCTGGAGATCAATTTAATCAGAAGTGGTGAAAATTATCAGGCTGTGGGCAATTTTGCAGTTAGACCTCAATGGATCTTTCCCACCTCACCCCAGTTGTTTGGCTGGTTGATGCCACCAGGCAACGGCAATTATGATTTCAACCCTGTTGCCGGTATGAACAACAACAACTTGTATTTTCACAACACAAGTTTTGAAGGAGCAAGTGGAGAGCCTTGCCAGCAGCTAATGATCCTTTGATTACAAATATTGTGATTCATATCATATTTTTTGTATTAAGTTTGAATCTTCTTGTCTTCATGTAGCTCAACATAACAGAGTCTCAGATTTGATCTCTTCCAGTAAATGGGGGGTGAATTTGGATTTATGAAATATTTGGATTCAGTCGACTCTGGCTATTGTAAATACATTTTAGTCGATCCAAAACACATACTGGGAAATCAGAGAGAACACATTCAGAAGTTTTGTATGAAACATTAAGAGATGAATTCATGAAAATGTGTTTTGTTTCAGTTTGTTGTACTTCCAGTATTTGTAACAAATAATGTACATGAAGAATATTATCTGCCTTGTGTATGAGAAACTGTAAATAAAATATTTGTTTCACAAATTCAAAACTAACTTTGTCTCCAAACCTTCTGTCAGAGACTGAACATCCAAAAGTTTTAGAGACTTTATACCTCTTATCTTTCCATGTTAACTTGAGCTACAATCCTCTATACTCACAGTCAAAGTATGAGACCCCGTGTCAAGCTTGTGTTGTCACAGTCTACGACTCACTGTGTCTCTTGATTTATTTTTTACGAATATGTTTTACAAATAGAAAAACTCAATGTATCGAAACTCTTAGTTGCCTCCACATTGCAGCTGCAGGCTTATTGTTAAGTAGTTGAATGTGGTTTTAACCAAGAAATATGTAAGATTTAATGTCTTCATAGAGACAGAATGCCATAGAATTACAGGCAGTTTGAATGCCTGTAATTATCAGGCTGTACTCAAGCCCATTAATTAAATCTGAAAACTGTGCTGTGACTCCAAACCCAAGTACCCTGCTGGGAAATTATGGCTACACTTGGATCTGCTGATAGAGGAGTTAGTAAGTGTAACCTTTATTAAATCAGGTAAAACAACACATACTTATTTGCTGTGGCGGCCTGCAGAGAGCAAAACCTCTTAAATAAATGGGGGTAAGGGTAAGCTGAAGCCATCTGATGTTTATGTTCATGAATATAACACACTGACACATTTTGACTTTGTTTTTATTGTTTATTAAAATACTTTTAAATCTCTAGTTTAGTTTAAGAACCATCTAGTCCAGCAGGTGGCGGTAATGCACCTTAAAGCTCTGACCGCCAAAGAAAACCCCCAAAGAAGAAGAAGCCGCAGAGTTCCCGCTTCATTGCGTTTGTGTTTTAGCTTATTTTTCTTCCTCATCTAAAGTGAAGCACTAAGGTAACTTTGATCTGAGTTCGGTCAATGTTGAATTTAGCTCCTGAGTGAAGTTTTCTGTTGCTCTTCTCGGTCTCTGTTGTCAGTTATTTGTGAACCAGTTGAAAGAAAAAGCCTCTACATCAAGTCAAGCTGCTATAAACTAATTTACAAGAAAATATTAACAAATGCTAATGAAACACTGAGAAGAAAACAGAAGAAAGCTTTTATATTAGCTAAGTGTAGTCAGAGTTTGTATTATTTTATTAGTCTGTTACTAAGCGCTAGTTAGCATCTCAGTGTCACTGTGTGGCACCTGCATAGTTTTTGAATGCAGCGTGCTATCCAAGCTAGCTAGCTAGCTAACGCCACCCTTCATCCATATAAGGTCACTTACAGCGCCAAAAAAATCAAAATATGTTGGCGGTAAAAGTGCTATAATGAAATCCATTTAAAAGAAAGGTAAAAATAAATGTATTCCAGGCTAAAACACAGCTGCCTCTATCAGCGCAAAGTTGTGTCGGCCCACAGGGCATTTGATTGTAAAAACTGGCCTCACTCTGAGAGGCCTGTTGTTAGAATCATTTCAAAGATGATTTGATAAATTCTGATCAGTATTCAGTAAATGAGCCCGATTATCTGTTAGCAAAATAATAATGATAGGCCAGAGATACCAGAGATGCATTTTTAAAACAAATACAGCCTCGAACCCTAAGAGGGGATCTGTGTTCTTATTACATTTAAAAGTACTGCAGATCTTTTAAAGCTCCAAACAAAACTGAAATGGAAGAACAAAGATATATAGAATAGTCTTTTATTGTCTTTGTACATATTCAACTAAATTGTGGGTGCTCCGCACCAACTGTGCATGGAAAACAATATAAATAGTAAGACAGTAAGAATAAATAACATATAAGAGGAGTATATACAAAGAGGAGGAAGGCACACATTCGAGGACTGAATGCTTGAAAGTAGTGCAGTGGACTTGATACAAGTAGAGAATCGGAGTGTGACTGAGTGATGAGGGTTACTCAGATCATGGCTCAGATTTCTACACCCACTCAGATCGGATAATCTTCCACGGCACACCTGATCAGTTCTCACGGCACACGTATATATGCCACGGCACAGTGGTTGGGAAACACTGTACTCTCCTTTGTAATCCATTGATTGTTCTGTTTTCGTTCTTGGCCAGGGCTTTTTTTAAAGAGGAATTGCTCTCCTGGTACTGGTGTGCCATACTGCTTGGTATCAGTGCTCAAACCTTGTTTCAAACAAGTTATCCACCCAGGGAAGCTAAAATTTGTTCTTTCTGTTGTCAGATGAACATATGAGACACTTTGACTCTTCAGTGCAGTGTGGAGCCTAACAAAGTTCTGTTTTGTGTCCCAGCTGATCAGCAGGAGGAGAAGAGTCTGACGGAGCAGCAGAGGAAATTTCAGCTACTTGGACTCAGAAAACAATGAGTTCGACAAAGAAGGTGACAGATACTAGTGTTAAGAAATACTCCATTAACCCTTTAAGGCCTATTGGAGCAGGAATGCTCCGTTTTGCGTAACAATTTTAAAATCCCGGTAGAACTGCACTTAAGCTAACACAATTATTTTATTTAGGAGGAGTTGTACTTACATCTTATGCCATCAGCTTGCCCTTGGTCACGAATTCCTTCCACATATGTATTTGCAGAAATTGCATAAAAAGCACTTGCAGCAAAAAAACATAACATACCAGAAACACGCTTTGCCGTTCATAACACTTCCTACGTTAGAATAGATGTCAGCGCGAACTATCACATGTCCGACTTTACCTGCCAAAACCTGCCTTCAGGGATACCTATACTGGTGTTTTTAAAAGTCATGTTTGACTTTATTGTTTTCTGTATTGTTTCTGGGATGCTTAGAACTCAAATTGCACTGTTGGCAATAGTTTATTTTGATGCACATGCTGTTTGTTTTGCAAATTTGCATTGTAATATTTATTTTTGTTTTTCTTGCAGTATATAAAAATCTCAAAAATACTCAAAACAAATTTCCTGTGGTTGGAAACAATGTGCAACTTTTTTGCATTTACAATTTTGAGGGATAAACCTCTGAAATTTCTTTAACTAGAAATATGTGTACAGGGCTTGCAAAATCGCTAGCCCGACGTCCTGGGGCTAGCGAATTTTCCAGTCGGGCTACCAAACTCTATCTCTGCCCTGCCCGTCGGCCTATCGTAGGAAGGAAAAATATGTCAATGCTTTTGCATTCTTTCGGAAATGTAGCTGGGTAATTATGTCATTGGCATCGGTGAGCCACTGTCAGTATGGGACATATTGAAATCGCGTTTGAATTTGCGCTTGTTTTTTGCTTTCACTTTGCAATCGTGCAAACTGTGTATAGAGAGGGACAGCACTGATTGGTGAGTGATGATAATTTGCGCACCAATTCCTCTGACATCGTCTTATCAATCGTTAGCTTACTATGCAAACATGACAAGTGAAATCTCCCGCAGCTTAAACATGTGAGAGGTTGATCACGCAGAGAATCGCTGAGCGTTATGTGAGTGCGTGTGTAAAAGCAGCAGGATATATATTTTAGTTCTGCTGAGCCAAATAAGACAGGTCAGCGTGAAGAAGTGACAGCCAAAGAAAAGCTTACCACAAAACGGAAACGTTATGACAAATCAGACTATAAGGCAAAAAGAAAGTGCAGCTTTATGGTTTCATGGACAACAGAATTTCTGTGGCAGCAATATGACGAGCTAAATAACCAGGGGTGCACATAAGTGGTCCACAGGTGCGCATTCGCTGTCAAAATAAAAAACGCGCACAAGATAAGAAGTTGCAACGCGTGTTTGCGTACATAAGATTTTCTGGAGGAGGACAGACATTTGTTTAGAACTCTTAAAGAATTCGAAGAAGCTCCTTTAAGCAATTACTTTGGTGTTCCTCCACCTCCAAAGAAATGTCAGAAGGAGTCCGAACCACAAAAGAAGCGCGTATTCTCGGAAAAGTTGTTGCAGGAGGTGAGCTGGCTTCAAACAAATGATGAACGCACAGAGAGGTGGTGCAGAATGTGCTGTGAAAATCCCACTCTAGCGGATAAAAACAGCCTTTTATATGGACGCAAACGCACGCTGCAACTTCTTATCTAGTGCGCGTCTTTTAATTTGACAGCGAATGCGCACCTGCGGACCACTTATGGGCACCCGTGTAAATAACATAATGTTCTGCCGGGTGTGTTGTTGGTTTTCCCTCGATTTCTGAGTCGACAAGCGCAAGTACACACAAGTACGCATGTTAAGAAACCGCCTGAGACTTTTCCACTGGCAGGCAACTTCTTTTAAGCCGTCGTGCACTAATCCCGGTGGACCTGTTTAGACTAGAGATGGCACGATACCACTTTTTTATGTCCGATACCGATACCGATATCATAAATTTGAATATCTGCCGATACCGATATGAATCCGATATAGTTTGTTTTTTAATCAATAAAACGTTTTTTTAATATCTTGCTGCATTATGTATAAGTTTATACTCAAGTTTAAATAAATAACTAAAGCTATTCTGTTATACCTGTATGTAAAAAATACACTGCACTATATTTCATAGTTCAGCAACACTGATCAATCTAATAAAGTTAAACCTGCTCCATCCTCCCTATTCTGGTATTTTAAAGAGTACTTAGCAGAAATATTAAGCAACCTAACTAATAGGGTTGCAAACTCCCAGCAAAAAAAAAGGGAACCACCCTCCACCTCATGATGCTTAATCGATGTAATCAAATTGAATTTGATGCAGGGGGGGAAATGCACAGAAATAAATTATTTTTCAAGAATAATTAAATAGATTCAACATCTTTCTTCAACAGAATTGCAGACTGCACAGATGGTATCTTCCCAAAGGAAAAAGTACTATAGCTTACTAGGGTATATTAGACTTAACAGTTACTATATACAGTAATGGACTTCTATATATTTTACATCACATTAAAACTTTGGGTGTAAGAGTCAGATAATTATTTATTAAAAGCTCGACATTTTGAATGAGAATAAGAAAGAAAAGTATGTCTTTGTGCCCCCTTTTGCCTGTTCATGCCCTATCGGCCCCCCTGGCTAAACTTTGCTAGATCCGCCCCTGCACAGTTACGTCAGCTGTAGAAAAAGATCCTGGTGTAGAAATAATATTAAATAAATTCTAACAACAGCTTATCAAGCTTAAACGTGCTGCTGTTGTTCAGCCGCTGGTTTCCTCTTTTTGGTGAGAACTGGGCCAAAAACAAAGAAGAGAGACGATCAGCTGATCATTGATCAGTTTCATGATTGAAGTCGCAGCAGGAAAGGGAGAGAGAGAGAGAGAGAGAGAGAGAGAGAAGAGGCAGTCGCTCCATATATCTGTTGTTAAGCTTAACGTGGGAATGCTTTACAAACATTCAGAGATGAACTTACACACTTGCTTTACTTCTCTCTGGGAAAACTTCCTTGGAGATGAAATGTTTGCTAGCAGGCTACAAACACACTCAGCCGCTCTATCACGTGACCACACTGCTCCAACGGGCTATGGTTATGAGCCGAGTTACGCCGCGTAGCAAGTTTTGTGAGGTGCTTTTTTGATATTTAATGGATCGGATTACATTTTTTATTTCTCTCCGATATCCGATCCAGTAATTTGGGTCAGTATCGGACCGATATCGATACGTAATATCGGATCGGTCCATCTCTAGTAAATAACATAATGTTCTGCCTGGTGTGTTGTTGGTTTTCCCTCGATTTCTGAGTCGACAAGCGCCTTTGTTACTGGGACCAGTCATGTTAAGAAAGGCCCCCATTAGAACCCATGAGAAATGCAAGAAATGCATTATTGCTCAGTCTGCAATATCTTTCCCGGAACAAACACCAGTTGCAAAAAACATACTAAAAATAAACCTGAGACATCTGTTTAGAACAGCATACTATGTTGCAAAGAGTGAACTACCACTGGCACAATGTAGCAGTCTTTGCAAACTTCAAAAAGCAAATGGCCGATCTTGGTTCCACTTGCCTCTTACCCGTGACTTCAGTGGAAATTTCAAATTCAGGATCTGACACAGACTGATTCATGTTCTACACAATTAGAACCAAATATTTGAGCTGATGATTGTAATTTTTATACAATGTTGTAATTTGTGTTTCAACAATTTTTTGATTAATGTTTTGTTTCCTTTACAATATTATACTTTAATGTGTAATATTGTAAAGGAAACAAAACATCAATCAAAAAATTGCTCTCTTTTTTATTCGGGCTACTTAAATTTATTTTGGGCTACCAAAAACTGAAGAGTCCCTGCCCGAAGGGCTACCAGGGATTTTGAAATTTTGCGAGCCCTGGTGTAGAAACAGAACCAAAAAAACTGATTTAAACAAATTTTTGTATTTAAGTACAGTTTTTTTGCACTTTATGTAGTTACTATGGACTCAATGCATAGATAATATTAAGATTTGGGATCTAATGGTCATATTGATGTATAGAAACTTGAAATGATCCCAAAAATGACATTAAGGGCATGTAAAAATATAAAGATTAGCTCTGGCAAACTTGGTTCTATGGTAGTTCTTAAAGGGTTAAAAGAAGAAGTACTGATATATATTTTATGCAAAACTAACTGAACCTTGTGCTATATTAATGTAATGTAATAATCATGTAATAATACAATGCCTACATTGTAGAGGGTGACTTTGCCTCTAAAGAGGAAAATGGGCAGGGAAGAGGTTAAAGTGGGATTCAGCAGGATTCAACCCTAAAATCAGCTGTAGTGGCTCAGTGTGGGGAAAAGAGTCACAGCTCACAATCATTTCTATTGAGAGCTCCAGTCGATTTTCTTAATGTACAGGCTGTGATCAGCTGACCTGCTGCTCTCTGTGGATGTACACAACTGAATTCAACCAGATGTCTGCAGATGTTTCATGAGTTGTCCTGGCTGATTTCCATCCTCTACACCAGGGGTGTCAAACTCAACTGCACACGGGACCAAAACTCAAGGCACACTTTAGGTCGCAGGCCAAACAAGAAACATTTATTGAACACACTAAAACCATGTTTTTTAAACATAAATATGAATAAAAACAGACAGGAATATTATTCCAGAATAAATAAACTTAAAAAATCAACTTTAACTTTAAATGTTTTGATCTTCATAAAAATATATCCTGTCAAAATTATGCAAGTTAGAAATATGAACATGCTGCCAAAAACCCCAGAAAAAATAAATGAAAACATACACAAGGTTGGAGCTGCATGTAGACGGAGCTGGGGCATTGCTGCAGGAATGGAACTAATAAACTGTGCGGGCCGTTCAGTGTCGTACTTTGCCTTGAGTGTATCATTACACTGCAGCTCCATCTGAATCTGCACAGGTGCAGTTTCCACGTAAATGGGTTGAGAAGCAGCTCGAAATTCTCTTTTTGTGCTTCACAGTCACCAAAGCGCCGTGCGAACTCAGTGCGCTCAGTTTATCAGCAAAGTGCGCCGACTTGGTTCAACATTACTTAGCAACAGGGAAAGTGAGACAGGTTGCACTGGTGCATTTGTGACAGCTTCACTTGAAGTGCCTTCACCGCATCATACATGCCATGTCCATTGTTAAACCTCCCAATTCCTTTGATCTTTGGGCTGAAGGAAGGACAATACTCGGTGTATAAATGCTCAATCAACAATCTTTTATTCCATACAATTCAACACTTTTGAGTAGGGATGGGTACCGGTATCCGGTGCCATGATGGCACCGGTTCTGACATAAACGGTAGTAACCAGAACGAAAAGCAGCGCACATTTCGGTGCTTTATTTCGGTGCTTTTTTTTCCTGAGCTGTGATACACTTTCTTCTTCCTTACATTTCTATTGGCGGTTGGCAAACAACTGAAAGGTGCATTACCGCCACCAACTGGTATGGAACGATACACTTTAGATTCTAGCCAATCATTTTACGTTTCGAGGATAGTAGGCGGGTCCAGGTACGTACGTTCTTTTAGAGCAGAGCTACAGATTAAAAATGCCCAAGGCAAAGCAGTCAAAAGTCTGGCTGTACTTCACAGCAAAAGATGCAAACTCAGCAGCCTGCAAAAAGTGCTTTAAGGTGATACTGTCAAAGGAGGTCACACTTTAAATCCGATGAACCTAGCCCTGCCAGTGTAGCAGAAATGATGATGGCAGCAGCAGCCGTTCTTCTCTGCGTGAGTAGCTTAATGTTGTTCGTGTGTAATTTATGTTGAGTAAGCTAACCGCGTTATTAAATTAATGCATGTAACGTGAACTAGCAAACACCATCATAGCTACATGCGGCTGTCTTCTTGTTTGATGGCAGATACTCCCTTCACCCTGGACAAAAAGGCTAAAATGACCGAAGAAAAAGTGGAAAACAGCTAAACATGAGAGGTTTTTGGACAAAGTTTGTGTTTTTTCCATTGTTTAAGCACTGCTTCCAGCCCAGAGTGATACCATATATGCCCTATACCTGCAGAAAAGACTAACATTGTTATCTTTTTACAAAAAAACAGCTGAACATGAGAGGTTTTTGGACCAATTTTGTGTTTTCCATTCTTTAAGCACCGGTTTGGGCACCGTTTAAGCACCGTTTAAGCACCGGCACCGTTTCAAAAGTACCGGTTTGGCACCGGTATCGGATAAAACCTAAACGATACCCATCCCTACTTTTGAGCATAAACCATCAGGAGGGGAGATGAGCGCGGGAGGGTGTCCGCCTGATCTTGAAGTGTCTGAGCGTTTCTCACATTCTTATAGCTTCAGCCCCCCTCCACCTAGTCATAAAAACCTAAACATTCACATTCTTTCTCTCTTACGGCGCCTAAGTGACGGCCTTGGCTCCCTGTTTTATCTCCTCCTGATGAGATGGGGCAGAAAACCTCTCCGGTATGCTCTGTTCTCTTCTAATCAGACAAATAAGGCCATGACTCTCTGAAAACAATATTTCTTATACATCAGCAGTATAATGCATCATAAAACAATATCATTCATTCACAATAAATCAGCAGTCTAATGTAATACAAATCAGTTTAATAACAAGCCTGTTTTGAAAATGTAAGGAGTAGAAAATACAGATATATATTTTTAATGTAGCGAGTAAAAGTAAAAAATAAACCTCAGGTTACAGTCAGACTCTGACATCATCTTTCACTGAACCAAGCTAGTAACTGTTACATTTGATTTATTATTATCGAATAAATTAGACAATTAGAGAAATTTAAAATAGGAAACAGCAACAGGAAATATAAAAAAGTACAGACCTGGTAAACATTTATTACTATTCTGAGTGTGTTAGCATTAATATTTGTGTACAAGCAGGAGGGATGGGCATGATTTTAGAGTGTTTGAAATGTCATTAATTATCTTTAACACCAGGTTGGATGTAATGTGTTACTACTACCAGTAGGTGGGGATAAGAGACCTTTAAGGTGTTTGGTGCCACACTCCACCTTCAGGTTTAAAACTAGTGTTAATGGAGGGAGTTTGAAGCTTCAGTTTGTTCAATGACTGCATTTGACTCACTGCCTCTGTTTGTATCTCTGTCACTGCAGGACCAAGATGGACCGAGAAGTCAGCGCTCTCAGGAGGCCGACAAACCTCACAGAAGAAAGAGAGAGAAAAAAAACACCTGTGACGAGTGTGGGAAGGATTTTACCTGAAAGTTTAAACTAAAACAACATCAGCTCATCCACACTGGAGAGAGACCGTTTAGCTGTGACTTGTGTGGAAAGTCGTTTTCCTGGAAGAAAGCCCTGAAAACACACCAAGTCGTCCACAGTGGAGTTAAAGCTTACAGCTGTGATCAGTGCGGCAGAGCTTTTACTCAAAGTAGCCACTTACAGAGTCATCTAGTTACCCACTCTGGAATTAAAGCATACAGCTGTGACATCTGTGGAAAAACTTTCAGCCAGCTAAGGTACCGAAATATACACCTACGCATTCACTCCGGAGAAGATGTGTACTGGTGTGATCAGTGTGGCAAATACTTTACAACAGACGCACAGTTACAACGCCACATGTTTACCCACACTGAGGAGAGACCTTATCAATGTGACCTGTGTGAGAAGACTTTTAAAGCTCCACAGTACCTGAGAAAACACCAACAGATCCACACCAGAAAGAGACTCTACAAGTGCAGTTACTGTGAGGTATGTATTTTTATTTTACTCTTCAGTTCAGTCTGACTGTTTGGAACAAGTCTGCTCATTAAATCGTGTTAGCATGTTAGCACTTCTACTGCACCGAAGAGTAGCTCTGAGCCATTATTCAGATTTTCATTTCAGTTATGATTTTTGTTTACACGATCATGAAAAACTGAAAATGCTGAAAATTGATATGTTGCTGTTATTTAATCTTCAGGCAGCTTCGTGGTATATCATGGTGTTATTATTTCTGCATAAATGGCCTTTGGTTTACAGCGGCTCATTCCTCTGTCAGGTGTAAATAGAATAAAATAAAACATAAATTAAGTACAAAACCAAACCATTCAGTAATCTTCTCTTATGGTTAACAAAGTTGTATCGTTACGTAGTGGTATTGTAATATTGTAGCTGTAGTATCATTGCTTACATATAGCTTTAGTACTTTTAAACATTAGTGTTAAAATACCCATTTAATGTTATAATTACAGTGTCATTGGGGGTAATAGTTTTTCTTGTATCCCGTCAGCTGAGTGTTATAACTGCACAATTACAGTGTTGTTAATGCATTATTAAATTAGTATTATTGCAGTGTTACAGTAGTTTACCATGGGTACCCTAAAAACATTAGTGTGGTAGTACTTAAGTGTAAGTCAGATGTTACTGTAATATTAATGAAGTATTCCTGTAGTATTATGGTGGTAGTATTGTAGTTATTGTAGCCCAGTAAACTGAGTGTGTTAATCGAAACAGTAAAATGTAATTGGACGTCTGCAGAGATGCTCTTTATTTCAGGCGACGTTCAGGATAAAAGTGTTGAAGGACTGACTTACACTGTCTTTGTGTCTTTGTTTAGAAGCAGAGCGACACAGATGGATCCACTTCTCAACCCTGTCATCGCTGTGGTGGTGGGAAAGACTTTCGTTGTGACATCTGTGGAAAAACTTTCAGTCAGCAAGCCGGCCTAAAAATACATCAACGTAAACACACTGGAGACAAACTGAAAGACTGCAAAGAATGTGGGAGAAGCTTCCCCACATCAGGTGGCTTAAAACGACATGAACTCTTTCACAGTGGGGTCAAAAACCACCTCTGTGATCAGTGTGGGTCATCCTTCACCACTGCAGGTCACCTTAAAACACACAAACGAGTCCACACAGGAGAGAAACCATACAAGTGCAGACACTGTGACAAAAGCTTCTCACAGTCAGGTTATCGTAACAAACATGAACGTACACACATGGAAGGAAACTACAGCTGTGAGCAGTGTGACAAGAGCTTCAGTAATCTCAGTTCATACTCTGCACACAAACGATCCCACGTTACTAATAAACTGTTTCACTGTTACCAATGTGCCAAAACATTCACTTCATTATTTGCTCTGTGCAAACATCAGCGTGATCACGCAGGGCTGAAATCGTTCCCATCACATGACGACAGCAAATCTGAAGAGAGAGAAACATCCTCTTCTGGTTTCAGAGTCCAACTTAAAACCCTGGAGATCAGGCTCCACAGAGTTCAGATCGGCTCTCCTTAAAGATCTAATGAGGCTATGAATCAAAATGTTCCTCTAGTTCAATGTTAATCTTTATAAATTGTTCTTCTTCTGTTTGTGTTCAGTGGTTACCTTTTTTTTTTCAATGGTTGGATAAAAAATCAGTTTCCTTTTGTTCAAGTTTGTATTGAATGTATTTTATTAAAGTTCTTAAATAAAGTTTAAAAAAAAGTTAAATAAAGAATTGTTTGAATGACAAAGATTTTGAGCCATGATGTCATTTCCTGTATTTCAGAGTAAAGACTGAAGTAACAAATGGAAACATGTTTACAGTCATGGAATAAACACTGATGGGTCATCTGTAGGAAGTACTATTGCTGACCTGACAGATTCGACCTTGTTTACAAAGAAAGAAAGGAACTGATGACGTGTCAGCAGAGGCTTTCAGGGTTGTTTAGAGCAGAGCTTATAGTCTTAAAAAGAACAATTTGTTAAATTGTCATTGTTAAATGACAATTTAACAAAATGATCTGAGAAAAATATCTGTTTCTTTCATTTTCACTGTATTCTGATCAAATTTCCAACATTCTTTTAACATTTCAAAAGAAACTTGCAAATTGTCTTTCTTCCACTTTCACTCTGCTCTCCTACACTGACGTCTGACTGCTCGGGTGGATTCATTTAACCAGGGCTGAGGAATATGTTTTGGGTTCACAGGGTTTAGGGTCTGAGTACAGGTTTCCTGGAACTGCAAAATCAGCTCATCTGCGGTGGGCCCAATAAGTAATCTCAGGGTTGATAAAGATTTTCTTTATAAAAGTGGAGGAGAAGAGAGCAGCGGCGGGGTGCAGCGCGAGCTTTTAACTCATGCACAAGAGAAACAGGTTTGTGATGAGAGAACACTGAATCCCACATTTCCAAATAAAAAACAGATAAACCATATGATAACACCAGGTCAAGAGTGTGCTCCTGCTGATGTGTAGGGCCTTCTACAGACAGTACAAGGTCAAAACACTGAATAAGATTTTAAAACTCTTGAGCAAGCAGTCCATCAGGGCAACAGACATGAATATTAAAATCACCAACTATTAAAATCTGATCCTGTTTCGGCACAATTTTAGCCAAAAAACATAAAAAGTCATTTAAAAAATCTTTGTTAAACTTAGGTGCCGATAGATTACTGCACACAGTAAGAGCGTCCCAGTTCAAATATGAGAAGTTCAAAGCTGGAGGGGAAACCAGTACATGGAGTTGTTTGTAGTGAAAGTTTTTTCTTAAAAACAGTCAGTATTCCTCCTCCTCTACCTGATCTCGGAGCATTAAGAAATGAGCAGTCAGAGGGTAACAGTTCAGAAATAATGCTAGGCTCACCAACGCTCATCTGTGTCTCAGTCACAAACAGGAGATCCAATCCACTGGAAGAAAGAAAGTCATTTATAAAACCACACATTTATCAGAGCCATCCTTGTTGGAGCTGGAGCCTGGGCAGGCGTTGTCTCTGTAGCCCACGTTAATGGGCGCAAATTCAAAAGGTTTATTCCACGACCCCTGTTACGCCCCAGTCTAGGGGTACAGGAACATAACATAAGGGTTAGAAAGGAAGTGACCCCACCCTGGTCCCCAAAACCACACCCAAGTGAAAGGTGATTTATTGTCTAAACTGAAGCTGAACTCCAGGGTGAACAAAGGCCAAAATTACAAACAAAAGCCTATGTGAAACAGAAACCAAACAAAAGACAAATGCTACACCTAATCAATGTTCCCTCTAGTTTTTCATGTGTCTGAGTGAACACACAAACTCCCTGAGCGGTCCCTTGGACCACTGTGAGCAACAGCAGACATGTGCACTGTGGTCACGCATCAAATCCATCCAAGTTACATGTTTATTAAAATAATCAAATTACAGCATTTACATTTATGTTAGACTACTTTTAATTAACTGCTTTGGCCCACTTACAATGAAATTTTTAAAAAAAATGTTCATGACCTGTGTAGTATGTTAACTCTATTGGAAGTAAAAATAACTTGAACTCCAATTTTGAAGACAACTTTTTTTAATATATATATATATATAAAGCTCTGACTTGTATTATGAGTCTGTGGTCTGGGTTAGAGTCTGTAACTCTGTCTGCAAAATACAGCATATGATGAGCAATGTTGGGCAATTAATTATGTCGTTACTTCTTCAAAAAAGTAACAGAGTTTTGAAAACAACGAAGTTTTTTGCAGCTGTTTACCTAAAAATGCAGCCAAGACGTTTTTAAATAAACATTTCAAACTATTTACAGAACAATCAGCTGTTCTGCATCAAATTTGATGCCACACAAATTATTTGCGCCACTCCAAAAAATAATTTCTGTCCACTATGAGATAAAGGAGAACAACAGCCTGATACCTGCAGGCCTGCCAACAGATGTATCACTGCTGTAACACCTGTAACATTCAGCAGTCGCCTCATTGTTCTGACACACACAACAAAACTATTGACTACACTACACACTAACTACACAAGATTTACGCTAAACGTCGCAAATCTCTCACATCTCAATACACCGCCGTCACTCCTAAAGCTTCCCCCCTTCCTAAACAACTGTTGCGATATCATTTTTACCTATGAAGCGCCTTGTATGGAATACCAGGACTGCCATAATGAATTAATTAAATACACCATTAAATAATTAATTAAATGTGGCAATAATTCATTAAAATCAGAAATAATTAAATACATAAATATTTACAACACATGTAATTAATTAATTAATGACACATTTAATTAATTCTTGATATAATTAATTAATTAATAACACATTTAAATAATTATTTAATGATTTATTTATTTAATTCATTTTGGCACTTTTGTCCCCTTCATCTCTCTCCTTGAAATAATTTTATCTGTCAGCCTCACCCATCAAACTAAGTGGGCGGGGTTAACGCTGCCATGCAGCTTCTCTAACATTTGATTGGTTGCCGTGCAAAGTAAGTCAATACAGGTCGATCCTAGATAATCGATTGCTTGTGTAGACTTGGGCTGTATCCCAATTCAGGGTCTGCAGCATTAAAGTACGCAGCCCCAACGGTCCTCAAGGGCCGCGTACTCAAAGACCGCTAAGGCCGGAAGTGCGAGGCTTGTGAAATGGGACGGTCTAGCCTCCATCGCGCTGCCCAGGTTGCCTAGCAACCATGATAGCTGGAAACGTGTGGTTGACAGAAATGAAGGAGAACATATTTTGTTCGTTTGTTTGTTTCTACATGAGCTTTGTGTGATTTAATAAGTATCTGAGGCTGAGACCACAGGACTGTAAAACATGATTGTTGGGCTTCATTTCTGTACTGAACAGTCATTTAAGATTAGCTAGTAAATAACAAATAGTTAATGTTGTTCATGAGACTAAAGTCAGTGTAAATATGAGATGGCCAATATTATAGTTATTATATTAATCATTATAAGTTATTACAGCAGTGAGTTTGAACTCTCAAATCAAATCACTTCTATTGTCACATCACATGTGCAGGTACACTGGTACAGCACATGTGAGTGAACTCTGTGTCAAACACTGAGCTTCAGTAAAGATTCAAGTTGCATTTATTTATATTTCCTATCACCTTAAATCTTCACTCAAAGACACTCAAGTATCTTTGACAGTTTATATGTAGATGTATCATATATCAGAGACAAATGTTGTTCCTTCCGTATGTTGGCATTACTAAATTTGGCTCAATGCTTACATATATGTGTAAAAAGCAAATGTACGAGCTGTGATAACTGTGTCTGATAGAATGAAGAGTAGACTGATATATTGAATATTCCTTTATTGGGTGAGAAAATCAGACCATGTCATAACTGCTTTAAGTCATACAGAATAGATATCAGAGCCTTAAACAGGCTGACTTCTGCTAAATGGGTCAAACTGGGCACAAAGTACACAAACACATAACATCCTTATAGAATATGATGTAACACTATAGATCAACTTACCTCAGAATATATAAAGCATATAAACAATTACAGCAATATGATGCAACAAACACAGCAGTGCTACTGATCCAAAATACTCAAAGCTTCATAGAACTGAAACAAACATTTATTTTTAGCTCCATTCTGCTGCTGATACATACTTTAGGTTTCTGAACATTAAACTTGTTGCTGCCTTTCATAGTGTGTAACTTGAAGGCCCTGAGTACTTTCTCCCACACTGAAAACACTGGATGATCACATTATTTGAACATTACCTAATAAGACTGATTCAGGACAGACAGTTAGTGATGTTAAACTTTCCTAGCAGTCCTTCACAAACAGGGAACAGTCTGTCTATTCTCTCCATCTGTCAGCTGCTGCTGGCTCTTCCTCCTCCTCTTCCTCACACACTGCTGAGTTTGTCCTGGTGGATCATCAGGGGTGCAAAGCCTCACAGATGATGTGCAGCAGTGGGTCCCTCAGTCTGTCCTCACTCTGGACACTTGCAGTCGTCACACATGGAAATCAAATGTGTGATAAGCTGCAGGATTCAAACACAAGTGTAACTTATAAACACATGTTCATACTTTTATTCCACAATCAGAGAGAAAGAAACAGAGAGAGAGTGCAGGACAGACACACAGGTGACAGTCTCAGGTGTACACACTGCTACAAACAGGAGGATTTAGTGTTTGTGTTATTACGAGTGCTAAACAAGAAGAGTTCCAGATGGTACAGTGGACACATGTGTGACTGCTGTGATTAAAGCATCTTTCTTTCAGCTTAACGAGTGAACCGTCAGCTCGTTCAAACACACGTTAAAGTCTGTTTGGCTTGACACCACCGAACAGAGGCAGCAATATAACAGAGCTAACATTAACAGTGCAGTGAATCCTGCTTGTGCCGTGATATTCAGGACTGCAAACCGAGCAGCATCACTGACTTTCAGCTTGTTGTGTTTGTGGATATATGACTGACTTTAATTATCCATAAAATCATCAGATTCTCTGTAAGATTAAGGTCGACTGTTGTATTATTATATTTTAAAGGCTTTAAAACCAAGTAAAAGCTGAACGTACAAACATCACTAATGTCACATAACTTTGCCGACATGTGGCCAACAGTAATGTTTTAATGTTCCTCATTATTAAACATTTGCACATAAATAAGTGACATAATATTCAGTACTTACTTTTCACAGTTACTCTTCGGCCGCTCCACTTCTGCCGTCTGTGGCACAATTATCCACACCGACTGCCGCGCTATGAATTGTGGGATATGTTGGGCCAAGAAGTCTACACCGCCACATCCTTAAAATTCAGGGAAATGAAGGATGCATTTGAGGGCCGCATTTCAAGCAGCCTTTGAATTGGGACAGCCTTCGGCGCGCCGCTGTGACGTAATCGGCCTTAAAATGCACCCTTTAAGGATACAGCCTTGGGGCAGCCATGTATCCCAGAATGCATTTCAAATCACAGGCAGCAATGGTGGTGGTGTAGTTTTAATACCCCGTTTTTCTGTCACCAACTACACATTTAATAGTGTTTTAGCCGCGAATATCGCGGTGTAATCTTCACATGTCTGGTCAGGTTGTCAACATAGAACATGTTTGCAAAAGTGCTCAGATGTTTTCAGAGATGTCACTCGCTCTGCTAACAGTCAGCTGACAGAGTGCACCGAGCTCACAGCCCCGGTGTTACAGCTTAACTGTTTATTTTGTGTGTATTCGTTTGTTTTGGAGGGGGGGGTGGGGGTTACGTTAACCGGTTTGTTTACATATTCCACTCTCCGTGTTCCACATGTTGCATTTGCAGATTCATTTTCACCGAACGATCGTCTCTTTCTGCCTGGTCTTGTGTCTCTGTGCTTCTGTAACATAAAGAACGAGCTGACGTGTTTCTCACGACACCAGCGATCAGCTCAACAGGCCCTCAGTTTACCTGCATGCATCCAATGTCCAATCACCAGCACACAGCTTTGAAACCTCACCTTAGTTTTAGCTCTCAGTGGTTAAACGCTGGACTTAATTCACTCGGGTTTTGTCCGTCGGGTCACGTTTACTTCGCTGTTTTATTTACAACTGAGCAAATCTGTTTGGCTGAGGTTAAAGTTACGTTTAACCTGCATAGTTTTACAGACGTTTAATGGTTCACTGGCACATGTGTTAGACTGAACCAGGGGCAATTCTAGGATCAGAGCTTTGGGGGTGCTGAGCACCCAGAGAGCTGCCCAGCCAGGCAAGATAAACTTTACACGTCACGATGAGACTTCTTCCCCATCTCTGTCAGTCCCTGCATCCTTAAATGTCTCCAGTTGTCCCAAGTTGTCTCTGAATGTCTCCTTGGTGCATTTAAACCCCTGTTCCTCCCTGTCCTCGTCGTCTGTTATCTTTGTCTCCGCTATCAGTCATCATAATTTTACTATCTCTGTGCAAGTCTGCAAATTTCTTTATTAAATCATAAGATTCTTAAATTCATCAAGTCTCTGTGCCTGGGTCCTCGTCACAAAACATGACATCACTGTTTTGTACATTTTAACACAATTTAATCCCACATTTGTGAAAGAAAAGCAAAACACTATGTGAAATATGGAGACACTCCTGGTTTATATGAGCAAAGTGAAACTCATTTTTTAGGGTTTGTGGAGATGAGTGTGAAGATCCAAACAATCCCTGTCAGTGATGGAGAAGCTTTGATGAAAAACATTTGGCAAAAAGTTCACCAGCATGAAGGAAATGAAGTTCTCAAACTTTCCTTAGGAGGACCCCAGCACG
The DNA here is from genome assembly GCF_056152115.1 of Neolamprologus brichardi. Taxonomy (NCBI): domain Eukaryota; kingdom Metazoa; phylum Chordata; class Actinopteri; order Cichliformes; family Cichlidae; genus Neolamprologus; species Neolamprologus brichardi. The sequence goes on from NC_142112.1 coordinate 3,189,954, forward strand.
CCTGCTTAAAGAAAAGTAAGTGTGCTGATGTGGATGCTTGCAGTGACTGCTGTATAGAGGCCATCCTGCTACACATGAAACATATCAGTGTCATAATTGTTAGCTTAGTCACGTGTTTGTTTATTATCCTTATTGTTTTATCTGGGACTGTTTGCAAACATCTGAGAGAGAGGAGACACCAGCATCTGAACAGAGACTCAAACCAGCAACCTGCAGCTCCCTGCTTGTCTGCTCCAGTTTTCTCCTCACTCATGTTGCCCACCAGTGATTTCTAGCTGCCCACCCACACAGCAGGCTAGAATATGCACTGAGCCTCAGCACCATGGTTGCAATACTTGGACATCTTTTATTTATTAAATAATCAACCAGACCTCAAAAAGTAAACAGCTGTTATTGCTAGGCAACGGGAGCAGCATTTGGTGATGCAGCACCTGACATTCCTGACCATGTGGGCGGAGCTTGCATGGAATGGAATGTTTCGTAGAACTGTGCAACACAAGCACTTAGTTACAGCATTTTTCATTTGATCCAGACACAGCTAGAGACACATCTACAGCAGCATCTCTGTGCAGGACAGACGACAGTTGAAGAAAAAAACACATCGAAAACTTCACTTCTCTACAATACGTTGGTTCCTTTGTTTAAAAGGCCAAAATGAATCAAGGGAGATCGAGAAGAGGATTGGTGAGTGCGTCACCATACAGTACAGTACAGTCTGAGCTGATTAACCTACGAGAAGAATTTCAAATAATACAGGCTGAAAATGTCAAATTAAAAGAAGAGGCAGAAAGATTCAATTCAATTCAATTCAATTTTATTTATATAGCGCCAAATCACAACAAATGTCGCCTCAAGGCGCTTCATAGATACAGAGAAAAGCCCAACAATCATATGACCCCCTATGAGCAAGCACTTTGGCGACAGTGGGAAGGAAAAACTCCCTTTTAACAGGAAGAAACCTCCGGCAGAACCAGGCTCAGGGAGGGGCGGCCATCTGCTGCGACCGGTTGAGGTGAGAGAAGGAAGACAGGATAAAGACATGCTGTGGAAGAGAGACAGAGATTAATAACAGATACGATTCAATACAGAGAGGTCTGTTAATACATAGTGAGTGAGAAAGGTGACTGGAAAGGAAAAACTCAATGCATCATGGGAATCCCCCGGCAGCCTACATCTATTGCAGCATAACTAAGGGAAGATTCAGGGTCACCTGGTCCAGCCCTAACTATATGCTTTAGCAAAAAGGAAAGTTTTAAGCCTAATCTTAAAAGTAGAGATAGTGTCTGTCTCCCGAATCCAAACTGGAAGCTGGTTCCACAGAAGAGGGGCCTGAAAACTGAAGGCTCTCCCTCCCATTCTACTTTTAAATACTCTAGGAACAACAAGTAGGCCTGCAGAGCGAGAGCGAAGTGCTCTAATAGGGTGATATGGTACTACAAGGTCATTAAGATAAGATGGGGCCTGATTATTTAAGACCTTGTATGTGAGGAGCAGGATTTTGAATTCAATTCTGGATTTAACAGGAAGCCAATGAAGGGAAGCCAAAACAGGAGAAATATGCTCTCTCTTTCTAGTCCCTGTCAGTACTCTTGCTGCAGCATTTTGGATTAACTGAAGGCTTTTCAGTGAGTTTTTTGGACATCCTGATAATAATGAATTGCAGTAGTCCAGCCTGGAAGTAATAAATGCATGAACTAGTTTTTCAGCGTCACTCTGAGACAGGATATTTCTAATTTTAGAGATGTTGCGCAAATGGAAGAACGCAGTCTTACATATTTGTTTTATATGTGCGTTGAAGGACATATCCTGGTCAAAAATGACTCCAAGGTTCCTCACAGTGTTACTGGAGGCCAAGGTAATGCCATCCAGAGTAAGAATCTGGTTAGATACCAAATTTCTAAGCTTTTCAGCGCCGAGTACAATGACCTCAGTTTTATCTGAGTTGAGAAGCAGAAAGTTAGTGGCCATCCAAGTCTTTATGTCTTTAAGACATTCCTGCAGTTTAACTAATTGGTGTGTGTTATCTGGCTTCATGGACAGATAGAGCTGGGTGTCATCTGCATAGCAGTGAAAATGTATGCTATGTCTTCTAATGATGCTGCCTAGGGGAAGCATGTATAATGTAAACAGAATTGGTCCTAGCACTGAACCCTGTGGAACTCCATAATTAACCTCAGTGTGTGAAGAGGACTCTCCATTTACATGCACAAATTGGAGTCTATTAGATAGATATGATACAAACCACTGCAGTGCAATACCTGTAATACCTACAGCATGTTCTAATCGCTCTAATAGAATATTATGGTCAACAGTATCGAATGCTGCACTAAGGTCAAGAAGGACAAGCACAGAGATGAGTCCACTGTCAGAGGCCATAAGAAGATCATTTGTAACCTTCACTAAAGCTGTTTCTGTGCTGTGATGAGCTCTGAAACCTGACTGAAACTCTTCAAATAAACCATTCCTCTGCAGATGATCTGTTAGCTGTTTGACAACTACTCTTTCAAGGATTTTTGATATGAAAGGAAGGTTGGAGATTGGCCTATAATTAGCTAAGACTGCTGGGTCTAGAGATGGCTTTTTGAGTAAAGGTTTAACTGCAGCCACCTTGAAGGCCTGTGGTACATAGCCGATTATTAGAGATAGGTTGATCATATATAAGATCGAAGAATTAATCAATGGCAGAACTTCTTTGAGCAGTTTTGTAGGAATGGGGTCTAAAAGACACGTTGATGGTTTGGAGGAAGTAATTATTGACGTTAACTCAGAAAGATCGATTGGAAAAAAAGAGTCTAACTTAACATCAATGGAACTACAAGTAGCTGTAGATAATATTACATCTGTGGGATGATTATTGGTAATTTTTTCTCTAATGATAAAAATTTTATTTGTGAAGAAGTTCATGAAGTCATCACTAGTTAACGTTAAAGGGATGGTTGGCTCAAAAGAGCTCTGGCTTTTTGTCAGCCTGGCTACAGTGCTGAAGAGAAACCTGGGGTTGTTCTTATTTTCTTCAATCAGTGACGAATAGTAAGCTGTTCTGGCTTTGCGGAGGGCTTTCTTATAAAGCAACAAACTATTTCTCCAGGCTAAATGATGATCCTCTAAATTTGTGACACGCCATTTCCTCTCCAGATTACGAGTCGTCTGCTTGAGGGTACGTGTTTGAGAATTATACCACGGGGTCATGTACTTCTGATTAGAGACCTTAGTTTTCACTGGAGCTACAGTATCCAGAGTCGTACGTAGTGAGGAGGTGAAATTATTAACAAGATAATCGACCTCTGTTGGGGTAGCGTTCAGATAGCTGCTCTGCTCTGTGTTGGTACAGGGCATTGACGATGATAACAGTGGCTGGATTATATTCTTAAAAGAAAGATCAAGAGGAGAAGCTAAAAATTCAAAGTTTGAAACTGAAGTAGTATTGAAGGAATTACTGCATGTGGGTCTAAAACTTAAAGGAGAGAAGATGGGAAAACAACAAGCAGAAAATGAGAACGAAAACATCAAGAAAGAACTGTTGGAAGCTCAAAAAGCATTGCAGGAAGAGAAAACCACAGCACAAGAAGCTAAAAAGAAATATAAAACTGCAAAGAAGGAGGCAGAAAATGTGATGCAGGAATTACAGGAGGTGCAGGAAGCTTTTGAAGAGGAAAAAAGGAAAATGCAGTTGGCAACACAAGAAGCTGAAAATGTAACGGCTGAAGCTGAAATACTAAGGAAGGAATTACTGAATGTAAAGCAACAACTTGAAGAGGAGAAAAAATGTAAACACGAGGCAGAAAATGAGATTGAAAATATGAAGAAAGAATTGTTGGAAGCTCATAAAGTGTTGGAGGGAGAGAAAATTAAAATACAGGAAGCAAAGAAAGAAATGGAAAATACAAAGAGTTACACTCAAAACATGAAGAAGAAGTTGCTGGAAACAAAGGAAGCAATAGAAAAAGAGACACGTGGAAAATGGGAGGCAAAACAGGAAAGTGAAACTCTGAAGAAGGAACTGATGAAAGTGCAAGAAGAACTTGCAGAAGAGAAAATTGAGGTGAAGGTATTCAAGAAAGAAACGACAGCCTCTGAGGTGACCAAGAAAGACTGCAAAGATGCACTTAAAGAAATACAAAAGCACAAAAAGGAAGCGAAAGAGCTCCTCAAACAGAAAGTCAAACTGGCCAAACAGCAGCTGAAAGAAAAATTTAAAGACGCCGAGGAGCAGCTAAACAAAACCTTAAAGGAGCTGAAGGCAAAAGAAAAGAAAGCCGAGGACAGGAGGGGATTCTGGAGCAGACTGCTGAGAAAAAACTGACCCAGCAGCATCAAGTTTAAGGAGATCAATAGTTTCTTCCTCCTTCCCCCTCTCTCAACCTTTCTTTCACAAAAATCTCCCCAAACTTTACTTGGGACGTTTGTTTGTTTTTAAAAACCTTATTCTGAATACATGTACTGAAATACACAAATAAAATTGCCATAACTTGACCTCATGTTGCTTCTTTTCTTGTGTGTCTGTGGATGTAAAACAGTAACACTTTCTGCTCTGTGTGTTTTTAATTGTAAATAAATGCAATATATCTTCATTTTAAAAACTTCTGCTCTAAATCTTTTTTTAGCAAAATGCTTTTTTTGCCCCTTCCTGATTTCTTATGTTTTAACATGTTTGTTACATTTACATGTTTCCGATTTCAAGTGTTAACACAGATGGTCAGAGACAGAGGTTTGGACAGCTCTTTCCCTTTATTTGTATTTATTCAGGTTATTTTTATACTCAAAAATCCATCCACAAGCTTCAACGCGTCCAGAACTCTGCTGCCCGTATCATCACCAGGACCCCTTCTATCCACCACATCACTCCTGTTCTGCAGCAGCTTCATTGGTCAAATATCGTATCAATTTCAAAATACTCTTGTACACATTTAAGGCTATTCATCATCTCTCCCCTCCATATCTTTCTGATCTGGTTAAGATTCTTTTCCTGGAGTTTTGGTTGAAATCTCTTGATTTCCCCATGTCACAGAAACAGGCTCTGTGTTTTGCCTTATATGCACCCACAGCTGTGCCACCAGTTTACTCACATGGACTCTACTAACCAATCAGAAGCTTCTTCAGCTCAGAATGGAATCGTCTGCAGTTTTCTTATTAATGAACAATAAACTTAGTGTATATGTACTCCTAAATTTGATGAAAGTAATAAAAAATAGACAGCTCTGTCTCTCTTTATTCTGACATTTAACTAATTCAAAATATATTTCAATATTTATTTATCCAAAACAAAACAAGTTTACTCTAAATTGATGTTGTACAGTAAAAAAATGTTCTTGTGTTTTCCATAAAGTGTATGTAAACATCTGGTTTCAGCTGTGAATATACTGCTGTGAATTGAAATCCCTCGTTTTGCATAGAAATATACTGAACAACATACAAAGTATAATATATAAAATAACATGTACCCGAGTTTTTTTTAATATGAAGGCAATATGAGCAGAGAGCACAAACTTGTTGAGGGATTGGCTGTTAGTTCAGTGAGACAGTAATTTGTAAAGAAAACTATTTTCACTAGCAGTCAAAACTAATGTGCACACATATGTCTGCATTTTTATTTTGTTAAATATGAACAAAAGAACTGAAAGTATCGACCCACGTGATGTGGATCGGCGCGAGCACATCACGATAATGACTGGGTAACAGACGTCTCCGAAAACGTCAGAGCACTTTTGCAAATATGCGATGTCTTGATAAACCAAATAGATATTTGACGTTTATACGGCTACTTTCTCGCCTGAAAGTATGTTGAAAGTTTATTTTGTGACGCAGAAAGATAAATTAGAGTAATATTGAAACTCAGTCGCGGCCTCCATTGTTGGAAACTGTTGCACTGAAATGTGAGATTTTAAAAAGGAGAATGTGGCTGTTTCCTGTGACTTGTTGGTTTTTGGGGATGATCCTCAGTTTGAGTTTCTTATGTTCAAATCCCAGATGAGCCCATTTGTTGTTTAAGACTTTGCCACCTCCCTGTTGATTACTGTAATTTGTTACTATCAGGATGTCCTAAAAACTCCACGGAAAGCGTTTAGCTTCAGAGAAAAACTGGCAGGAAACAGAAAGACAGCATTTTCTCTTATATTGACTTTTCTCCACGGGATTCCTGTTAAATCTAGAATTGAATATAAAATACTATTTTTTATATTACTATTTTTACTTTTAGCTTCTACTTTTTTACATCACACTGTGCACAATCTCTGTGGAATTAATCCTAGAGTAAAAACTAGAATCAAACACAGAAACCGATGACTTTCTGAGCTTTCAAAACAATCTCTCATACATTCTTCAGTTTTTTTTACTCTGATGTGTGACTTTGGAAAAATGACACAAAGAATTGTTTGGCTTGTTGGTCTAGCTTCAATGGGAGAAATGTCCCTGTCTTCCTTGCAGGGAGTCGTCCCTTGGAAGAACTCGCTACACGGGTGGAGAGTGCTCTTTAAAAAGGAGCTGAGCAACAAAACCGGTGATACTTCTGAGGCTGTTTCCAGCTCTGTGTCAGAGCAGAAACAGGTTTTTGCTGTCCCAAGAAGCCAATATGGCAACATCACTGCCACTCTGCACGATCACAGCACTGCTCCAGAGAGACCTAAAGGAAAGGCCCAGGTGGTGTTCACAGAGAGACAGTTGGATATTCTTGTCCATCAGTTTCATTTGAAACATTACCATGAGCCAAGAGAGATTAAATAGTTGGAAGAGATGACAGGACTGACCAGGTGAGTGTTTTTCAGCTTACTAAAATAAGAAATTGAATTCGTGTTCAATCTTGTCTCCATTGTACTGATTAGATGTTTTTTATTTTCTTGCATCTTTGGGTAAAAACCTGGTTTCAAAACAGAAGGAGAAAGTTTAGGAGGAGGTCACATCCTCAGCATCTCAATCAGGGTGTCTCATTTCATGTAAGTATCTCCTATTATTAAACTTTGATTCAGACATCTGGGTAATTCATTCATTAATTTCATTTGAAATGTATTGAGTATAATTTGAAACAAGAACTTTGTATTGGACAGCCCCCACTCAAGCAGCAGTACACCCAGCACCTGGAGATCAATTTAATCAGAAGTGGTGAAAATTATCAGGCTGTGGGCAATTTTGCAGTTAGACCTCAATGGATCTTTCCCACCTCACCCCAGTTGTTTGGCTGGTTGATGCCACCAGGCAACGGCAATTATGATTTCAACCCTGTTGCCGGTATGAACAACAACAACTTGTATTTTCACAACACAAGTTTTGAAGGAGCAAGTGGAGAGCCTTGCCAGCAGCTAATGATCCTTTGATTACAAATATTGTGATTCATATCATATTTTTTGTATTAAGTTTGAATCTTCTTGTCTTCATGTAGCTCAACATAACAGAGTCTCAGATTTGATCTCTTCCAGTAAATGGGGGGTGAATTTGGATTTATGAAATATTTGGATTCAGTCGACTCTGGCTATTGTAAATACATTTTAGTCGATCCAAAACACATACTGGGAAATCAGAGAGAACACATTCAGAAGTTTTGTATGAAACATTAAGAGATGAATTCATGAAAATGTGTTTTGTTTCAGTTTGTTGTACTTCCAGTATTTGTAACAAATAATGTACATGAAGAATATTATCTGCCTTGTGTATGAGAAACTGTAAATAAAATATTTGTTTCACAAATTCAAAACTAACTTTGTCTCCAAACCTTCTGTCAGAGACTGAACATCCAAAAGTTTTAGAGACTTTATACCTCTTATCTTTCCATGTTAACTTGAGCTACAATCCTCTATACTCACAGTCAAAGTATGAGACCCCGTGTCAAGCTTGTGTTGTCACAGTCTACGACTCACTGTGTCTCTTGATTTATTTTTTACGAATATGTTTTACAAATAGAAAAACTCAATGTATCGAAACTCTTAGTTGCCTCCACATTGCAGCTGCAGGCTTATTGTTAAGTAGTTGAATGTGGTTTTAACCAAGAAATATGTAAGATTTAATGTCTTCATAGAGACAGAATGCCATAGAATTACAGGCAGTTTGAATGCCTGTAATTATCAGGCTGTACTCAAGCCCATTAATTAAATCTGAAAACTGTGCTGTGACTCCAAACCCAAGTACCCTTCTGGGAAATTATGGCTACACTTGGATCTGCTGATAGAGGAGTTAGTAAGTGTAACCTTTATTAAATCAGGTAAAACAACACATACTTATTTGCTGTGGCGGCCTGCAGAGAGCAAAACCTCTTAAATAAATGGGGGTAAGGGTAAGCTGAAGCCATCTGATGTTTATGTTCATGAATATAACACACTGACACATTTTGACTTTGTTTTTATTGTTTATTAAAATACTTTTAAATCTCTAGTTTAGTTTAAGAACCATCTAGTCCAGCAGGTGGCGGTAATGCACCTTAAAGCTCTGACCGCCAAAGAAAACCCCCAAAGAAGAAGAAGCCGCAGAGTTCCCGCTTCATTGCGTTTGTGTTTTAGCTTATTTTTCTTCCTCATCTAAAGTGAAGCACTAAGGTAACTTTGATCTGAGTTCGGTCAATGTTGAATTTAGCTCCTGAGTGAAGTTTTCTGTTGCTCTTCTCGGTCTCTGTTGTCAGTTATTTGTGAACCAGTTGAAAGAAAAAGCCTCTACATCAAGTCAAGCTGCTATAAACTAATTTACAAGAAAATATTAACAAATGCTAATGAAATACTGAGAAGAAAACAGAAGAATGCTTTTATAATAGCTAAGTGTAATCAGAGTTTGTATTATTTTATTAGTCTGTTACTAAGCGCTAGTTAGCATCTCAGTGTCACTGTGTGGCACCTGCATAGTTTTTGAATGCAGCGTGCTATCCAAGCTAGCTAGCTAGCTAACGCCACCCTTCATCCATATAAGGTCACTTACAGCGCCAAAAAAATCAAAATATGTTGGCGGTAAAAGTGCTATAATGAAATCCATTTAAAAGAAAGGTAAAAATAAATGTATTCCAGGCTAAAACACAGCTGCCTCTATCAGCGCAAAGTTGTGTCGGCCCACAGGGCATTTGATTGTAAAAACTGGCCTCACTCTGAGAGGCCTGTTGTTAGAATCATTTCAAAGATGATTTGATAAATTCTGATCAGTATTCAGTAAATGAGCCCGATTATCTGTTAGCAAAATAATAATGATAGGCCAGAGATACCAGAGATGCATTTTTAAAACAAATACAGCCTCGAACCCTAAGAGGGGATCTGTGTTCTTATTACATTTAAAAGTACTGCAGATCTTTTAAAGCTCCAAACAAAACTGAAATGGAAGAACAAAGATATATAGAATAGTCTTTTATTGTCTTTGTACATATTCAACTAAATTGTGGGTGCTCCGCACCAACTGTGCATGGAAAACAATATAAATAGTAAGACAGTAAGAATAAATAACATATAAGAGGAGTATATACAAAGAGGAGGAAGGCACACATTAGAGGACTGAATGCTTGAAAGTAGTGCAGTGGACTTGATACAAGTAGAGAAATTTGGAGTGTGACTGAGTGATGAGGGTTACTCAGATCATGGCTCAGATTTCTACACCCACTCAGATCGGATAATCTTCCACGGCACACCTGATCAGTTCTCACGGCACACGTATATATGCCACGGCACAGTGGTTGGGAAACACTGTACTCTCCTTTGTAATCCATTGATTGTTCTGTTTTCGTTCTTGGCCAGGGCTTTTTTTAAAGAGGAATTGCTCTCCTGGTACTGGTGTGCCATACTGCTTGGTATCAGTGCTCAAACCTTGTTTCAAACAAGTTATCCACCCAAGGAAGCTAAAATTTGTTGTTTGTGCTCTCAGATGAACATATGAGACACTTTGACTCTTCAGTGCAGTGTGGAGCCTAACAAAGTTCTGTTTTGTGTCCCAGCTGATCAGCAGGAGGAGAAGAGTCTGACGGAGCAGCAGAGGAAATTTCAGCTACTTGGACTCAGAAAACAATGAGTTCGACAAAGAAGGTGACAGATACTAGTGTTAAGAAATACTCCATTAACCCTTTAAGGCCTATTGGAGCAGGAATGCTCCGTTTTGCGTAACAATTTTAAAATCCCGGTAGAACTGCACTTAAGCTAACACAATTATTTTATTTAGGAGGAGTTGTACTTACATCTTATGCCATCAGCTTGCCCTTGGTCACGAATTCCTTCCACATATGTATTTGCAGAAATTGCATAAAAAGCACTTGCAGCAAAAAAACATAACATACCAGAAACACGCTTTGCCGTTCATAGCACTTCCTACGTTAGAATAGATGTCAGCGCGAACTATCACATGTCCGACTTTACCTGCCAAAACCTGCCTTCAAGGATACCTATACTGGTGCTTTTAAAAGTCATGTTTGACTTTATTCTTTTCTGTATTGTTTCTGGGATGCTTAGAACTCAAATTGCACTGTTGGCAATAGTTTATTTTGATGCACATGCTGTTTGTTTTGCAAATTTGCATTGTAATATTTATTTTTGTTTTTCTTGCAGTATATAAAAATCTCAAAAATACTCAAAACAAATTTCCTGTGGTTGGAAACAATGTGCAACTTTTTTGCATTTACAATTTTGAGGGATAAACCTCTGAAATTTCTTTAACTAGAAATATGTGTACAGGGCTTGCAAAATCGCTAGCCCGACGTCCTGGGGCTAGCGAATTTTCCAGTCGGGCTACCAAACTCTATCTCTGCCCTGCCCGTCGGCCTATCGTAGGAAGGAAAAATATGTCAATGCTTTTGCATTCTTTCGGAAATGTAGCTGGGTAATTATGTCATTGGCATCGGTGAGCCACTGTCAGTATGGGACATATTGAAATCGCGTTTGAATTTGCGCTTGTTTTTTGCTTTCACTTTGCAATCGTGCAAACTGTGTATAGAGAGGGACAGCACTGATTGGTGAGTGATGATAATTTGCGCACCAATTCCTCTGACATCGTCTTATCAATCGTTAGCTTACTATGCAAACATGACAAGTGAAATCTCCCGCAGCTTAAACATGTGAGAGGTTGATCGCAGAGAATCGCTGAGCGTTATGTGAGTGCCTGTGTAAAAGCAGCAGGATATATATTTTAGTTCTGCTGAGCCAAATAAGACAGGTCAGGGTGAAGAAGTGACAGCCAAAGAAAAGCTTACCACAAAACGGAAACGTTATGACAAATCAGACTATAAGGCAAAAAGAAAGTGCAGCTTTATGGTTTCATGGACAACAGAATTTCTGTGGCAGCAATATGACGAGCTAAATAACCAGGGCTGCACATAAGTGGTCCACAGGTGCGCATTCGCTGTCAAAATAAAAAACGCGCACAAGATAAGAAGTTGCAACGCGTGTTTGCGTACATAAGATTTTCTGGAGGAGGACAGACATTTGTTTAGAACTCTTAAAGAATTTGAAGAAGCTCCTTTAAGCAATTACTTTGGTGTTCCTCCACCTCCAAAGAAATGTCAGAAGGAGTCCGAACCACAAAAGAAGCGTATTCTCGGAAAAGTGGTTGCAGGAGGTGAGCTGGCTTCAAACAAATGATGAACGCACAGAGATGTGGTGCAGAATGTGCTGTGAAAATCCCACTCTAGGACAAAAACAGCCTTTTATATGGACGCAAACGCGCGCTGCAACTTCTTATCTAGTGCGCGTCTTTTAATTTGACAGCGAATGCGCACATGCGGACCACTTATGGGCACCCGTGTAAATAACATAATGTTCTGCCGGGTGTGTTGTTGGTTTTCCCTCGATTTCTGAGTCGACAAGCGCAAGTACACACAAGTACGCATGTTAAGAAACCGCCTGAGACTTTTCCACTGGCAGGCAACTTCTTTTAAGCCGTCGTGCACTAATCCCGGTGGACCTGTTTAGACTAGAGATGGCACGATACCACTTTTTTATGTCCGATACCGATACCGATATCATAAATTTGAATATCTGCCGATACCGATATGAATCCGATATAGTTTGTTTTTTAATCAATAAAACGTTTTTTTAATATCTTGCTGCATTATGTATAAGTTTATACTCAAGTTTAAATAAATAACTAAAGCTATTCTGTTATACCTGTATGTAAAAAATACACTGCACTATATTTCATAGTTCAGCAACACTGATCAATCTAATAAAGTTAAACCTGCTCCATCCTCCCTATTCTGGTATTTTAAAGAGTACTTAGCAGAAATATTAAGCAACCTAACTAATAGGGTTGCAAACTCCCAGCAAAAAACAAGGGAACCACCCTCCACCTCATGATGCTTAATCGATGTAATCAAATTGAATTTGATGCAGGGGGGGAAATGCACAGAAATAAATTATTTTTCAAGAATAATTAAATAGATTCAACATCTTTCTTCAACAGAATTGCAGACTGCACAGATGGTATCTTCCCAAAGGAAAAAGTACTATAGCTTACTAGGGTATATTAGACTTAACAGTTACTATATACAGTAATGGACTTCTATATATTTTACATCACATTAAAACTTTGGGTGTAAGAGTCAGATAATTATTTATTAAAAGCTCGACATTTTGAATGAGAATAAGAAAGAAAAGTATGTCTTTGTGCCCCCTTTTGCCTGTTCATGCCCTATCGGCCCCCCTGGCTAAACTTTGCTAGATCCGCCCCTGCACAGTTACGTCAGCTGTAGAAAAAGATCCTGGTGTAGAAATAATATTAAATAAATTCTAACAACAGCTTATCAAGCTTAAACGTGCTGCTGTTGTTCAGCCGCTGGTTTCCTCTTTTTGGTGAGAACTGGGCCAAAAACAAAGAAGAGAGACGATCAGCTGATCATTGATCAGTTTCATGATTGAAGTCGCAGCAGGAGAGAGAGAGAGAGAAGAGGCAGTCGCTCCATATATCTGTTGTTAAGCTTAACGTGGGAATGCTTTACAAACATTCAGAGATGAACTTACACACTTGCTTTACTTCTCTCTGGGAAAACTTCCTTGGAGATGAAATGTTTGCTAGCAGGCTACAAACACACTCAGCCGCTCTATCACGTGACCACACTGCTCCAACGGGCTATGGTTATGAGCCGAGTTACGCCGCGTAGCAAGTTTTGTGAGGTGCTTTTTTGATATTTAATGGATCGGATTACATTTTTTATTTCTCTCCGATATCCGATCCAGTAATTTGGGTCAGTATCGGACCGATATCGATACGTAATATCGGATCGGTCCATCTCTAGTAAATAACATAATGTTCTGCCTGGTGTGTTGTTGGTTTTCCCTCGATTTCTGAGTCGACAAGCGCCTTTGTTACTGGGACCAGTCATGTTAAGAAAGGCCCCCATTAGAACCCATGAGAAATGCAAGAAATGCATTATTGCTCAGTCTGCAATATCTTTCCCGGAACAAACACCAGTTGCAAAAAACATACTAAAAATAAACCTGAGACATCTGTTTAGAACAGCATACTATGTTGCAAAGAGTGAACTACCACTGGCACAATGTAGCAGTCTTTGCAAACTTCAAAAAGCAAATGGCCGATCTTGGTTCCACTTGCCTCTTACCCGTGACTTCAGTGGAAATTTCAAATTCAGGATCTGACACAGACTGATTCATGTTCTACACAATTAGAACCAAATATTTGAGCTGATGATTGTAATTTTTATACAATGTTGTAATTTGTGTTTCAACAATTTTTTGATTAATGTTTTGTTTCCTTTACAATATTATACTTTAATGTGTAATATTGTAAAGGAAACAAAACATCAATCAAAAAATTGCTCTCTTTTTTATTCGGGCTACTTAAATTTATTTTGGGCTACCAAAAACTGAAGAGTCCCTGCCCGAAGGGCTACCAGGGATTTTGAAATTTTGCGAGCCCTGGTGTAGAAACAGAACCAAAAAAACTGATTTAAACAAATTTTTGTATTTAAGTACAGTTTTTTTGCACTTTATGTAGTTACTATGGACTCAATGCATAGATAATATTAAGATTTGGGATCTAATGGTCATACTGATGTATAGCAACTTGAAATGATCCCAAAAATGACATTAAGGGCATGTAAAAATATAAAGATTAGCTCTGGCAAACTTGGTTCTATGGTAGTTCTTAAAGGGTTAAAAGAAGAAGTACTGATATATATTTTATGCAAAACTAACTGAACCGTGTGCTATATTAATGTAATGTAATAATCATGTAATAATACAATGCCTACATTGTAGAGGGTGACTTTGCCTCTAAAGAGGAAAATGGGCAGGGAAGAGGTTAAAGTGGGATTCAGCAGGATTCAACCCTAAAATCAGCTGTAGTGGCTCAGTGTGGGGAAAAGAGTCTCAGCTCACAATCATTTCTATTGAGAGCTCCAGTCGATTTTCTCAATGTACAGGCTGTGATCAGCTGACCTGCTGCTCTCTGTGGATGTACACAACTGAATTCAACCAGATGTCTGCAGATGTTTCATGAGTTGTCCTGGCTGATTTCCATCCTCTACACCAGGGGTGTCAAACTCAACTGCACACGGGACCAAAACTCAAGGCACACTTTAGGTCGCAGGCCAAACAAGATAAACATTTATTGAACACACTAAAACCATGTTTTTTAAACATAAATATGAATAAAAACAGACAGGAATATTATTCCAGAATAAATAAACTTAAAAAATCAACTTTAACTTTAAATGTTTTGATCTTCATAAAAATATATCCTGTCAAAATTATGCAAGTTAGAAATATGAACATGCTGCCAAAAACCCCAGAAAAAATAAATGAAAACATACACAAGGTTGGAGCTGCATGTAGACGGAGCTGGGGCATTGCTGCAGGAATGGAACTAATAAACTGTGCGGGCCGTTCAGTGTCGTACTTTGCCTTGAGTGTACCATTACACTGCAGCTCCATCTGAATCTGCACAGGTGCAGTTTCCACGTAAATGGGTTGAGAAGCAGCTCGAAATTCTCTTTTTGTGCTTCACAGTCACCAAAGCGCCGTGCGAACTCAGTGCGCTCAGTTTATCAGCAAAGTGCGCCGACTTGGTTCAACATTACTTAGCAACAGGGAAAGTGAGACAGGTTGCACTGGTGCATTTGTGACAGCTTCACTTGAAATGCCTTCACCGCATCATACATGCCATGTCCATTGTTAAACCTCCCAATTCCTTTGATCTTTGGGCTGAAGGAAGGACAATACTCGGTGTATAAATGCTCAATCAACAATCTTTTATTCCATACAATTCAACACTTTTGAGTAGGGATGGGTACCGGTATCCGGTGCCATGATGGCACCGGTTCTGACATAAACGGTAGTAACCAGACCGAAAAGCAGCGCACATTTCGGTGCTTTATTTCGGTGCTTTTTTTTCCTGAGCTGTGATACACTTTCTTCTTCCTTACATTTCTATTGGCGGTTGGCAAACAACTGAAAGGTGCATTACCGCCACCAACTGGTATGGAACGATACACTTTAGATTCTAGCCAATCATTTTACGTTTCGAGGATAGTAGGCGGGTCCAGGTACGTACGTTCTTTTAGAGCAGAGCTACAGATTAAAAATGCCCAAGGCAAAGCAGTCAAAAGTCTGGCTGTACTTCACAGCAAAAGATGCAAACTCAGCAGCCTGCAAAAAGTGCTTTAAGGTGATACTGTGATACTGTCAAAGGAGGTCACACTTTAAATCCGATGAACCTAGCCCTGCCAGTGTAGCAGAAATGATGATGGCAGCAGCAGCCGTTCTTCTCTGCGTGAGTAGCTTAATGTTGTTCGTGTGTAATTTATGTTGAGTAAGCTAACCGCGTTATTAAATTAATGCATGTAACGTGAACTAGCAAACACCATCATAGCTACATGCGGCTGTCTTCTTGTTTGATGGCAGATACTCCCTTCACCCTGGACAAAAAGGCTAAAATGACCGAAGAAAAAGTGGAAAACAGCTAAACATGAGAGGTTTTTAGACAAAGTTTGTGTTTTTTCCATTGTTTAAGCACTGCTTCCAGCCCAGAGTGATACCATATATGCCCTATACCTGCAGAAAAGACTAACATTGTTATCTTTTTACAAAAAAACAGCTGAACATGAGAGGTTTTTGGACCAATTTTGTGTTTTCCATTCTTTAAGCACCGGTTTGGGCACCGTTTAAGCACCGTTTAAGCACCGGCACCGTTTCAAAAGTACCGGTTTGGCACCGGTATCGGATAAAACCTAAACGATACCCATCCCTACTTTTGAGCATAAACCATCAGGAGGGGAGATGAGCGCGGGAGGGTGTCCGCCTGATCTTGAAGTGTCTGAGCGTTTCTCACATTCTTATAGCTTCAGCCCCCCTCCACCTAGTCATAAAAACCTAAACATTCACATTCTTTCTCTCTTACGGCGCCTAAGTGACGGCCTTGGCTCCCTGTTTTATCTCCTCCTGATGAGATGGGGCAGAAAACCTCTCCGGTATGCTCTGTTCTCTTCTAATCAGACAAATAAGGCCATGACTCTCTGAAAACAATATTTCTTATACATCAGCAGTATAATGCATCATAAAACAATATCATTCATTCACAATAAATCAGCATTCTAATGTAATACAAATCAGTTTAATAACAAGCCTGTTTTGAAAATGTAAGGAGTAGAAAATACAGATATATATTTTTAATGTAGCGAGTAAAAGTAAAAAATAAACCTCAGGTTACAGTCAGACTCTGACATCATCTTTCACTGAACCAAGCTAGTAACTGTTACATTTGATTTATTATTATCGAATAAATTAGACAATTATAGAAATTTAAAATAGGAAACAGCAACAGGAAATATAAAAAAGTACAGACCTGGTAAACATTTATTACTATTCTGAGTGTGTTAGCATTAATATTTGTGTACAAGCAGGAGGGATGGGCATGATTTTAGAGTGTTTGAAATGTCATTAATTATCTTTAACACCAGGTTGGATGTAATGTGTTACTACTACCAGTAGGTGGGGATAAGAGACCTTTAACACTAGGTTTACTAACCTGCGCAAATTTGCGTAACTTCCCTAAACCCAACTCCCCCTAGAATTACTGGCTTTTTTATTTTCTGGTGCAAGTCCCGAGGTGTTAATCACCCCTGCTGAGATTTTCACAGGTCGTCAGCTCGTTTCTCCTCCAGCTTTTGTTGTGCAAACCACCCATTATCCTTGAGGCCTGGCACATTTGCATTTGTTTACTCTGAGTTGCTCAGAATCAAGTCAGGCCAAACCTCTGTGTTACAACTTTCAGAAATGCCTGCCGTATCTATACAAAATATCCCACACATTGACTGACCTGCAAATATAAAAGACACACATTCACACCTCATTGCCATATTACATATGGGTTATATAAACCCATTTAGAGTAAAGTTCATGTAAATTTACCATTCTCTATTTGTTTATCTTCTGACAACGTAAGATTACAAGTGTGCTCCAAAGCTTCCTTTGCCTGTTAGACCTGGGAATGCTGCAGACCATCAGAGACTGTACGGTACATCAAGCCCGCAGAACAGAGCCGGACTGGAATTTGTCAGTTCATGAACTGATGGCATTCATTTCAATCCTGTTTGTAAGAGCAATCATGTGTCCTGTTGGTGCCATTGTGGATTGCTGGTCAGGAGGATTTTTGGTGTCAGTAATCAAAGAGACAATGCCCCGAGATAGATTCATTTCAATTATGCACCTTCGATTTGATGACAGGGACACGCGGGCAGAACGGGTGAAAACAGACAAATTTGCGGCGATCTCAGACATCTGGACACGCTTCAATGAGAACTGTGCTAAGAGTTTCACTCCAGGAGAACACATGACCATAGATGAACAGCTGTTCCCTACCAAGGTTTGTTGTCCATTCACACAGTATATCGCAACCAAGCCAGACAAATTTGGGATCAAGTTCTGGATGACCACGGATTTGGACACCAAATATGTCTGCAGTGCATCTCCTTACTTGGGAAAGGACCCCAGTCATCAGAAGGGAGAGAGGCTGGCAGAGAACGTGGTCATGAAACTGATGGAGCCATTTTTGGATGATGGGAGAAACGTCACAACGGACAATTTCTTTACTTCACTGTCACTGTCGCACAGACTGCTGCAGCGCAAAACAACGTTACTGGGCACGGTGAATAAAGTCCGGCGTGAACTTCCTCAACTTGCAAAAGATACTGCAAAGCGAGAGGTATTCTCCACTTCAGTGCTTAGAAGTGGCGGTGTCTCCTTGACAATTTATGCACCTAAAAAAACAAGACTGTGTGTGTTCTAAGTTCCATGCACCAAGACGTGACGATCGGTGACGACAGAAAGAGGAAACCCAACACGATAGCAGACTATAACCACATGAAGGTATGTGAATGTGTGTACAATTTTAAACCAGTGCTACAATGTTTTCTGATGTGTGCTATACAGGCCTATAGAAAAAAAACATATACTCATGACTCTCTCTCTGCTTTTACAGTGTGGTGTAGACGTGTTGGACCAAATGGCACGGATGTATTCCGTAAGAGCAGCAACATGCAGGTGGCCATTAGCGGCTTTCTACAATATGCTGGACCTGGCGGCGGTGAATGCCTACATTTTGTACAAGGCATGTACAGGGTGGACAGGCAAAAGAAGATTGTTTCTGAGTCTTCTAGCTCAGCAACTTCGTTGCTGATTCATGCAGCTCAAGGAAATATTAGCACAGAGGCAGGCTGCTGAAGCTGCTGCAGCTGCTGTGCCAGGGACTGTAAAGACAACGCAGTGCCAGGTGCAAGAGAGCTGCAACAGGAATCGCAGCAGGTTTACCTGTGCAACATATCAGAAATTCACTTGTGCCAAATGCAGGGATGATGGACACTGGGTCTGCAAACGCTGTAAAGTCGGAAATACTTTGAAATAAAAAAGACTTGTGTACCCATATATTGTGAATGTGTGTCTTTTCTATGTAGGTTGTAACACAGAGGTTTTGCCTGCCTTGGATCTGAGTAAACAAATGCCAATGTTGCACAAACACACACACACACACACACACACACACAGCAAATCTGCATTTATTTGTCCCACAAGTGGAAAATCTGCATTGTCATTGCAAAAAAGTGGACAGTGCAAGACAAAAGCAGCTAAATAAAAACTGTACAAAGAGCACGGTATAGAAAGTGCACTATACAAACAATCTGGAAACATAAATATGGATACGTGTATTCAAAAATATTGGTGTATGTATACACACACACACACACACACATCTATATCTACATATATATATACATATATATACATATATACAGATATATATATACATATATATATATACATATATATATCTATATATATATATATATATAGATATATATATACATTTATACATACATACATATATATATATCTATATATATATAGATATATATATACATATATATACATATATATATATATATTAGAGATATAGATATAGATATATAGATATATATAGATATATATAGATATAGATGTGTGTGTGTGTGTATAACTAGACTTTATGCATAATATGTAAGGTGTGGCTATATAAATATATGTACAACTCTGTGTATATGTGTTTATGGGCAGGCATGCAATGTAGTGACAAGGATTGACAAGAACTACCATGGTGTATTGTACGCTGCAAGTAAGGAAGGAAAGTAGCCTTGCAGGGAAGGAAAGACCTGAATCTCTCATGGTTGGGGGTTGGGGGAGGGTGTCTTTGCACAACAAAAGCAGGAGAACAATGGAGCTGAAGACCTGTGAAAATCTCAGCGGGGTGCCAAGAGGTGTTAGGGTCGGGGGGGGAATTTACGCAAATCTGCGCAGGCTAGTAAATCTAGTAGTAGGGACTGCAGCAGGGAAAAAAAGGCTCAGTAATTCTAGTGTTAAGGTGTTTGGTGCCACACTCCACCTTCAGGTTTAAAACTAGTGTTAATGGAGGGAGTTTGAAGCTTCTGTTTGTTCAATGACTGCATTTCACTCACTGCCTCTGTTTGTATCTCTGTCCCTGCAGGACCAAGATGGACCGAGAAGTCAGCGCTCTCAGGAGGCCGACAAACCTCACAGAAGAAAGAGAGAGAAAAAAAACACCTGTGATGAATGTGGGAAGGATTTTACCTGGAAGTTTAAACTAAAACAACATCAGCTCATCCACACTGGAGAAAGACCGTTCAGCTGTGACTTGTGTGGAAAGTCGTTTTCCAGGAAGAAAGCCCTAAAAAAGACACCAAGTCGTCCACAGTGGAGTTAAAGCTTACAGCTGTGATCAGTGTGGTAAAGCTTTTGCTCACAGTAGCAGTTTACAGAGTCAGAGGGTGGCTGTAGCTCAGGTGGTAGAGCAGGTCATCTACTGATCGGAAGGTTGGTGGTTTGATTCCTGGCTTCCCCTAGTCTGCATGCCAAATATCCTTGGGCAAGATACTAACCCCAAATTGCTCTCCGTCCATCGGAGTATGAATGTGTGTGAATGTTATCTAGAAAGCACCCAGAGAAATGTGCTTGTGCGAATGGGTGTGAATGGGTGAATGCACAAGTTGTGTACAGCGCTTTGAGTGCTCAGAAGAGTAGAAAAGCGCTATATAAGAACCAGTCCATTTACCATTTACCATTTACCCACTCTGGAATTAAGGCATACAGCTGTGACATCTGTGGAAAAACTTTCAGCCAGCTATGTTACCGAAATATACACCTACGCATTCACTCCGGAGAAGATGTGTACTGGTGTGATCAGTGTGGCAAATACTTTACAACAGACGCACAGTTACAAAGCCACATGTTTACCCACACTGAGGAGAGACCTTATCAATGTGACCTGTGTGAGAAGACTTTTAAAACTCCACAGTACCTGAGAAAACACCAACAGATCCACACCAGAAAGAGACTCTACAAGTGCAGTTACTGTGAGGTATGTATTTTTATTTTATTCTTCAGTTCAGTCTGACTGTTTGGAACAAGTCTGCTCATTAAATCGTGTTAGCATGTTAGCACTTCTACTGCACCGAAGAGTAGCTCTGAGCCATTATTCAGATTTTCATTTCAGTTATGATTTTTGTTTACACGATCATGAAAAACTGAAAATGCTGAAAATTGATATGTTGCTGTTATTTAATCTTCAGGCAGCTTCGTGGTATATCATGGTGTTATTATTTCTGCATAAATGGCCTTTGGTTTACAGCGGCTCATTCCTCTGTCAGGTGTAAATAGAATAAAATAAAACAGAAATTACGTACAAAACCAAACCATTCAGTAATCTTCTCTTATGGTTAACAAAGTTGTATCGTTACGTAGTGGTATTGTAATATTGTAGCTGTAGTATCATTGCTTACATATAGCTTTAGTACTTTTAAACATTAGTGTTAAAATACCCATTTAATGTTATAATTGCAGTGTCATTGGGGGTCATAGTTTTTCTTGTATCCCGGTCAGCTGAGTGTTATAACTGCACAATTACAGTGTTATTAATGCATTATTAAATTAGTATTATTGCAGTGTTACAGTAGTTTACCATGGGTACCCTAAAAACAGTAGCATGGTAGTACTTAAGTGTAAGTCAGATGTTACTGTAATATTAATGAAGTATTCCTGTAGTATTATGGTGGTAGTATTGTAGTTATTGTAGCCCAGTAAACTGAGTGTGATAATGTAAACAGTAAAATGTAATTGGACGTCTGCAGAGATGCTCTTTATTTCAGGCGACGTTCAGGATAAAAGTGTTGAAGGACTGACTTACACTGTCTTTGTGTCTTTGTTTAGAAGCAGAGCGACACAGATGGATCCACTTCTCAACCCTGTCATCGCTGTGGTGGTGGGAAAGACTTTCGTTGTGACATCTGTGGAAAAACTTTCAGTCAGCAAGCCAGCCTAAAAATACATCAACGTAGACACACTGGAGACAAACTGAAATACTGCAAAGAATGTGGGAGAAGCTTCCCCACATCAGGTGGCTTAAAACGACATGAACTCTTTCACAGTGGGGTTAAAAAGCACCTCTGTGATCAGTGTGGGTCATCTTTCACCACTGCAGGTAACCTTAAAACACACAAACGAGTCCACACAGGAGAGAAACCATACAAGTGCAGACACTGTGACAAAAGTTTCTCACGTTCAGGTCATCGTAATGAGCATGAACATACACACATGGAAGGAAACTACAGCTGTGAGCAGTGTGACAAGAGCTTCAGTAATCTCAGTTCATACTCTGCACACAAACGATCCCACGTTACTAATAAACTGTTTCACTGTTACCAATGTGCCAAAACATTCACTTCATTATTTGCTCTGTGCAAACATCAGCGTGATCACGCAGGGCTGAAATCGTTCCCATCACATGACGACAGCGAATCTGAAGAGAGAGAAAGATCCTCTTCTGGTTTCAGGGTCCAACTTAAAACCCTGGAGATCAGGCTCCACAGAGTTCAGATCGACTCTCCTTAAAGATCTAATGAGGCTATGAATCAAACTGTTCCTTTAGTTCAATGTTAATCTTTATAAATTGTTCTTCTGTAGTGTTTGTGTTCAGTGGTTACGTTTTTTTTTTCAATGGTTGGATAAAAAATCAGTTTTCTGTTGTTCAAGTTTGTATTGAATGTATTTTAGTAAAGTTCTTAAATGAAGTTTAAAAAAAAAGTTAAATAAAGAATTGTTTGAATGACAAAGATTTTGAGCCATGATGTCATTTCCTGTATTTCAGAGTAAAGACTGAAGTAACAAATGGAAACATGTTTACAGTCATGGAATAAACACTGATGGGTCATCTGTAGGAAGTACTATTGCTGACCTGACAGATTCGACCTTGTTTACAAAGAAAGAAAGGAACTGATGACGTGTCAGCAGAGGCTTTCAGGGTTGTTTAGAGCAGAGCTGATAGTCTTAAAAAGAACAATTTCATTTCTCAAAATGATCTGAGAAAAATATCTGTTTCTTTCATTTTCACTGTATTCTGATCAAATTTCCAACATTCTTTTAACATTTCAAAAGAAACTTGCAAATTGTCTTTCTTCCACTTTCACTCTGCTCTCCTACACTGACGTCTGACTGCTCGGGTGGATTCATTTAACCAGGGCTGAGGAATATGTTTTGGGTTCACAGGGTTTAGGGTCTGAGTACAGGTTTCCTGGAACTGCAAAAGCAGCTCATCTGCGGTGGGCCCAATAAGTAATCTCAGGGTCGGTAAAGATTTTCTTTATAAAAGTGAAGGAGAAGAGAGCAGCGGCGGGGTGCAGCGCGAGCTTTAAACTCATGCACATGAGAAACAGGTTTGTGATGAGAGAACACCAACTATTATAATCTGATCCTGTTTCGGCACAATTTTAGCCAAAAAACATAAAAAGTCATTTAAAAAATCTTTGTTAAACTTAGGTGCCGATAGATTACTGCACACAGTAAGAGCGTCCCAGTTCAAATATGAGAAGTTCAAAGCTGGAGGGGAAACCAGTACATGGAGTTGTTTGTAGTGAAAGTTTTTTCTTAAAAACAGTCAGTATTCCTCCTCCTCTACCTGATCTCGGAGCATTAAGAAATGAGCAGTCAGAGGGTAACAGTTCAGAAATAATGCTAGGCTCACCAACGCTCATCTGTGTCTCAGTCACAAACAGGAGATCCAATCCACTGGAAGAAAGAAAGTCATTTATAAAACCACACATTTATCAGAGCCATCCTTGTTGGAGCTGGAGCCTGGGCAGGCGTTGTCTCTGTAGCCCACGTTAATGGGCGCAAATTCAAAAGGTTTATTCCATGACCCCTGTTACGCCCCAGTCTAGGGGTACAGGAACATAACATAAGGGTTAGAAAGGAAGTGACCCCACCCTGGTCCCCAAAACCACACCCAAGTGAAAGGTGATTTATTGTCTAAACTGAAGCTGAACTCCAGGGTGGACAAAGGCCAAAATTACAAACAAAAGCCTATGTGAAACAGAAACCAAACAAAAGACAAATGCTACACCTAATCAATGTTCCCTCTAGTTTTTCATGTGTCTGAGCGAACACACAAACTCCCTGAGCGGTCCCTTGGACCACTGTGAGCAACAGCAGACATGTGCACTGTGGTCACGCCAGCATCGAATCCATCCAAGTTACATGGTTTATTAAAATAATCAAATTACAGCATTTACATTTATGTTAGACTACTTTTAATTAACTGCTTTAGCCCACTTACAATGAAATTTAAAAAAAAATGTTCATGACCTGTGTAGTATGTTAGCTCTATTGGAAGTAAAAATAACTTGAACTCCAATTTTGAAAACAACTTTTATATATGTATATATATATATATAAAGCTCTGACTTGTATTATGAGTCTGTGGTCTGGGTGAGAGTCTGTAACTCTGTCTGCAAAATACAGCATATAATGAGCAATGTTGGGCAATTAATTATGTCGTTACTTTTTCAAAAAAGTAACAGAGTTTTGAAAACAACAAAGTTTTTTGCAGCTGCTTACCTAAAAATGCAGCCAAGACGTTTTTAAATAAACATTTCAAACTATTTACAGAACAATCAGCTGTTCTGCATCAAATTTGATGCCACACAAATTATTTGTGCCACTCCAAAAAATAATTCCTGTCCACTATGAGATAAAGGAGAACAACAGCCTGATACCTGCAGGCCTGACAACAGATGTATCACTGCTGTAACACCTGTAACATTCAGCAGTCGCCTCATTGTTCTGACACACACAACAAAACTATTGACTACACTACACACTAACTACACAAGATTTACGCTAAACGTCGCAAATCTCTCACATCTCAAAACACCGCCGTCACTCCTAAAGTTTCCCCCCTTCCTAAACAACTGTTGCGATATCATTTTTACCTATGAAGCGCCTTGTATGGAACGCCAGGACTGCCATAATGAATTAATTAAATACACCATTAAATAATTAATTAAATGTGGCAATAATTCATTAAAATCAGAAATAATTAAATACATAAATATTTACAACACATGTAATTAATTAATTAATGACACATTTAATTAATTCTTGATATAATTAATTAATTAATAACACATTTAAATAATTATTTAATGATTTATTTATTTAATTCATTTTGGCACTTTTGTCCCCTTCATCTCTCTCCTTGAAATAATTTTATCTGTCAGCCTCACCCATCAAACTAAGTGGGCGGGGTTAACGCTGCCATGCAGCTTCTCTAACATTTGATTGGTTGCCGTGCAAAGTAAGTCAATACAAGTCGATCCTAGATAATCGATTGCTTGTGTAGACTTGGGCTGTATCCCAATTCAGGGTCTGCAGCCTTAAAGTACGCAGCCTCAACGGTCCTCAAGGGCCGCGTACTCAAAGACCGCTAAGGCCGGAAGTGCGAGGCTTGTGAAATGGGACGGTCGAGCCTCCATCGCGCTGCCCAGGTTGCCTAGCAACCATGATAGCTGGAAACGTGTGGTTGACAGAAATGAAGGAGAACATATTTTGTTTGTTTGTTTGTTTCTACATGAGCTTTGTGTGATTTAATAAGTATCTGAGGCTGAGACCACAGGACTGTAAAACATGATTGTTGGGCTTCATTTCTGTACTGAACAGTCATTTAAGATTAGCTAGTAAATAACAAATAGTTAATGTTTTTCATGAGACTAAAGTCAGTGTAAATATGAGATGGCCAATATTATAGTTATTATATTAATCATTATAAGTTATTACAGCAGTGAGTATGAACTCTTAAATCAAATCACTTCTATTGTCACATCACATGTGCAGGTACACTGGTACATGTGAGTGAACTCAGTGTCAAATACTGAGCTTCAGTAAAGATTCAAGTTGCAGTTATTTATATTTCCTATCACCTTAAATCTTCACTCAAAGACACTCAAGTATCTTTGACAGTTTATATGTAGATGTATCATATATCAGAGACAAATGTTGTTCCTTCAGTATGTTGGCATTACTAAATTTGGCTCAATGCTTACATATATGTGTAAAAAGCAAATGTACGAGCTGTGATAACTGTTTCTGATAGAATGAAGAGTAGACTGATATATTGAATATTCCTTTATTGGGTGAGAAAATCAGACCATGTCATAACTGCTTTAAGTCACACAGAATAGATATCAGAGCCTTAAACAGGCTGACTTCTGCTAAATGGGTCAAACTGGGCAGAAAGTCTACAAACACATAACATCCTTATAGAATATGATGTAACACTATAGATCAACTTAGCTCAGAATATATAAAGCATATAAACAATTACAGCAATATGATGCAACAAACACAGCAGTGCTACTGATCCAAAATACTCAAAGCTTCATAGAACTGAAACAAACATTTATTTTTAGCTCCATTCTGCTGCTGATTCATACTTTAGGTTTCTGAACATTAAACTTGTTGCTGCCTTTCATAGTGTGTAACTTGAAGGCCCTGAGTACTTTCTCCCACACTGAAAACACTGGATGATAACATTATTTGAACATTACCTAATAAGACTGATTCAGGACAGACAGTTAGTTATGTTAAACTTTCCTAGCAGTCCTTCACAAACAGGGAACAGTCTGTCTATTCTCTCCATCTGTCAGCTGCTGCTGGCTCTTCCTCCTCCTCTTCCTCACACACTGCTGAGTTTGTCCTGGTGGATCATCAGGGGTGCAAAGCCTCACAGATGATGTGCAGCAGTGGGTCCCTCAGTCTGTCCTCACTCTGGACACTTGCAGTTGTCACACATGGAAATCAAATGTGTGATAAGCTGCAGGATTCAAACACAAGTGTAACTTATAAACACATGTTCATACTTTTATTACACAATCAGAGAGAAAGAAACAGAGAGAGAGTGCAGGACAGACAGACAGGTGTCTCAGGTGTTTACACTGCTACAAACAGGAGGTTTTAGTGTTTGTGTTATTACGAGTGCTAAACAAGAAGAGTTCCCAGATGGTACAGTGGACACATGTGTGACTCCTGTGATTAAAGCATCTTTCTTTCAGCTTAACGAGTGAACCGTCAGGTCGTTCAAACACACGTTAAAGTCTGTTTGGCTCGACACCACCGAACAGAGGCAGCAATGTAACATAGCTAACATTAACAGTGCAGTGAATCCTGCTTGTGCCGTGATATTCAGGACTGCAAACCGAGCAGCATCACTGACTTTCAGCCTGTTGTGTTTGTGGATATATGACTGACTTTAATTATCCACAAAATCATCAGTTTCTCTGTAAGATTAAGGTCGACTATCTAACAGCGTATAAAGTAAAGGCTTTAAAACAAAGTAAACGCTGAAAGTACAAACATTGCTAATTTCACATAACTTTGCCGACACGTGACCAACAGTAATGTTTTAATGTTCTTCATTATTAAACATTTGCACATAAATAAGTGACATAATATTCAGAACTTTTGAAAGTTTACTCTTTGGCCGCTCTGCTTCCATTTCTTTGAAGTGTCTCCCAGTCCCAGTACACTTGTTAGCATGTTTTGGTTCGTGCAACTGGTCCGTCCGGTTATTGTCTCCCCAGAAACATTTCCGGTGTTTTTTTTTTCCTATTTCCGTTGTGCTTTGTGTGCTTTTGCAGCGTTTTTCTTTTTGCAGCATTTTTCTTTTTGCAGCGTTTTTCTTTTTGCAGCGTTTTTCTTTTTGCAGCGCTTTTCTTTTTGCAGCGTTTTTCTTTTTGCGGCATTTTTCTTTTTGCAGCGTTTTTCTTTTTGCGGCATTTTTCTTTTTGCAAGTGTTTTTCTTTTTGCAACATTTTTCTTTTTGCAAGTGTTTTTCTTTTTGCAGCATTTTTCTTTTTGCAGCATTTTTGTTTTTGCAAGTGTTTTCTGAAGTTGCAGTCCGTTTGGCCTCTCAGGGCCACCGTACTTATCTCTTATGTTTCTAAAAATTAAGTTTGAGGTAGGGTTGTTGTTTGAGGGGTTTCATGGACAACCTTTGTGTACATTATTTACAAATACTGGATGATACAAAAAAATTAAGAAAAACATTTTCATCAATTAATGTCTTAATGTTTTATACAAAACTTCTTTTATCATTATTAAATTTTTATTGAAAAAAAGACAATTACAATAGACTTAGTACAATAAATAATAATTATAATAATAATAAATTCCTTGCTGACAGTTTAACCAAAAGGCATTTCCAGTGGAAATTGGCCGACTTATCCTCAGTATAACCATGTATAATATCCACAAAACTTAAGAGGTTATACACAAACAATACAGTAATATGATGTTGAAGCACAGTACGTATCACTCTGCGAGGCTCCTGCCTACGGTAGCCATAATGATCCGACAAGCCATGAAGCGGTGCGGGTTTGTAGCTTAGCAAAGTCGTTGTAAAACATTTGACAGATTTTCGAGTGGCGTGTACAACATAAAATCGTTTCAAGGTCAGCAAACACAACCAGAATTCATACATAAGGCACACAGGATTATAAGGGGCACTATCGATTTTCAAAAAAATCAAAGGATTTTTTTAAAGTGTGCCAAATTTTTTTTCCAAAAAATACTGTAATAACGATGGCCCGCTAGCATGCTCTACCAAAAATAGTGCTTTGTTGTGTATCTGACACACGGAAGCTAAACCAGTTCCACACCACTGAAGTTGCAGCATTTTCACAAACCAATTCTGGTTCATCCGTTTCATTCAACGATTCGCTTTCTCCCTTCTCATTCTCCGTCGCTGCTGTGTTTTTTTTCGCCATGTGCGTATGAAAACAAAGGCAATGCGCATGTGCGTTTTACCCATATTCTATCGCGATATTTCATTTTCTTATTGTTGCCCAACATTATACCGGTATTACCGTGAACGATATGATATGGCCCAGCCCTAGTTAACATGTCTTAATTTAAAGTAATTTCAAAGACAAAGTCCTATTGTTTGCAGATGACACAAAGTTATAATGGAAGTAATTTGGAACAACTTCTGATGCACTCTCTTTTGGCAAAGAAAGTGCATCAGACTCATCACCCTGCTTTGGCAGGACACTTCCATCCACTACACAGTAGCTATGTCTCAAGCCAGCGACCGCAGGCTTCATAGTGCGCATTTGTAAACCGATTATGTCACAGCAACATGACGAAGGGTGTCTGTGGGATTTCGACAGAAGAACTGGGGACGGGCTTGGTTTACAATGGAACGTGTATTCAGCAGTAGTTAGCCATCCAAAACATATCACAATACTCTTTTCTTCTTCTGTCCTTCTATCACTATTAGTCACAGAGCCCCCTACTGGTAACTGAGTATATGTTCATATTCAGTCCCCCTGTAAAGCAACCCTTCACCATCTTAGCAGTGTATGTAAACATAACATTTCTCCTCATTCTCACAGAATTCTACTACCTCAGTATTACTTACTTAACACACTGTGTGTGAATGTGTGTGTGAATGGGTGGATGACTGGATATGTAAAGTGCTTTGGGGTCCTTAGGGACTAGTAAAGCGCTATATAAATACAGGCCATTTAACATGGTAACATTACTATTTGCACATAACATTATCCGTAGTAAACTTTGCAACCAGACAGCATTTCAATGCTGCTTGCTGAACCTATTTCACTTATAACACTACTGGGTTGAACTATACCTGTGATCTTAACATACCCAACTTGTACATTTAAGGTTACTGTAGTAACTTAACAACCTTAAGTCACAAAACTTCACAAATAAATCACAGTAAATCAATTATCTATTATACTTGGCCTCAGAATTAGCTGTACAGAACCAACAGCTCAAGCGTGTTTTTCTTCCCACTTTTATTTCTCTCTCTTTTTTAAAAAAAACAAAAACTAATTTCATTACATAATCCTTGGTCCAAGCTGGTAACTGTCTCGGTCTGTTAGGAACAGAAGGTCTTTTAGGAGTTTCTCTTGTGTTGTTTTCAACCTCTTCACCAGCCTGCAACGGCTCAGCATTCTCTGCACGGCAGAGTTAGAGACGGGCTGCATTCCATCGCTTTCCATCACTCAAGATGAAGGTGCTCAGTCCAGTCTGCTGCTGCACTGACAGTGGATCAGTGAACTGTCTCTCTCCCTTCCCCACTCGGAAAGGCTTACGTATCCGCACCCTGTCACCGACCACAAGCTGGGGAGGTTTTGCCCCCCTCTTAGCATCAGTGTAGCGTTTACTCCTACGTTGCTGGTGAAAGACTCTGGCCCTGCATTGGTCATACTGTCCTGTGTCTTTGGGAAATGGCAGGACATTTAGCTTTGTTCTCATTGGTCTCCCTCTGAGAAGCTGAAATGGAGCTGCTCCAGTTGTTGCATGAGCTGTAGCACGGTAATTCTGTAGCATCTCTGTTACGGCGGGCTTCCACGACTTCTGGGACACCTGTGCAGCCTGAACACAGTCCTTCAGTACTCCGTTGAATCTTTCAACACACCCGTTCACTTGAGGGTGGTACACACTTGTTCTAATGTGCTTGATGCCCCCTTTCCTTCAGGAAATCAGCAAAGGCAGATGAAGTGAATTGTGGTCCGTTATCTGTCGTAAGCTCACAAGGGTTTCCCTCCCGTGCAAAAACTGAAGACAAGAACCTAATAACAGTTTCTGTAGTAGCTGATGAAGTAAAGGCTACTTCTGGCCATTTGCTTAAGTAATCGACCAGTGTGATAGCAAACCTGCAGTCCTGCGACCCACGGTCAAAAGGTCCAACAATGTCAACGGCCACATGCTGAAAGGGACCATCTGGAAACTGAACCGGCTGTAGGAGAGCAGGAGCAGTTTTGGCCGTTTTGTCACACGATTGACAGACTGAGCACGATGACAGAATCGCATGGACTTCAGTATCCATGCATGGCCACCAGTAAAGCTCTCTGAGCCGCTGCTTTGTGCGAACTATGCCTTGGTGACCTTCGTGTGCGAGGCATATCACCTTTTCTCGCAGAGACCTTGGGACCACCAGACGTTTCCCCCGGAAAACCAAAGGTGACTCCCCAGCAAGTTCATGTTGCACCAGGAAATACGGCTGCATCTCAGGTGGGAGAGACCTTTTCACCTTAGGCCAGCCTGAGCGGATAACCTGTCGCAGCAGAAAAAGGTCAGGGCAGTCCTCACATTCAGCTTTAAAATCCGTCAACGGTGTCACTGTCAAGAGAGGAGAAACTTCAGCTATCTCCAAGAGAAGGTCTTTTTCAGCATCAATTTCAGTGCTGGAGTACGTCAGGGGAACCCGTGAGAGGCAGTCTGCGATGACATTCTGAACACCAGGACGGAACTGCACATCGTACTGAAAACACATCAACCTTGCAGACCATCGTGCGATTCTCATGCCCGCTCTGTTCATACTTTTGGTGCTGAGAAGGGTAGTAAGAGCTTGGTGGTCAGTACGAAGCGTGAATCTGCGGCCCCATACATATGCACGCCATCTTTCCACCGCCCAGACACAGGCTAATGCCTCCTTTTCTGTGGTGGAATACTTTCTTTCAGCAGGAGACAGTGTTCGGGAGGCGAACGCCACAACCCGCTCTACTTGATCTGGATCTAACTGCGTCAACACAGCGCCTAGCCCGTAGTCTGATGCATCTGTGGTGATAAAAGCAGGTAAGTCAGGGTCATAGATGGCAAGTGCGGGACTTTCCAGAAGGAGTTTTTTCAGGTTACTGAAGCTCTCATGTGCTGCCTCGTTCCACTGGAGTTCAACTTTCATGTCTGTTTTCAGCAACTGTCGCAGTGGCTCCACCAGTGTAGCATAATCTGGAATAAATTTACTGAACCAGGATGACAAACCCAGGAACGAGCGCAATGCAGCCATATCCTTTGGAGCAGGAGCCTCAGCAATAGCAGTAAGGTGATGTTGGCTTGGACGTAGGCCTTCCTTTGAGATTACATGGCCCAGGAATGTAATGTGTGACTGGCAGAAGGAACTTTTCCCAGTATTAATCTGCAGGCCGACGTCTCTGACACGTTGGAGGACAGCTTGCAGGCGTGTATAATAAATAAATAAATTTTTATTTATATAGCACCTTTCAAGACAATCACAAAGTGCTGCACATAAGATTACAAGTCATAAAAAGATTTAAAAAGAGAAAATAAAACAGGCAAAAAATTAACCAAAAGCAGTTTTAAAAAGGTAAGTTTTGAGTTGTTTTTTTTAAAAACAGCTACTGAGTCCGCAGTTCTTAATGTTTTGGGGTTCCACAGTTCCACACAGAGTTACACAGTCTAGGGGCCACAGTGGCAAAAGCTCTATCACCCTTAGTCCTCCTCTTAGTATTTTTTCTTTTCATGCACCTCCTTTGATGTTCCATAGACGATGATGTCATCCAAGTAGTTGCGAACACCAGGCAGATATTTCAGGACCGTTTGCATCATTTTCTGGAAAGCCGAAGGTGCTGATGCTAGGCCAAATGGAACACGTGTGAACTGGAACAGTCCCTCATGAGTGATGAAAGCAGTCAGCTTGCGGCTCTCCAGATGCAAAGGTAATTGGTGGTATGCTGAGCTCAGGTCAATCTGGCTGTAGTGAGTGGCACCCGCCAACTCAGAAAACAGATTCTCCATGTGAGGAAGAGGATGGCAGTCAGCAATGATGCTCTTATTGGGTTCACGAAGGTCAACACACAGTCTCAACTCCCTTTTGCGCTTCCGGGCCACGACCAGAGGACTCACCCACTCAGCTGAATCAATCCTTTCAATTATGCCAGCTTTGCGTAAACGAGAGAGTTCCGCTGATACCTCTGTACGTACACTTAATGGCAGGCGTCTCAGCTTTTGACGTACAGGCTGCACATTGTTGTTTACCTGTACTTTATGGATGAACCCTTTAACACATCCAAGTTGAGCTGGTGGAATAGGATCAACATTGTATAACTTCCGGTTAGTAGAATCCGGCTCATCTGCAGTTTCATCCTGAATGCGGTCCACTTTGCCTCTGACGATGCAGACATTCAGTGCTCTAATGAGGTCCAGGCCTAATAGCGGGGAACCAGCTTTGACAATGTAGAAGGAAGCAGGAACTTTTTCATTCTGTGCATGCAGTGCAACTGATGCAGGCAGACAACCCATCACAGCTAACTCATCTTTAGCACAAGTAACTAGTTTGACTTTAGGTCGCACCAGTGAACAGTCTGCAAAATACTGTCTGTAGATAGTTTCTGTGGCAGAATACACACAGAAGCTCCAGTGTCTACTATCAGCTCTACCGTCTTAGAACCACCTCGTACAGTTTCAATGTCGACAGTGCAGGTAAGCTTATCTTGAATAGCTGCCATCATTTTAGCATCTTGCACGCACAGTACTGCCAATTCTGGAACCATGTGGTAAACGGAATCGGCGGCTCACCCACATGTGGAAGAAAAGATGGTGGACTCGGAACTGATGGACTCATCCTCGTCGCCAATTTGTGGTGTTTTCGACAGAACGGAGACTGGCTTGGTTTATAATTGAACGTGTATACAGCAGTAGTTAGCCATCCAAAACATATCACAATACTCTTTTTTTCTTCTATCCTTCTATCACTATTAGTCAGAGCCCCCTACTGGTAACTGAGTATATGTTCATATTCAGTCCCCCTGTAAAGCAACCCTTCACCATCTTAGCAGTGTATGTAAACATAACAGTGTCCCAATCCGAAGTGTACTCCAAATGCGCAGTTCATGTCCGCAAATCTGAAGGGTGGGTCCGGTGTAGAGTTTGTGGCCCCATATATCCCAGGATTCCTAGCGCGGCGGTGGGTGTGGATATTTTTTCCGGAGGAAAAAACAAACAAAAAAAACAAAAAAACAACAGGATGGCTGAAGCGGGGCGGCCAAAAACTAAACTCTTAAAAGTAAGTACTGAATATGTCACTTATTTAAGTGCGAGTGTTTAATAACAAAAAACATTAAAACATTACTGTTGGCAAAGTAGTGATGTTAGTACTTGTAGAATTAACGTGGCTTTAAAGCCTTTACTTTAAAATATACACCGTTCAATAGTTGACCTTAATTTTACAGAGTATGTGATTTTATGGATAATTAAAGTCAGTCATATATTATGAGATTATTGTATTATCTTATGTCATGTTATACATTATACCTCTAAAGACTGAAATCATTGTGTAGTTTTAAGTTGCATTTAACTCTGGACTTAGAAGGTGACGACTATTAGATTTATTAGACTGATTTGTATTACATTAGACTGCTGACTTATTGTGAATGAATTACATTGTTTTATGATGCATTATACTGCTGTAAGATATATAAGAAATACTGTTTTCTATTTCAGGTATTCCTGGGAAAATCTTTTTGTCCATTTGAAAGCTCCAGATTCTTTAGATTGACTGTCTCATACGTTGATTGTGAATATAGAAGATTGTAGCTCAAGTTAACATGGAAAGATGGAGGTCTAAAGTCTCTAAAACATTTGGATGTTCAGTCTCTGACAGAAGGTTTGGAGACATGTAGAAAGTTCAGTTTGAATGGGTGAAACTAATATTTTATTCACAGTTTCTCACACACAAGGAAGAGAATTTTCTTCATGTACAATATTTTTTACAACAAATACAACAAAATGAAACAAAACACATTTTGATGAATTCATCTCTTAATCTTATATACAGAATTTCTGATGGTGTTTTCCCTGATATCCCAGTATGTATTTTAGCTATTTTGACTATTTACAGTAGCTGGAGCCTACTGAATTCTAATATTTCTAAAATCCATTGGATATTGAATACCCTCCTCCCCCTTTACTGAAAGCGATC
This sequence comes from Neolamprologus brichardi, assembly GCF_056152115.1. Taxonomy (NCBI): domain Eukaryota; kingdom Metazoa; phylum Chordata; class Actinopteri; order Cichliformes; family Cichlidae; genus Neolamprologus; species Neolamprologus brichardi. Next base: position 3,224,469 of record NC_142112.1, read on the forward strand.
AAATCTGAGACTATGTTGAGCTACATGAAGACAATAAAAATATAATAAAAAAAGTCCAGGGTTGTTTATATTCCATTCAGTGCTGAACTGGTGTTCAAATCAAATTTTATTAGTCAAATACACAGTCATACAAAGTACAACATGCAGTGAAATTCCTGTGTCCTGGGGCTGCGGATGTAGCCGCACCAGGAAGAAACCAAAAAGACAGTGAAAATACGTACATCAGGGACAAGAGGAAAAAAAAGGAAACAGGTATGCAGGGGAGAGACGATGTTTGGGTTTGGTGCCTCCAATTTGACAGACAGTCTAAATGTCTGTCACTCATCACCAGGTCTGTCAATTTCTTGTTGAAGAGCCGTGAGCTTCTCCAAGATTTTATCCATGTTGCGTTGAGAGTTCCATGAGAACAGTCTGAGTACTCACAGCTCTTCCCATTGCTTCGATCGTAGTGGCCATTTTTGCTGGGTTTTGAACAGCTGTGTCGTATTTGTGATGCCCGTTGCCTGGTGGCATTGACCAGCCAAACATCTGAGGGGAGTCGGGGAGGGTCCATTGAGGTCCAGCTGCAGAATTGCCCACAGCATGAGAATAGTGGGCCTGATTATTTGCACCCATTCTCATTGAATTTACCTGGTGCTGGGTGTACCGCTCCCTGAACGGGGGCTGTCTCTCTCCCTGAAACTGAAGGGGACAAGGGGACTGTCAGTAAAACGAGAATAGTTGTTTTAAATTATTGGCATTACACTTTTTTAAATACAGTCAATTACTCAGATAATGACAGAATCATAAACAATTCTGTTTAATAATAGGAGATACTTACATGAAGTGGGACATCCTGATTGACATGCTGAGGATGTGAACTCCTCCTAAACTTACTCCGTTTGTTTTAAAACCAGGTTTTCACCTAAAATGGAAGAAAACAGAAAACATTTCATGAGTACAATAGACCCAAAATTCAATTTCTTATGTTGTAGTAAATTGAAAAACACTCACCTGTTTGTAGGTCAGTCCTGTCATCTCTGCCAACTGTTGCATCTCTCCTGGCTCATGGTAATGTTTCACATTAAACTGATGGACAAGAATATCCAACTGTCTCTCTGTGAACACCACCCGGGCCTTTCCTTTAGGTTTCTCTGGAGCAGTGCTGGGATGGTCCAGAGTGGCAGTGATGTTGCCATCCTGGCTTCTTGGGACAGCAAAATCTTGTTTCTGCTCTGAGACAGAGCTGGAAACTATCTCAGAGGTAGCAAAGGTTTTGTTGCCCATCTCCTTTCTTAGAGCAGTCTCTGCCCATGTAGAGAGTTCTTCCAAGGAAAAACTCCCTTCAAGCCCGCTGCCTGAACTCCACGAGTCTGTGAGGGTAAAGACACACGAGGCCAAGTAAGAACAAGTCTATTGACTTTGTAACAGAAATAATAAAAAAGGGAATATTGATGAGTTTTAAACACAACAGTCTCACACAAACTTGGGGAAAAAAGTGGTCGGATATTTGTAGTGTTTGTTTCTCTTCTGAGACAGCAGGAAAAAAAGTTTTTAAAAAGGTAAATTGCTGAGCCTGAAACACAACAGTTTCCCAAAAAAGTGGAATATTTGTACATTATTCAGAACCAAGAGTGACTTCTGCCATCAGGACTCACAACACAGAGTGAAAGAGTATTTTTGCAAGTTGTCTTAGATGTTAGCCAACTCTGTTCATGTAGCTCACCAGGCAACAATGCTGAGTACATACCTGGAGAAAAGTGCATCCCATAATCTTCCATCTTTGAAATCCCAGTGATTAAAACAGGAAAGCTGGAGAAAGTATCTCTGCTGAAAGAGCTCCAAACCAAGCAGGAAGGTGAATTAAGACTTAAGAGCAATTCTCTTGGGCTTTTAAGGAGGTTTGTGGGTGTGGGCAGGAATGTGGGGGGTTGAGCTTCTTCCTTTGTGAGCCACTTTACCCTACCAAGTTTCTACCAACTGGCATCATTTACATTTCTTTAAAATGCTGTTTCTGAGGTCTGAAAACAGAAAGTACAGTTAGAAAGCAGCCATACAAATGAGCTTTACCAAATCCTTTCAGCTCACAGTTTATAAAATCTCAAAACTGCAATGCCTAAAATTACTATTCTACTTTCAATTAAACCTCCTACCCATTACTTTAGTGTCCGTTTTAACTGCTCTTAAATTAGCAAAAAATAAATAAATTCAACACCAAATTCAGTTCGGTGGGTCTTTCATTTGATCGTTCTTTGGTTTTTCAGTCAGTGGGTGAGTGATAGCAAGATTAAGTGGAAAGTGTCTATGTGAGTGGAAAGTTCTTCCCACTCACATAGATCATTTTTGCAAATGCATCCTCACACTAATTTGATCTCCAGGCGTTCAGTTGCACCTTTGTGTATACCCCCAAAGCATCTTTTTAAGGTCAAAACAAGTTTTTCAAACTCTGACAAACCATTAAAAAAAATCTGACACTGAATATCACGATGACCACTGACCACTCGTTTTGTCTTCATTAACTTTATTAAATGAAACAGTTTAAAAGTGGCAACTGAAATTACATCAATTGAACTCAGCATCTTTGAAAATGTTTTAAAATAAGCAAAATTATACCAATATTACATACAACTAATGACTTACATAATTAAGATCTTTGTGATCATGTGGAGAACATTACTGAGTTTATAAGGTAGCACATGGTAGCTTTCACCTTTGAAATGCACCTCTACATTGTAAAAGTCTCTGACACTAAAACACCCACATAAGTCAATGTAAACAATACCAAGGCTAACGATCCACAACAACGCTCGTCATAAACCCACGGACACATGCATCTGGCCTCCTCTGGCTCATTCAGAATTAAAGAAACGCACCCAGTTCAGCCAGTGACCACTAAACATTTTGCTAATGTGTGTTTTAGAGTTCCTGTATCACACCCTGCTACCTCTGATTAATTATCAGGTCAATGCAGACAGATGGCACCAGGGCCATGAGAAATAAATAAAGGTTTCTGTGTTAACATGTCTTGATTTGAAGTAATTTCAAAGACACAGAAGTCATATTATGTGCAGATGACAAAGTTATTGTGGAAGTAACTTGGAACAACCTCTGAATGAACTAGAAAATGAATTTAACTGAATTCTCGGTTATTTCTATAATCAGTTAACACTGAGTCTGAGCAAAACAAAACTCATACTATTCAGGAGTCTGATAAATAACAAAGAATTAAAAAAGTAATTATGTTGAGGTTCAGTAAAAGTAACTCGTTACATGTACATATGTTTTGAAATCTCATGTTGTTATCTGGCTGTGCCATTACCATGGTGACGTGGACGCCATGGCAGGAAATACTTGGTGGACGCCTCTCCTTATATGTTCACTTTAAAAAAAAAAAAAAAAAGTTGCAGCTCGACGCTCCTGTTAAAATAGAGGAAGTTTTTGGCTCAATCAAGTGTATGCGAGCGGTAAGTCCCCAGGCTCAGACAGATTTCCAGCTGAGCTGTTAAAAAAATTTAAAGACAAGCTAGCAACATCTGGTGGCACATTTTAATAATTCAGCAAGTAAAATCAAGTGAAATTGTGTGTGGGGGAAATTGATTAAGGCTCATCAGTTGATCCCTTTTGTATTATTTTCTGTTAAAAAACTCAACTGTGCCAAAACATCAGTAGCCACGGTGATCCATGTGGACCATATATACTTGTGCTTACTTAGCCTCTGTCTTTCTATCCTCACAGACTTGTGGATTTCTGGCAGCAGCCTGCAAGGGAGTCTTCCCTTGGAAGAACTTGCAGCATGGGCTGAGGCAGCTCTCGCTAAGGAGATGAGCAACATGTCAGAGACTGCTGAAGCTGTTTCCAGCTCCATCGCGGAGGAGGAACTGGTTTTTGGTGCCCCAAGAAACCAGGAGGGCAGCAACACTGTCACACGTACTACGTGTGTGAAGGAAGAAAAGGCCAAGGTGCTCAAAGGAAGGACCCGAGGGCTGTTCTCAGACAGCCAGTTAATACCTCTTGTCCATCACTTTAATCAGAAACATTACCCTGAACCACAAGAGATGACAGAGTTGGCAGAGCTGACAGGACTGACCTACAAACAGGTGAGTGTTTTTCAAGGTTACTAGAACATAATGAACTAAATTCGTTTTGAATTTTCGGTCTATTGTACTCATTAAATTTCTTCCGTTTTCCTCCATCTTTAGGTGAAGACTTGGTTTCAAAATCGAAGGAGAAAGTTTAGGAGGATTCCAGATTCTCAGCATCTCAATCAGGGCGTCCCGCTTCATGTAAGTATCTCCAATTATTAAACAGAACTGTTTTTAATTCAGTCACTATCTGGGGAATTCATTTAATTAGATGAAGTGTATTGTTTATCATTTAAAACAAGAACTCTGTATTGTGGTTTTACTGACTGTGCATCTGTCTGTGATTCAGTTTCAGGGAGCGTCCTCACTCAGTGAACAACTGGACATCAGCTTCATGAGAAAGGGTGCAAATAATCAGGCCCACTATCCTGATGCTGTGGGCAATGTTGTCTCTGGACCTCAATTGACCCTCTACAACTCACCCCAGATGTTTGGCTGGTCGATCCCACCAGGCAACTGACATTATGATTGCAACACTGGTGTCTTAAGCACTGCATGGAATATGAACAACCCCGGACTTCACAGTTTTTATAGAGAAAGCGGAGAGCCTTGCTAACAGCTAAAGATGGCTGTGGCTACTGTTACATCTCTTTCATTTCTCAACTATCATTCTGAAGCCTTAAGATAGGTATTTCTGATATACTGGACGCTAATTTTTTTTTTTCATGATTTCATTTTAATGTAAAGTTATTTAAAAGTTAACGCAGAGGCAGGTTTGATAAAACTCAGTGAACTTCTTCGTCATTTACACTTTTACAAAACAAGGAAAAATTAGCTTGGTCATAGTTGGGCTTGTGTCAGTGATTGAAACAGTCCACTTTTTATATGGTGTAACTGTTGTAAAGTCAACATGAATCTGTAATGATTTTTCTTCCAATAAATGAGGACTTTGCTAAAACAAAATACTTTCTCCATGCGTCATTTTTTTGAGTCTCAACACATTTTTTGTTAAAAAGTATAATGAAATCTCGTGTTTGGTTTCTCATGTGGGTGTGTGCTTTCTTCTTCACACATCAGCCAAGGTGGAGAGCCTTACAACAGTTAATGTTCAATATCACAGATATTGTAAATAGTAGCTAGTATCAATGACTGAGCTGACAGGATATCAGGATTCTGATCTGTTCTGTTTTCTGTACTTTTAGTAAATGGTAGGCATGGGGTGAACATTAGGCCCTTTATCTTAAAACCCATTGATTTTAGAAATATTAGAATTCAATAGAATCTGTGGCTTCTGTAAATACCTTGATGTGTGCTCAATCATCCACGTCAGGAAATCCCACAAAGTTGATTCTGTTCATCTGGACCTAACGCTTTCAGTAGGACAAAGGTTGTCAGTAGGACAAACTGGTGTATATCATGATTTTTATGGATATTTCTCACTGGTGAGTTGAGAACAGTTTAGATTGTTCTGCTTTCATGTCAACTAGATCTGTGTTAGATGATTTTGATTTAACCTCCTGCTCTGGTTGTTTCAGACAAGCAACCAGTTTGATCTTTGCACCGATGTTTAATTTACTTTCTATTATCAGAAAATTTGTACACATAGCTTGTAATTCCAAATGTATCAGAGCAAATACAGCTCCATTTTAAATATATGTTGCATGAAATCTGCATTATTTCAGTGAGTATTGAAACCTGATATGTATAAAATGTTTTAATATAAGCCAAATTATACCAATATTACATACAAACAATGACTTACACCTCTAATTTAGATCTTTGTAATCATGTAGAGAACATTACTGAGTTTATAAGGTAGCAAATGGTAGTTTCACATCTACATTGTAAAACAATAGCAAGGCTAATGAGCCAAACCAACGCCCGTCATAAACCCCATAGACACATGCATCTGGCCCCCTCTGGCTCATTCAGAATTAGAGACGCACCCAGTTCACCCAGTGACCACTAAACATACGCTAATGTGTCTTTTAGAGTTCCTGTATCACATCCTGCTACCTCTGATTAATTATCAAGTCAATGCAGACAGATGGCACCAGGGCCATGAGAGATAAGTGAGGGTAAAGGTGTTTGTGTTGACATGTCTTGATTTGAAGTAACTGCAAAGACACAGAAGTCATTGTTTGCAGATGATACAACGTTATTGTGGAAGTAACTTCTGAATGAACTAGAAAAATCAATTTAAGAAACTGAAGACTTTTTCTATAGTCAATTAACACTGAATCTGAGCAAAACAAAACTCATACTATTTGGAAGACGTACAAATTTTATCATTAATAAACTCATGATAAATAACAGACTTAGGATCATAAATAAAACCACTTCAAAGGAACCACCAAATCCACTTTTTAGCCTTTTTATTAAATACACCTAAATGTAAAGACTACCTATATCTTTAATTGGTCGTATCAATATACTAAAAATGTCGATTTTGCCAAAATATCTCTACCTTTCTCAATCAATACCTCTCTCCCCACCAAACTCTTTCTTAGATTTGCAAAAACTATTCCGAAACTTTATTTGGAATAACAGAAGACCAAGACTCAGAATCTCATTATTATACCTCCCTTATGAAAGAGGGGGTTTACAACTTCCAAATTTAAAGTGGTACTTTTGGGCTGCTCAAATCAGAGCGGCAATGTTTTATTTTGTTAATGAGCAAATTCCAGTGTGGGTTTCTATGGAGTCTACAGAAATCAAAATTCCCCCTAACTTATATCATTACTCAGCCGACAAGAAGACACTAAATAAGCAAACTAAGAACCCCTTTCTAAAAAACACTATAATGATCTGGTTTGAAATACATAACTACTTGGGAGAAATGATACAACTGTCTAGGTTCACTCCGATATTTAGAAATAACAACTTTCTTCCTGGTAGGTTTATTCAGTTTCTCACACACAAGGAAGAGAATTTTCTTAATGTACAATATTTTTTTTACAACAAATACAACAAAATGCAACAAAACACATTTTGATGAATTCATCTCTTAATCTTATATACAGAATTTCTGATGGTGTTTTCTCTGATATCCCAGTATGTATTTTGGCTATTTTGACTATTTACAGTAGCTGGAGCCTACTGAATTCTAATATTTCTAAAATCCATTGGATATTGAATACCCCCCTCCCCCTTTACTGAAAGCGATCAAATCTGAGACTATGTTGAGCTACATGAAGACAATAAAAATATAATAAAAAAAAAGTCCAGGGTTGTTTATATTCCATTCAGTGCTGAACTGGTGTTCAAATCAAATTTTATTAGTCAAATACACAGTCATACAAAGTACAACATGCAGTGAAATTCCTGTGTCCTGGGGCTGCGGATGTAGCCGCACCAGGAAGAAACCAAAAAGACAGTGAAAATACGTACATCAGGGACAAGAGGAAAAAAAGGAAACAGGTATGCAGGGGAGAGACGATGTTTGGGTTTGGTGCCTCCAATTTCACAGACAATCTAAATGTCTGTCACTCATCACAAGGTCTGTCAATTTCTTGTTAAAGAGCCGTGAGCTTCTCCAAGATTTTATCCATGTTGCGTTGAGAGTTCCATGAGAACAGTCTGAGTACTCACAGCTCTTCCCATTGCTTCGATCGTAGTGGCCATTTTTGCTGGGTTTTGAACAGCTGTGTCGTATTCATGATGCCCGTTGCCTGGTGGCATTGACCAGCCAAACATCTGAGGGGAGTCGGGGAGGGTCCATTGAGGTCCAGCCGCAGAATTGCCCACAGCATGAGAATAGTGGGCCTGATTATTTGCACCCATTCTCATTGAATTTACCTGGTGCTGGGTGTACCGCTCCCTGAACGGGGGCTGTCTCTCTCCCTGAAACTGAAGGGGACAAGGGGACTGTCAGTAAAACGAGAATAGTTGTTTTAAATTATTGGCATTACACTTTTTTAAATACAGTCAATTCCCCAGATAATGACAGAATCATAAACAATTCTTTTTAATAATAGGAGATACTTACATGAAGTGGGAAATCCTGATTCACATGCTGAGGATGTGAACTCCTCCTAAACTTACGCAGTTTGTTTTGAAACCAAGTTTTTACCTAAAATGGAAGAAAACAGAAAACATTTCATGAGTACAATGGACCCAAAATTCAATTTCTTATGTTGTAGTAAATTGAAAAACACTCACCTGTTTGTAGGTCAGTCCTGTCATCTCTGCCAACTGTTGCATCTCTCCTGGCTCATGGTAATGTTTCAGATTAAACTGATGGACAAGAATATCCAACTGTCTCTCTGTGAACACCACCCGGGCCTTTCCTTTAGGTTTCTCTGGAGCAGTGCTGGGATGGTCCAGAGTGGCAGTGATGTTGCCATCCTGGCTTCTTGGGACAGCAAAATCTTGTTTCTGCTCTGAGACAGAGCTGGAAACTGTCTCAGAGGTAGCAAAGGTTTTGTTGCCCATCTCCTTTTGTAGAGCAGTCTCTGCCCATGTAGCGAGTTCTTCCAAGGAAAGACTCCCTTCAAGCCCGCTGCCTGAACTCCACGAGTCTGTGAGGGTAAAGAGACAAGAGGCCAAGTAAGAACAAGTCTATATGGTCCACATGGGTCAGTTGCTGATATGTTTTGGCACGATTGACTTTGTAACAGAAATAATAAAAAAGGGAATATTGATGAGTCTTAAACACAACAGTTTCACACAAACTTGGGGAAAAAAGTGGTCGGATATTTGTAGTGTTTGTTTCTCTTCTGAGACAGCAGGAAAAAAAGTTTTTAAAAAGGTAAATTGCTGAGCCTGAAACACAACAGTTTCCCAAAAAAAGTGGAATATTTGTACATTATTCAGAACCAAGAGTGACTTCTGCCATCAGGACTCACAACATAGAGTGAAAGAGTATTTTTGCAAGTTGTCTTAGACGTTAGCCAACTCTGTTCATGTAGCTCACCAGGCAACAATGCTGAGTACATACCTGGAGAAAAGTGCATCCCATAATCTTCCATCTTTGAAATCCCAGTGATGAAAACAGGAAAGCTGGAGAAAGTATCTCTGCTGAAAGAGCTCCAAACCAAGCAGGAAAGTGAATTAAGACTTAAGAGCAATTCTCTTGGGCTTTTAAGGAGGTTTGTGGGTGTGGGCAGGAATGTGGGGGGTTGAGCTTCTTCCTTTGTGAGCCACTTTACCCTACCAAGTTTCTACCAACTGGCATCATTTACATTTCTTTAAAATGCGGTTTCTGAGAGCAGCCATACAAATGAGCTTTACCAAATCCTTTCAGCTCACAGTTTATAAAATCTCAAAACTGCAATGCCTAAAATTTCTATTCTACTTTCAATTAAACCTCCTACCCATTACTTTAGTGTCCGTTTTAACTGCTCTTAAATTAGCAAAAAATAAATAAATTCAACATGTGAGTTCTTCCCACTCACATAGATCATTTTTGCAAATGCATCCTCACACTAATTTGATCTCCAGGCGTTCAGTTGCACCTTTGTGTAAACCCCCAAAGCATCTTTTTAAGGTCAAAACAAGTTTTCCAAACTCTGACAAACCATTAAAAAAAATCTGACACTGAATATCACGATGACCACTGACCACTCGTTTTGTCTTCATTAACTTTATTAAATGAAACAGTTTAAAAGTGGCAACTGAAATTACATCAATTGAACTCAGCATCTTTGAAAATGTTTTAAAATAAGCAAAATTATACCAATATTACATACAACTAATGACTTACATAATTAAGATCTTTGTGATCATGTGGAGAACATTACTGAGTTTATAAGGTAGCACATGGTAGCTTTCACCTTTGAAATGCACCTCTACATTGTAAAAGTCTCTGACACTAAAACACCCACATAAGTCAATATAAACAATAGCAAGGCTAACGATCCACAACAACAATCGTCATAAACCCACGGACACATGCATCTGGCCTCCTCTGGCTCATTCAGAATTAAAGAGACGCACCCAGTTCAGCCAGTGACCACTAAACATACGCTAATGTGTCTTTTAGAGTTCCTGTATCACACCCTGCTACCTCTGATTAATTATCAGGTCAATGCAGACAAATGGCACCAGGGCCATGAGAAATAAATAAAGGTTTCTGTGTTAACATGTCTTGATTTGAAGTAATTTCAAAGACACAGAAGTCATATTATGTGCAGATGACACAAAGTTATTGTGGAAGTAACTTGGAACAACTTCTGAATGAACTAGAAAAGGAATTTAACTGAATTCTCGGTTATTTCTATAATCAGTTAACACTGAGTCTGAGCAAAACAAAACTCATACTATTCAGGAGTCTGATAAATAACAAAGAATTAAAAAAGTAATTATGTTGAGGTTCATTAAAAGTAACTCGTTAAATGTACATATGTTTTGAAATCTCATGTTGTTATCTGGCTGTGCCATTACCATGGTGACGTGGACGCCATGGCAGGAAATACTTGGTGGACGCCTCTCCTTATATGTTCACTTTAAAAAAAGAAGTTGCAGCTCGACGCTCCTGTTAAAATAGAGGAAGTTTTTGGCTCAATCAAGTGTATGCGAATGATAAGGCCCCAGGCTCAGACAGATTTCCAGCTGAGTTGTTAAAAAAATTTAAAGACAAGCTAGCCCCTCTCCTTCTTGATCTATATAATGAATCTCTGGGAAAAGGCTGGCTGCCCCCCACTTTAACGAAGGCATCTATTTCAGTTTTACTGAAGAAAGGCAAAGAGCCTACAGCCTGTGAGTCCTACAGGCCCCTGTCTCTCCTAAATGTAGATTTTAAGATTTTGGCAAAACTACTTGCAATTCGGCTCGAGGCCGTTCTCTAGTGATGTGCGGATCAATCCTGAAATATCGATTCCTCCGATGCCAGTCATTTATGTTCTAGAATCGATTCTCACATTAAAATGTCGATATTTTAGTAATTTAGGGTAAATTTGTAGTTTATCATTAACAGGAACACAGTGGAAAGAAATTATAACATTCGGATTGTCTACATTCAAAGGAACTACTTCCTCTTCCGCCTTTCATAGTCATGTGCGAAATACGGCTGTATAAATGTCTCGGTCTACAGAAAGCCGGGTAGTAGGTCACGAGCTCCCTCGGTGGAGGGTGAATATAACCGGGCGCTGCGGTAAACTCACTTCTGAAAACCCCGGAGGAACCCTCCCAAAGGATTAATAAAGTTAAATTTAATTTAATCCAATCTAATAACTTTAATCTCAGCCAAACTGATTTACTCGCGAACAAATAAAACACTGAAAAAGCCAAACAATAACATTTTTAAGTTATCTAAGTGACTTATATATCATGTTTAACCCGAGTAGCGAAAGACCGCGGGGGTTTGAAAACAATGTGTCGATGGGCTCAGATATTTGAAGTTTACACAGCTACATTCTCACCTGAAAATATGTTAAAAGTTTTTTGCGACCCAGAAAGAGAAATCAGAGTTTTATTAAAACTGAGTAGCTGCCGCCATTGTTGGAAACTGGAATTGGCTGGGCCCTCTATGAATTCTGCGATATGGTTTTTCAATTTTGTTGTCCGGGTGGAAAATCGGGAGAAATTTGGGAGAATGGTACAGCACAATTTTTTCTGCTCATTGTCCCACGTCTCCTGAGTTGATCATTTCTCTAGATGCAGAAAAGGCCTTTGATGGGGTTGAATGGGATTTAACTTTTTGCTGTACTGAATAGGTTTGGGTTTGGAGAAAGGTTTGTGTCTTGGACCAAACTTCTTTATACATCCCATCAAGCTTCTGTCATCACCAACTCAGTTCGATCTGAGTATTTCCCACTATGCTGTGGCACTCGACAGGGATGTCCTCTTTCTCCCCTTCTCTTGCTTTAGCCATAGAACCTCTTTCTGCTGCTCTGAAATCCCTCTCTTCCTTTCATGGAATTATCCGTGCAGGTGTTGAACTTAAGGTATCCCTGTACGCAGATGACCTTCTTTTGTATGTAGTTGACCCCATATGTAGTCTTCCTCCAATTTTATCTGTCTTGGAAAAATTCAGCTCTTTTTCTGGCTATAAAATTAATTTACTCAAGAGTGAATGTTACCCTGTAAACTCTTTAGCGTTAACACTTGAGCAGTCTGACATTCCTTTGAAGCTCAGCCCCTCGGGGTTTAGGTACTTTGGAATTAACATTACACGAACTTTGCCTTTACTGTTTTCTGAGAATTGTGCCCCCCTGCTCTCACAATTTGCATTAGATTTGCAGAGGTAGAATTCACTCCCACTGTCACTAATTGGCAGGATTAATATTATCAAAATGAATGTGCTACCCAGATTTCTCTTTTTATGTCAGTGTATCCCCCTTTTTCTGCCCAAAAAGTTTTTAAGTCCCTGGACCAGATGGTTTCTTCTTTTTTGTGGAATGGAAGAGCCCCTAGACTGAGGCTCTCTTTATTACAACAGTTTACCTCTAATGGGGGTCTTTCCCTACCAAATTTTTTAATGTACTACTGGTCTTCAGATATTCATAAGCTGACCTACTGGCTAAATTCACCTGACCTGATTTGGTGTAAACTTGAAATTCAATCAATTTTTCCATATTTTTTCACCTGCCTCCCTTATCTACTCATCACTGAGTAGCGTTGCTTCAAATCCCATAGTGCTCTCTACACTTAAGATATGGTTTCACTTAAGGTCGCATTTTAAATTCATATCCCCCTCTACCAGATTACCATTGTTAAGGAATCATCTATTTCCCCCTGCCACTACCAACAGCGCCTATTTGACGTGGCACGAAAGAGACATAAAAAGCATGAGAGCCCTTTACAAAGATGATGCCTTTCTTAGTTTCACAGAACTATCCTCAAAATGTAACCTACCTCCTTCTCACTTGTTTCTCTATTTGCAAATTAGACTGTCTCATCACTGTTTCCAAATTTCCCAATTCTCCCTGCTGATCCATCATGGGTTGACCTTCTGGTTGTTAGGCCTAATCAAAAATCACCTCTATCAAATATATATTGTATGCTTATGGTGACCGAATCTGATTCTCCAGGTAAAATCAGAACCGCCTAGGGGCGTGAATTAGGTGTTGAACTGTTTGAATCATGGTGGGATAAAGTGAATCTCATCATGCGTTCAGGTACACGATGTGCTAGGCTACAGCTTATACAGTTTAAAGTAATAAATAGAGTCAAATTCTCAAAATCCCGTTTATCTAAATTTTTTCCTTCAATCATAGACCAATGTGACAGATGTCACACCTCCCCTTGCAATCTAAGCCATATGTTTTTCTTCTGTCCAAGTTTGAACAAATTTTGGACTGATTTCTTTTCTGTACTTTCAGGGTTTTTTGGAAGTCAGATCCGAGAAGACCCTTTAATTGCCATATTTGGAGTTCCAAAGATCCCTCTTAAAATAACTCCCCAGCAAACTAAGATCTTAGCTTTTTGGTCCCTTCTTGCTAGATGCTGTATTTTACTTCTTTGGAAATCTCCCACATCTCCATCTGCATTGCAATGGCTTAACACTGTCCGGACATTCTTGAGGGTGGAGAAGATATCACTCACAGTGAAAGGTAGTTCTGAAAGATTTATCCACAAGTGGACACCCTTTGTGGAATATCTCAAATCTTTTCCTTAGAACAATGCAATTTACCCACCCTGCGACTAGATTGAAAAGAATTTCAAATGTACTCTTTTTTTTAAGGTAGGCATAGGCACTGAAGACGTTTTTTGTCCGGAAACCCACCATCAAAGTACCCATTGTCTCTGATGTCTGCAAATAAGAATAACCAGAACTCCAGACACTGGCTGTGAAGAAAATGCCACCAGTATTAAATTCTTTCATTGGAAGTACTTCCTCCCTCCAGGTAACTCTCAAAGGTGTCGTAAAGAGCCACGGGCACAAGGAAACACTGAAAGCATATAACATGGCCATTTTCAGTTCCAAGATCACCTCTTACAACTCTACACCACTTCTACGTAACACTCCCCGATCACTTTCAGATTACTATTTGTTGTGTATGCATTAAGACAGGTTATTTTTCTCGACAAACCATCAACACTCTCATTGATTCAGATGCAATATGGTTTCAGTTTGCTGTAGGAGTACAGGTGCCAGATGAAGTTCAGCCCTTTTGAAAAATAGTTTGCCTTCGCCTGAGACGTCTTGTGTGCCTCAATGCCACCCCTCAGGGATCCAGCTCATTCAACACCAAGCGCACATCCTTTTTCCTCACGCATAGTCAATGTTCTCTGCATTTAGCATATATCCATCGGTACGTGTGAAGCTACCAGAGTACTGCAACTGGTTGTCAATGAATTCAACCAAGACTTCCAGGTCAGAGTACGCTTTTGTGACGAGTGTGTCCCCTAAGAACCTGCGCTAAGAACTCTCTTCAGATGTCTCTCACTTTTGTAAAACTTGTGTGTACTGCCAAGCACTGTTTTAATATATAAAGATATTAAAACAGAGAGTCCGATCTCAAAATTAAAATCTACTTACTTTTTAAACTTTTTATTAAATACTCTTAAATTTAGAGACTTGGTTGACCTCAGAACTCTACACATAATTTATAAAGCAAACAAACAAATCTTTGGCCAAAACATTTAGAACTTGATCAGGATAAAGACCAAATCAGGATGACCTGAGAGAAATCCTTATGTTCAGCAAAGCTTCAGATGAGGATTTCTTCCACCTTGGTCTTGCCAAACCACATGCTGGTGGTTTTCACAAAGATTTAATAGATTTCCACCTCATTTGCAGTTTTCAACATGGAAGCTACATGCATGTTTTATCCTGTTTTACTGTGTTACTTCTTGTAGATTTTATCTTCCTGCTATTTAAATATAAAACAGAGGCGGCTTTGATAAGACTCAGTGAATCTCATTTAAAATAAAACAATAAGATAAACATTAACATGTAATCTACATCTTTTTTCCCTTTTCCCCAGAGTTGGTGGGGCAGATGAAGGCTCGAGTAGCAGACTGATAAAGTCAACTTTTTATATATATTGTAAATGTTGCAGTCAGTGCCATCCATTTTCTTCCAACAAATGACGACTTTGCTATGATTAAATACTATCTGCATTTTTGTTTTGCTTTCCTTGAGTCTCTAACATCATAATTTACAATATTTGATAGGATGTTAAAAAGTGAAAAGCATGAAATCTTGTGTTTAGCCTCTGACCCAGAATGTCACAGCAGAAATGGAGACTCGTCAGACCAGGAAACATTTCTCCAATCTCTTATTGTCTAATATTTGTGAGTCTGTTTCCTCAGTTTGCTGTTCTTAGCTGACAATAGTGGTAGCCAGTGGGGTCTTCTGCTGCTTCTAGCCCATGTGCTTCAAGTTCTGATATGTTGTGCGCTCAGTGATGGTCTTCTGTATAGTTTGATTTAAGTGAGTGGTTATTTTTAGTCTCTGCTGCTTTCCTATCAGCATGAAGTCATCTGGTTTTTCTCCTTTGACCTCTGACATCAAGAAGCTCGTTTCACTCAGAGAAGTGCTGCTCACTAGATGTATCGCAGAGTTTTACATTCTTTTGTGCACTTTACATTAGTTTCTTCTCTTTGATTCACCACTCACTCTTTCAAGTTGTTTTCTATCTCGGTGAATCACTGAGATTTAAAGAAGGTTCCACACAAGCCCTGATCAAGTCCTAAATGTTGTGGGTCAAAGATTTGTTTGTTGCTTTATAAATTATGTGTAGAGTTCTGAGGTCAGTCAAGCCTTTAAATTTAAGAGTATTTAATTAAAAGGCAGAAAAGTGGGTTTGGTTTATTATCCTAATTCTATGTTATTTATCATTCAATTCAATTCAATTCAATTCAATTTTATTTATATAGCGCCAAATCACAACAAATGTCGCCTCAAGGCGCTTCATAGATACAGAGAAAAGCCCAAAAATCATTTGACCCCCTATGAGCAAGCACTTTGGCGACAGTGGGAAGGAAAAACTCCCTTTTACCAGGAAGAAACCTCCGGCAGAACCAGGCTCAGGGAGGGGCGGGGCCATCTGCTGCGACCGGTTGGGGTGAGAGAAGGAAGACAGGATAAAGACATGCTGTGGAAGAGAGACAGAGATTAATAACAGATATGATTCAATGCAGAGAGGTCTATTAACACATAGTGAGTGAGAAAGGTGACTGGAAAGGAAAAACTCAATGCATCATGGGAATCCCCCGGCAGCCTACATCTATTGCAGCATAACTAAGGGAGGATTCAGGGTCACCTGGTCCAGCCCTACCTATATGCTTTAGCAAAAAGGAAAGTTTTAAGCCTAATCTTAAAAGTAGAGATAGTGTTTGTCTCCCGAATCCAAACTGGAAGCTGGTTTAATAATGATATAATTTGTTTGACTCCCAAAATAGTATGAGATTTGTTTTGCTCAGATTTAGTGTTAAATCATAGAAAAACCAAGTCTTCAATTTCTTAAATTCATTCTCTATTAGATGTCTGGGAAGGTTCCCAGTTATCCAGGTCATCGTAGTCTAAGGATTTTAGAAAGAAAATGACTTTTTTAGTTGCTTGCAGACGTTTCACCTCTCATCTGATAGGCTTTTTCAGTTCAAAGTGGTAGAGAGTCACAGATTTAAGCCATATAGTGTTGCCCCAAGAGGGACAATAGACCCCATAACGATCCTGTACCTAGTCACACGAGCCAAGGTGTGAAAACGGGTGTAGGTCATATTCAGCCAAGGTTTCAGGTGAACTCATTTCACCTCAAGTTCATTCAGAAGTTTCAAGTTACTTCCAGAATAACTTTGTGTCATCTGCAAACAATATGACTCCTGTGTCTTTGAAATTACTTCAAATCAAGACATGTTAACACAAACACTTTTACCCGAATTTACCTCATGGCCCTGGTGCCATCTGTCTGCATTGACTTGATAATTAATCAGAGGTAGCAGGGTGTGATACAGGAACTCTAAAAGACACATTAGCGTATGTTTAGTGGTCACTGGGTGAACTGGGTGCGTCTCGAATTCGGAGTGAGCCAGAGGGGGCCAGATGCATGTGTCTATGGGGTTTATGATGGGCGTTTGTGTGGCTCATTAGCCTTGCTATTGTTTTACAATGTAGAGGTGAAACTACCATTTGCTACCTTATAAACTCAGTAATGTTCTCCACATGATCAAAAATATCTAAATTAGAGGTGTAATTCATTATTTGTGTGTAATATTGGTATGATTTGGCTTATTTTAAAACATTTTGAACCTCAGGTTTCAATACTCACTGAAATAATACAGAACGTATGCAAAAATATATTTAAAGAGCAGCTGTATTTGCTCTGAAACATTTGAAATTATAAACTATGTGCACAAATCTTCTGATAATAGAAAGTAAATTAAACATCGGTGCAAAGATCAAACTGGTTGCTTGTCTGAAACAACCAGAGCAGGAAGTTAAATCAAAATCATCTAACACAGATCTAGTTGACATGAAAGCAGAACAATCTAAACTCATTAGATTTGTTTGTTTTATTAAATAAATTTTTTACATTATATAGACCACCTTGTTTTGTTTTAAACACATGATTAACTATGCAGACCTTGATGAACTGACTTAATTTCACTTGCCACTTTCAGACAGACTCATTTATTAAAGTTAATAAAGACAAAATGAGTGGTCAGCGGTCATTGTGATATTCTCTGCCACATTTGTGAATGGTTTGCATGAGTACAAAAACCATTTTTGCCTCAACAAGCTGCTGTGGGGGTTTACACAGAGGTGTAACTGAACGGCTGCAGGTCAAATTAGCGTGCGGATGTTTTTGCAAAAATGTTCTATGTGAGTGGAAAGTTCTTTCTAATACTGCGTTAATTGATGCAAAACATGCAGTGAGTTCATTTCAGTAATTAGCTGCTAAGTGCTGCTCAAACATGAGCACACCAGTGAGGGAGCCAGTGATGTCCTCACAAAATATTTCTTTCAAAGTCACCAATACATTTATCTGCAATGACTTTTCCTCCAATGAGGACACTGGTAGAATGAAATAAAGCTTCTGTTAAATACTGTTAAAAAAAGACTCAGAAATCTCGCTGTGTCATGTCACACCCACCAACCAAAGGAAGAGTTTGACCTGTTTTGAGCTCAAGTCTCTCTTCAAAGGCTGATGTGTGCTTCCTCCTGCACACTGACAGAGCTGGTGGATTTAGTTCAGTAGAAAGAAAACAGTTCCTACATTAAAATGTTAATAAAAGCAAAAAAAACAGACTTTGCAGCTGAGGAAAACCTTTGTTACTCTGAGAAACACATCAAATCCATCTTGTTCCGATTTACTGTAGAGACTTATTTACAAAATTGGGAAAAGGAGAAGCCCCTCACCCCACACTTCAAGCCAGCTTTAGTAGATATTCTGTACCCAAGTTGGAGATCACACTTTGCCATTTCTTGAAGTACCAGTGCTTAAAAGATAAAATAATTTTAGGCATTAAGTGTTTCATATTTTATAAAGTGTGAGGTGGAAGGATTTGGTAAAGCTCATTTGTATGGCTGCTTTCTAACTGTACTTTTTTTCAGACCTGAGAAACAGCATTTTAAAGAAATGTAAATGATGCCAGTTGGTAGAAACAGCCTGACTGGTTGTAAAGAGACTCACGAAAGAAGAAGCTCAACCCCCCACATTCCTGCCCACACCCACAAACCTCCTTAAAAGCCCAGGAGAATTGCTCTTAAGTCTTAATTCACCTTTCTGCTTGGTTTGGAGCTCTTTCAGCAGAGATACTTTCTCCAGCTTTCCTGTTTCAATCACTGGGATTTCAAAGATGGAAGATTATGGGATGCACTTTTCTCCAGGTATGTACTCAGCATTGTTGTCTAGTGAGCTAATATGAACAGAGTTGGCTAACCTCTAAGACATCTTTGAGCAAAAATACCCTTTCACTCTGTGTTGTAAGTCCTGATTGCAGAAGTCACCATTTCTCCCTCCACAGCTGAACAGAGAGTCCACTTCAGGACCATCTGGGCTTTGAGTCCCTTTTTAAACTTTCTAATTGGCAACATCTGGTGGCACATTTTAATAATTCAGCAAGTAAAATCAAGTGAAATTGTGTGTGTGGGAAATTGATTAAGGCTCATCAGTTGATCCCTTTTGTATTATTTTCTGTTAAAAAACTCAACTGTGCCAAAACATCAGTAGCCACGGTGACCCATGTGGACCATATATACTTGTGCTTACTTAGCCTCTGTCTTTCTATCCTCACAGACTTGTGGATTTCTGGCAGCAGCCTGCAAGGGAGTCTTCCCTTGGAAGAACTTGCAGCATGGGCTGAGGCAGCTCTCGCTAAGGAGATGAGCAACATGTCTGAGACTGCTGAAGCTGTTTCCAGCTCCATCACGAAGGAGGAACTGGTTTTTGGTGCCCCAAGAAACCAGGAGGGCAGCAACACTGTCACACGTACTGTGTGTGTGAAGGAAGAAAAGGTGCTCAAAGGAAGGACCCGAGGGCTGTTCTCAGACAGCCAGTTAATACCTCTTGTCCATCACTTTAATCAGAAACATTACCCTGAACCACAAGAGATGACAGAGTTGGCAGAGCTGACAGGACTGACCTACAAACAGGTGAGTGTTTTTCAAGGTTACTAGAGCATAAGGAACTGAATTCGTTTTGAATTTTCGGTCTATTGTACTCTTTAAATTTCTTCCGTTTTCCTCTATCTTTAGGTGAAGACTTGGTTTCAAAATCGAAGGAGAAAGTTTAGGAGGATTCCAGATTCTCAGCATCTCAATCAGGGCGTCCCGCTTCATGTAAGTATCTCCAATTATTAAACAGAACTGTTTTTAATTCAGTCACTATCTGGGGAATTCATTTAATTAGATGAAGTGTATTGTTTATCATTTAAAACAAGAACTCTGTATTGTGGTTTTACTGACTGTGCATCTGTCTGTGATTCAGTTTCAGGGAGCGTCCTCACTCAGCGAACAACTGGACATCAGCTTCATGAGAAAGGGTGCAAATAATCAGGCCCACTATCCTGATGCTGTGGGCAATGTTGTCTCTGGACCTCAATTGACCCTCTACAACTCACCCCAGATGTTTGGCTGGTCGATCCCACCAGGCAACTGACATTATGATTGCAACACTGGTGTCTTAAGCACTGCATGGAATATGAACAACCCCGGACTTCACAGTTTTTATAGAGAAAGCGGAGAGCCTTGCTAACAGCTAAAGATGGCTGTGGCTACTGTTACATCTCTTTCATTTCTCAACTATCATTCTGAAGCCTTAAGATAGGCATTTCTGATATACTGGACGCTAATTTTTTTTTTTTATGATTTCATTTTAATGTAAAGTTATTTAAAAGTTAACGCAGAGGCAGGTTTGATAAAACTCAGTGAACTTCTTCGTCATTTACACTTTTACAAAACAAGGAAAAATTAGCTTGGTCATAGTTGGTGGGGTAGATTAAGGCTTGTGTCAGTGACTGATAAAGTCCACTTTTTATACGGTGTAACTGTTGTAAAGTCAACATGAATCTGTAATGATTTTTCTTCCAATAAATTAGGACTTTGCTAAAACGAAATACTTTCTCCATGCGTCATTTTTATTTAGTCTCAACACATTTTTTGTTAAAAAGTATAATGAAATCTCGTGTTTGGTTTCTCATGTGCGTGTGTGCTTTCTTCTTCACACATCAGCCAAGGTGGAGAGCCTTACAACAGTTAATGTTCAATATCACAAATATTGTAAATAGTAGCTAGTATCAATGACTGAGCTGACAGGATATCAGGATTCTGATCTGTTCTGTTTTCTGTACTTTTAGTAAATGGTAGGCATGGGGTGAACATTAGGCCCTTTATCTTAAAACCCATTGATTTTAGGAATATTAGAATTCAATAGAATCTGTGGCTTCTGTAAATACCTTGATGCGTGCTCAATAATCCACGTCAGGAAATCCCACAAAGTTGATTCTGTTCATCTGGACCTAACGCTTTCAGTAGGACAAAGGTTGTCAGTAGGACAAACTGGTGTATATCATGATTTTTATGGATATTTCTCACTGGTGAGAACAGTTTTGCTTGTTCTGCTTTCATGTCAACTAGATCTGTGTTAGATGATTTTGATTTAACCTCCTGCTCTGGTTGTTTCAGACAAGCAACCAGTTTGATCTTTGCACCGATGTTTAATTTACTTTCTATTATCAGAAAATTTGTACACATAGCTTGTAATTCCAAATGTATCAGAGCAAATCCACCTCCATTTTAAATATATGTTGCATGAAATCTGCATTATTTCAGTGAGTATTGAAACCTGATATGTATAAAATGTTTTAAAATAAGCCAAATTATACCAATATTACAGAACATTACTGAGTTTATAAGGTAGCAAATGGTAGTTTCACCTCTACATTGTAAAACAATAGCAAGGCTAATGAGCCACATCAACGCCCGTCATAAACCCCGTAGACACATGCATCTGGCCCCCTCTGGCTCATTCAGAATTAGAGACGCACCCAGTTCACCCAGTGACCTCTAAACATACGCTAATGTGTCTTTTAGAGTTCCTGTATCACACCCTGCTACCTCTGATTAATTATCAAGTCAATGCAGACAGTTGGCACCAGGGCCATGAGAGATAAGTGAGGGTAAAGGTGTTTGTGTTGACATGTCTTGATTTGAAGTAACTGCAAAGACACAGAAGTCATATTGTTTGCAGATGATACAAAGTTATTGTGGAAGTAACTTCTGAATGAACTAGAAAAATCAATTTAAGAAATTGAAGACTTTTTCTATAGTCAATTAACACTGAATCTGAGCAAAACAAAACTCATACTATTTGGAAGACGTACAAATTTTATCATTAATAAACTCATGATAAATAACAGACTTAGATCATAAATAAAACCACTTCAAAGGAACCACCAAATCCACTTTTTAGCCTTTTTATTAAATACACCTAAATGTAAAGACTACCTATATCTTTAATTGGTCGTATTAATATACTAAAAATGTCGATTTTGCCAAAATATCTCTACCTTTTTCAATCAATACCTCTCTCCCCACCAAACTCTTTCTTAGATTTGCAAAAACTATTCCGAAACTTTATTTGGAATAACAGAAGACCAAGACTCAGAATCTCATTATTATACCTCCCTTATGAAAGAGGGGGTTTACAACTTCCAAATTTAAAGTGGTACTTTTGGGCTGCTCAAATCAGAGCGGCAATGTTTTATTTTGTTAATGAGCAAATTCCAGTGTGGGTTTCTATGGAGTCTACAGAAATCAAAATTCCCCCTAACTTATATCTTTACTCAGCCGACAGGAAGACACTAAATAAGCAAACTAAGAACCCCTTTCTAAAAAACACTATAATGATCTGGTTTGAAATACATAACTACTTGGGAGAAATGATACAACTGTCTAGGTTCACTCAGATATTTGGAAATAACAACTTTCTACCTGGTAGGTTTATTCAGTTTCTCACACACAAGGAAGAGAATTTTCTTAATGTACAATATTGTTTTACAACAAATACAACAAAATGAAACAAAACACATTTTGATGAATTCGTCTCTTAATCTTATATACAGAATTTCTGATGGTGTTTTCTCTGATATCCCAGTATGTATTTTGGCTATTTACAGTAGCTGGAGCCTACTGAATTCTAATATTTCTAAAATCCATTGGATATTGAATACCCCCCTCCCCCTTTACTGAAAGCGATCAAATCTGAGACTCTATGTTGAGCTACATGAAGACAATAAAAATATAATAAAAAAAAAGTCCAGGGTTGTTTATATTCCATTCAGTGCTGAACTGGTGTTCAAATCAAATTTTATTAGTCAAATACACAGTCATACAAAGTACAACATGCAGTAAAATTCCTGTGTCCTGGGGCTGCGGATGTAGCCGCACCAGGAAGAAACCAAAAAGACAGTGAAAATACGTACATCAGGGACAAGAGGAAAAAAAGGAAACAGGTATGCAGGGGAGAGACGATGTTTGGGTTTGGTGCCTCCAATTTCACAGACAATCTAAATGTCTGTCACTCATCACCAGGTCTGTCAATTTCTTGTTAAAGAGCCGTGAGCTTCTCCAAGATTTTATCCATGTTGCGTTGAGAGTTCCATGAGAACAGTCTGAGTACTCACAGCTCTTCCCATTGCTTCGATCGTAGTGGCCATTTTTGCTGGGTTTTGAACAGCTGTGTCGTATTCATGATGCCCGTTGCCTGGTGGCATTGACCAGCCAAACATCTGAGGGGAGTCGGGGAGGGTCCATTGAGGTCCAGCCACAGAATTGCCCACAGCATGAGAATAGTGGGCCTGATTATTTGCACCCATTCTCATTGAATTTACCTGGTGCTGGGTGTACCGCTCCCTGAACGGGGGCTGTCTCTCTACCTGAAACTGAAGGGGACAAGGGGACAGTCAGTAAATCGAGAATAGTTGTTTTAAATTATTGGCATTACACTTTTTTTAAATACAGTCAATTCCCCAGATAATGACAGAATCATAAACAATTCTGTTTAATAATAGGAGATACTTACATGAAGTGGGACATCCTGATTCACATGCTGAGGATGTGAACTCCTCCTAAACTTTCTCCGTTTGTTTTGAAACCAAGTTTTTACCTAAAATGGAAGAAAACAGAAAACATTTCATGAGTACAATGGACCCAAAATTCAATTTCTTATGTTGTAGTAAATTGAAAAACACTCACCTGTTTGTAGGTCAGTCCTGTCATCTCTGCCAACTGTTGCATCTCTCCTGGCTCATGGTAATGTTTCAGATTAAACTGATGGACAAGAATATCCAACTGTCTCTCTGTGAACACCACCCGGGCCTTTCCTTTAGGTTTCTCTGGAGCAGTGCTGGGATGGTCCAGAGTGGCAGTGATGTTGCCATCCTGGCTTCTTGGGACAGCAAAATCTTGTTTCTGCTCTGAGACAGAGCTGGAAACTGTCTCAGAGGTAGCAAAGGTTTTGTTGCCCATCTCCTTTTGTAGAGCAGTCTCTGCCCATGTAGAGAGTTCTTCCAAGGAAAGACTCCCTTCAAGCCTGCTGCCTGAACTCCACGAGTCTGTGAGGGTAAAGACACAAGAGGCCAAGTAAGAACAAGTCTATATGGTCCACATGGGTCAGTTGCTGATATGTTTTGGCACGACTGACTTTGTAACAGAAATAATAAAAAAGGGAATATTGATTAGTTTTAAACACAACAGTTTCACACAACCTTGGGGAAAAAAGTGGTCGGATATTTGTAGTGTTTGTTTCTCTTCTGAGACAGCAGGAAAAAAAAGTTTTTAAAAAGGTAAATTGCTGAGCCTGAAACACAACAGTTTCCCAAAAAAAGTGGAATATTTGTACATTATTCAGAACCAAGAGTGAATTCTGCCATCAGGACTCACAACATAGAGTGAAAGAGTATTTTTGCAAGTTGTCTTAGACGTTAGCCAACTCTGTTCATGTAGCTCACCAGGCAACAATGCTGAGTACATACCTGGAGAAAAGTGCATCCCATAATCTTCCATCTTTGAAATCCCAGTGATTAAAACAGGAAAGCTGGAGAAAGTATCTCTGCTGAAAGAGCTCCAAACCAAGCAGGAAAGTGAATTAAGACTTAAGAGCAATTCTCTTGGGCTTTTAAGGAGGTTTGTGGGTGTGGGCAGGAATGTGGGGGGTTGAGCTTCTTCCTTTGTGAGCCACTTTACCCTACCAAGTTTCTACCAACTGGCATCATTTACATTTCTTTAAAATGCGGTTTCTGAGGTCTGAAAACAGAAAGTACAGTTAGAAAGCAGCCATACAAATGAGCTTTACCAAATCCTTTCAGCTCACAGTTTATAAAATCTCAAAACTGCAATGCCTAAAATTTCTATTCTACTTTCAATTAAACCTCCTACCCATTACTTTAGTGTCCGTTTTAACTGCTCTTAAATTAGCAAAAAATAAATAAATTCAACATGTCAGTTCTTCCCACTCACATAGATCATTTTTGCAAATGCATCCTCACACTAATTTGATCTCCAGGCGTTCAGTTGCACCTTTGTGTAAACCCCCAAAGCATCTTTTTAAGGTCAAAACAAGTTTTCCAAACTCTGACAAATTATTAAAAAAAATCTGACACTGAATATCACGATGACCACTGACCACTCGTTTTGTCTTCATTAACTTTATTAAATGAAACAGTTTAAAAGTGGCAACTGAAATTACATCAATTGAACTCAGCATCTTTGAAAAGGTTTTAAAATAAGCAAAATTATACCAATATTACATACAACTAATGACTTACATAATTAAGATCTTTGTGATCATGTGGAGAACATTACTGAGTTTATAAGGTAGCACATGGTAGCTTTCACCTTTGAAATGCACCTCTACATTGTAAAAGTCTCTGACACTAAAACACCCACATAAGTCAATGTAAACAATACCAAGGCTAACGATCCACAACCACGATCGTCATAAACCCACGGACACATGCATCTGGCCTCCTCTGGCTCATTCAGAATTAAAGAGACGCACCCAGTTCAGCCAGTGACCACTAAACATACGCTAATGTGTCTTTTAGAGTTCCTGTATCACACCCTGCTACCTCTGATTAATTATCAGGTCAATGCAGACAGATGGCACCAGGGCCATGAGAAATAAATAAAGGTTTCTGTGTTAACATGTCTTGATTTGAAGTAATTTCAAAGACACAGAAGTCATATTATGTGCAGATGACACAAAGTTATTCTGGAAGTAACTTGGAACAACTTCTGAATGAACTAGAAAATGAATTTAACTGAATTCTCGGTTGTTTCTATAATCAGTTAACACTGAGTCTGAGCAAAACAAAACTCATACTATTCAGGAGTCTGATAAATAACAAAGAATTAAAAAAGTAATTATGTTGAGGTTCAGTAAAAGTAACTCGTTAAATGTACATATGTTTTGAAATCTCATGTTGTTATCTGGCTGTGCCATTACCATGGTGACGTGGACGCCATGGCAGGAAATACTTGGTGGACGCCTCTCCTTATATGTTCACTTTAAAAAAAAAAGTTGCAGCTCGACGCTCCTGTTAAAATAGAGGAAGTTTTTGGCTCAATCAAGTGTATGCGAGCGGTAAGGCCCCAGGCTCAGACAGATTTCAAGCTGAGTTGTTAAAAAAATTTAAAGACAAGCTAGCCCCTCTCCTTCTTGATCTATATAATGAATCTCTGAGAAAAGGCTGGCTGCCCCCCACTTTAACGAAGGCATCTATTTCAGTTTTACTGAAGAAAGGCAAAGAGCCTACGGCCTGTGAGTCCTACAGGCCCCTGTCTCTCCTAAATGTAGATTTTAAGATTTTGGCAAAACTACTCTCCAATTCGGCTCGAGGCCGTTCTCTAGTGATGTGCGGATCGATCCAGAAATATCGATTCCTCCGATACCAATCATTTATGTTCTAGAATCGATTCTTACATTAAAATATCGATATTTTAGTAATTTAGGGTAAATTTGTAGTTTATCATTAACAGGAACACAGTGGAAAGAAATTATAACATTCGGATTGTCTACATTCAAAGGAACTACTTCCTCTTCCGCCTTTCATAGTCATGTGCGAAATACGGCTGTATAAATGTCTCGGTCTACAGAAAGCCGGGTAGTAGGTCACGAGCTCCCTCGGTGGAGGGTGAATATAACCGGGCGCTGCGGTAAACTCACTTCTGTTTAATCATTTTCTGTTTGACGTTTATTCAGCTGTGTGAAAACCCCGGAGGAACCCTCCCAAGGGATTAATAAAGTTACATTTAATTTAATCTAATCTAATAACTTTAATCTCAGCCAAACTGATTTACTCGCGAACAAATAAAACACTGAAAAAGCCAAACAATAACATTTTTAAGTTATCTAAGTGACTTATATATCATGTTTAACCCGAGTAGCGAAAGACCGCGCGGGTTTGAAAACAATGTGTCAGTTGGCTCAGATATTTGAAGTTTACACAGCTACATTCTCACCTGAAAATATGTTAAAAGTTTTTTGCGACACAGAAACAGAAATAAGAGTTTTATTAAAACTAAGTAGCTGCCGCCATTGTTGGAAACTGGAATTGGCTGGGCCCTCTATGAATTCTGTGATATGGTTTTTCAATTTTGTTGTCCGGGTGGAAAATCGGGAGAAATTTGGGAGAATGGTTTCTCCAGGAGATTTTCGGGAAGGGCACTGAAATTCGGTATTCTCCCGGAAAAATCGGGAGGGTTGGCATGTATGGTAACATAAGGCAACATCACTAACCTTGTCAAACACCTCAGAGTAAATCATATCACAGAATATGAGGAGTGTATGTTGAGGCGAACTGAAGAGGAGGACAGGGACAGGTGCTGCTAGGGCGAGACAGACGTCTCTCACGGAGTCCTTTAGTGCTGCAGGCAGGCAAGGTGTTCAAATAGGCACAACTTCAGTTTTTTTTTTTATTTCTATATGATGAACCCTGCATTATTAAGTGATAAGAACAAGTAATCTGTCCTGATGTCCTGTGTCTGATGCCCTGTAATCATTATGACGTTATAACTTGAGATACAATAAATAAAATATGTTTTTGTACAAAGTATCGTATCGGATCAGTATCGTCGATACCACCCTGAAAATTACTTGGTATTGGATCGGAATGGAAATCAGTGGTATCGCACATCACTACCGTTCTCCCACAGATTATCTCAAAGGAACAGAATGCACACGTACGGTGCTAAGCAAAATTTTTTCTGCTCATTGTCCCACGTCTCCTGAGGTGATCATTTCTCTAGATGCAGAAAAGGCCTTTGATGGGGTTGAATGGGATTTAACTTTTTGCTGTACTGAATAGGTTTGGGTTTGGAGAAAGGTTTGTGTATTGGACCAAACTTCTTTATACATCCCCTCAGGCTTCTGTCATCACCAACTCAGTTCGATCTGAGTATTTCCCACTATGCTGTGGCACTCGACAGGGATGTCCTCTCTCTCCCCTTCTCTTTGCTTTAGCCATAGAACCTCTTTCTGTTGCTCTGAAATCCCTCTCTTCCTTTCATGGAATTATCCGTGCAGGTGTTGAACTTAAGGTATCCCTGTATGCAGATGACCTTCTTTTGTATGCAGTTGACCCCATATGTAGTCTTCCTCCAATTTTATCTGTCTTGGAAAAATTCAGCTCTTTTTCTGGCTATAAAATTAATTTACTCAAGAGTGAATGTTACCCTGTAAACTCTTTAGCGTTAACACTTGAGCAGTCTGACATTCCTTTTAAGCTCAGCCCCTCGGGGTTTAGGTACTTTGGAATTAACATTACACGAACTTTGCCTTTACTGTTTTCTGAGAATTGTGCCCCCCTGGTCTCACAATTTGCATTAGATTTGCAGAGGTAGAATTCACTCCCTCTGTCACTAATTGGCAGGATTAATATTATCAAAATGAATGTGCTACCCAGATTTCTCTTTTTATGTCAGTGTATCCCCCTTTTTCTGCCCAAACAGTTTTTAAGTCCCTGGACCAGATGGTTTCTTCTTTTTTGTGGAATGGAAGAGCCCCTAGACTGAGGCTCTCTTTATTACAACAGTTTACCTCTAATGGGGGTCTTTCCCTACCAAATTATTTAATGTACTACTGGTCCTCACATATTCATAAGCTGACCTACTGGCTAAATTCACTTGACCTGATTTGGTGTAAACTTGAAATTCAATCAATTTTTCCATATTTTTTCCACCTGCCTCCCTTATCTACTCATCACTGAGCAGTGTTGCTTCAAATCCCGTAGTGCTCTCTACACTTAAGATATGGTTTCAGTTCAGGTCGCATTTTAAATTCATATCCCCCTCTACCAGATTACCATTGTTAAGGAATCATCTACTTCCCCCTGCCACTACCAACGGCGCCTATTTGACATGGCACGAAAGAGGCATAAAAACCATGAGAGCCCTTTACAAAGATGATGCCTTTCTTAGTTTCACAGAACTATCCTCAAAATGTAACCTACCTCCTTCTCACTTGTTTCTCTATTTGCAAATTAGACTGTGTCTCATCACTGTTTCCAAATTTCCCAATTCTCCCTGCTGATCCATCATGGGTTGACCTTCTGGTTGTTAGGCCTAATCAAAAATCACCTCTATCAAATATATATTGTATGCTTATGGTGACCAAATCTGATTCTTCAGGTAAAATCAGAACCGCCTGGGAGCGTGAACTAGGTGTTGAACTGTTTAAATCATGGTGGGATAAGGTGAATCTCATCATGCGTTCAGGTACACAATGTGCTAGGCTACAGCTTATACAGTTTAAAGTAATAAATAGAGTCAATTTCTCAAAATCCCGTTTATCTAATTTTTTTCCTTCAATTATAGACCAATGTGACAGATGTCACACCTCCCCTTGCAATCTAAGCCATATGTTTTTCTTCTGTCCAAGTTTGAACCAATTTTGGACTGATTTCTTTTCTGTACTTTCAGGGGTTTTTGGAAGTCAGATCCGAGAAGACCCTTTAATTGCCATATTTGGAGTTCCAAAGATCCCTCTTAATGTAACTCCCCAGCAAACTAAGATCTTAGCTTTTTGTTCCCTTCTTGCTAGATGCTGAATTTTACTTCTTTGGAAATCTCCGACGTCTCCATCTGCATTGCAATGGCTTAATACTGTCCGGACATTCTTGAGGGTGGAGTAGGTATCACTCACAGTGAAAGGTAGTTCTGAAAGATTTATCCACAAGTGGACACCCTTTGTGTAATATCTCAAATCTTTTCCTTAGAACAATGCAATTTACCCACCCTGCGACTAGATTGAAAAGAATTTCAAATGTACTCTGTTTTTTAAGGTAGGCATAGGCACTGAAGACGTTTTTTGTCCGGAAACCCACCATCAAAGTACCCATTGTCTCTGATGTCTGCAAATAAGAATAACCAGAACTCCAGACACTGGCTGTGAAGAAAATGCCACCAGTATTAAATTCTTTCATTGGAAGTACTTCCTCCCTCCAGGTAACTCTCAAAGGTGTCGTAAAGAGCCACGGGCACAAGGAAACACTGAAAGCATATAACATGGCCATTTTCAGTTCCAAGATCACCTCTTACAACTCTACACCATTGCAGCGCTTCTACGTAACGCCCCCCGATCACTTTCAGATTACTATTTGTTGTGTATGCATTAAGACAGGTTATTTTTCTCGACAAACCATCAACACTCTCATTGATTCAGATGCCATATGGTTTCAGTTTGCCGTAGGAGAACAGATGCCAGATGAAGTTCAGCCCTTTTGAAAAATAGTTTGCCTTCGCCTGAGACGTCTTGTGTGCCTCAATGCCACCCCTCAGGGATCCAGCTCATTCAGCACCAAGCGCACATCCTCTTTCTTCACGCGTAGTCAATGTTCTCTGCATTTAGCATATATCCATCGGTACGTGTGAAGCTACCAGAGTACTGCAACTGGTTGTCAATGAATTCAACCAAGACTTCCAGGTCAGAGTACGCTTTTGTGACGCGCGTGTCCCCTAAGAACCTGCGCTAAGAACTCTCTTCAGATGTCTCTCACTTTTGTAAAACTTGTGTGTACTGCCAAGCACTGTTTTAATATATAAAGATATTAAAACAGAGAGTCCAATCTCAAAATTAAAATCTACTTACTTTTTAACCTTTTTATTAAATACTCTTAAATTTAAAGACTTTGTTGACCTCAGAACTCTACACATAATTTATAAAGCAACAAACAAATCTTTGGCCCACAACATTTAGAACTTGATCAGGATAAAGACCAAATCAGGATGACCTGAGAGAAATCCTTATGTTCAGCAAAGCTTCAGATGAGGATTTCTTCCACCTTGGTCTTGCCAAACCACATGCTGGTGGTTTTCACAAAGATTTAATAGATTTCCACCTCATTTGCAGTTTTCAACATGGAAGCTACATGCATGTTTTAGATCTTATCTTCTTGCCATTTAAATATAAAACAGAGGCGGCTTTGATAAGACTCAGTGAATCTCATTTAAAATAAAACAATAAGATAAACATTAACATGTAATCTACATCTTTTTTCCCTTTTCCCCAGAGTTGGTGGGGCAGATGAAGGCTCGAGTAGCAGACTGATAAAGTCAGCTTTTTATATATATAGTAAATGTTGCAGTCAGTGCCATCCATTTTCTTCCAACAAATGACGACTTTGCTATGATTAAATACTGGTTACATTTTTGTTTTGCTTTCATTGAGTCTCTAACATCATAATTTACAATATTTGATAGGATGTTAAAAAGTGAAAGTCATGAAATCTTGTGTTTAGCCTCTGACCCAGAATGTCACAGCAGAAATGGAGACTCATCAGACCAGGAAACATTTCTTCAATCTCTTACTGTCTAATATTTGTGAGTCTGTTTCCTCAGTTTGCTGTTCTTAGCTGACAATAGTGGTAGCCAGTGGGGTCTTCTGCTGCTTCTAGCCCATGTGCTTCAAGTTCTGATATGTTGTGCGCTCAGTGATGGTCTTCTGTATAGTTTGCTTTAAATGAGTGGTTATTTTTAGTCTCTGCTGCCTTCCTATCAGCATGAAGTCATCTGGTCTTTCTCCTTTGACCTCTGACATCAAGAAGCTCGTTTCACTCAGAGAAGTGCTGCTCACTAGATGTATCGCAGAGTTTTACATTCTTTTGTGCACTTTACATTAGTTTCTTTAATTTCTTCTCTTTGATTCACCACTCACTCTTTCAAGTTGTTTTCTATCTCGGTGAATCACTGAGATTTAAAGAAGGTTCAACACAAGCCCTGATCAAGTCCTAAATGTTGTGGGTCAAAGATTTGTTTGTTGCTTTATAAATTACGTGTAGAGTTGTGAGGTCAGTCAAGCCTTTAAATTTAAGAGTATTTAATGAAAAGGCTAAAAAGTGGGTTTGGTTTATTATCCTAATTCTATGTTATTTATCATCAGTTTATTAATGATAGAATTTGTTTGACTCCCAAATAGTATGAGATTTGTTTTGCTCAGATTCAGTGCTAAATCATTATAGAAAAACCAAGTCTTCAATTTCTTAAATTCATTTTCTAGTAGATGTCTGGGAAGGTTCCCAGTTATCCAGGTCATCGTAGTCTAAGGATTTTAGAAAGAAAATGACCTTCTTAGTTGCTTGCAGACGTTTCACCTCTCATCTGATAGGCTTTTTCAGTTCAAAGTGGTAGAGAGTCACAGATTTAATCCATATAGTGTTGCCCCAAGAGGGACAATAGACCCCATAACGATCCTCTACCTAGTCACACGAGCCAAGGTGTGAAAACGGGTGTAGGTCATATTCAGCCAAGGTTTCAGGTGAACTCATTTCACCTCAAGTTCATTCAGAAGTTTCAAGTTACTTCCAGAATAACTTTGTGTCATCTGCAAACAATATGACTCCTGTGTCTTTGAAATTACTTCAAATCAAGACATGTTAACACAAACACTTTTACCCGAATTTACCTCATGGCCCTGGTGCCATCTGTCTGCATTGACTTGATAATTAATCAGAGGTAGCAGGGTGTGATACAGGAACTCTAAAAGACACATTAGCATATGTTTAGTGGTCACTGGGTGAACTGGGTGCGTCTCGAATTCGGAATGAGCCAGAGGGGGCCAGATGCGTTGATGTGGGTCGTTAGCCTTGCTTTTGTTGACCTTGGCTTATGTGGGTGATTTAATTTCACTTTTCACACATTTAGAGGTGCTTTTCAAAGAAAGGGTAAACTACCATTTGCTACCTTATGAACTCAGTAATGTTCTCCACATGATTACAAAGATCTAAATTAGAGGTGTAAGTCATTATTTGTATGTAATATTGGTATAATTTGGCTTATTTTAAAACATTTTATAAATATCAGGTTTCAATACTAATACAGATTTTGTTTAAAATATATTTAAAGAGCAGCTATATTTTCTTTGATACATTTGAAATTATAAACTATTTGAACAAATCTCCTGATAATAGAAAGTAAATTAAACATCGGTGCAAAGATCAAACTGGTTGCTTGTCTGAAACAACCAGAGCAGGAGGTTAAATCAAAATCATCTAACACAGATCTAGTTGACATGAAAGCAGAACAACCTAAACTCATTAGATTTGTTTGTTTTATTAAATATATTTTTTACATTATATAGACCACCTTGTTTTGTTTTAAACACATTATTAACTATGCAGATCTTGATAAATTGACTTAATTTCACTTGCCACTTTCAGACAGACTCATTTATTAAAGTTAATAAATACAAAATGAGTGGTCAGCGGTCATTGTGATATTCTGTGCCACATTTGTGAATGGTTTGCATGAGTACAAAAACCATTTTTGCCTCAACAAGCTGCTGTGGGGGTTTATACAGAGGTGTAACTGAACGGCTGGTCAAATTAGTCTGCGGATGTTTTTGCAAAAATGTTCTATGTGAGTGGAAAGTTCTTTCTAATACTGCGTTAATTGATGCAAAACATGCAGTGAGTTCATTTCAGTAATTAGCTGCTAAGTGCTGCTCAAACATGAGCACACCAGTGAGGGAGCCAGTGATGTCCTCACAAAATATTTCTTTCAAAGTCACCAATACATTTATCTGCAATGACTTTTCCTCCAATGAGGACACTGGTAGAATGAAATAAAGCTTCTGTTAAATACTGTTAAAAAAAGACTCAGAAATCTCGCCGTGTCATGTCACACCCACCAATCAAAGGAAGAGTTTGACCTGTTTTGAGCTCAAGTCTCTCATCACAGGCTGATGTGTGCTTCCTCCTGCACACTGACAGAGCTGGTGGATTTAGTTCAGTAGAAAGAAAACAGTTCCTACATTAAAATGTTAATAAAAGCAAAAAAACAGACTTTGCAGCTGAGGAAAACCTTTGTTACTCTGAGAAACACATCAAATCCATCTTGTTCCGATTTACTGTAGAGACTTATTTACAAAATTGGGAAAAGGAGAAGCCCCTCACCCCACACTTCAAGCCAGCTTTAGTAGATATTCTGTACCCAAGTTGGAGATCACACTTTGCCATTTCTTGAAGTACCAGTGCTTAAAAGATAAAATAATTTTAGGCATTAAGTGTTTCATATTTTATAAAGTGTGAGGTGGAAGGATTTGGTAAAGCTCATTTGTATGGCTGCTTTCTAACTGTACTTTTTTTCAGACCTGAGAAACAGCATTTTAAAGAAATGTAAATGATGCCAGTTGGTAGAAACTGTCACGGACCCGGTTCCTGGGACTCGGGGTCCGTGAACGGTGTGAACCTTTTATTGTTATTGTTATCATTATTATTGCGTGTATGTTTGCTGCACTGTGCTCTTGTGTTCCATGCTGGTGTGTGTGTGTGTGTGTGTGTGTGTGTGTACGTGTGTCTGCGGGTGTGGCTGGAGGATGAAGGACAGCCACCTGCAGGCCTGATGGGTGTGGCCCTGCCAGCTGCTGGTCACGCCTAGGTTCCCACACACCTGCTTCTGATCAGGCTCGTCGGGGGAGCTACTTAACAGAGCAATGGAGCTTCCTCCGGCGCAGGATCGTTGAGTTAGACTCCATGTCAGTGTCGCAAGTTCTGTTAAGTGTATGCCTGCTGGAGTGGTGCCATAACGGCTGCGTCTGTTGGTTTTTCCTCAGGAGAGCGGAACACGGGACTGCAGGACGCACGGGGTGTGCGTAGGCACAGGAGCAGAGAGCACGGAATACCAGCACTTGGGAGAAGGCACGACACAGGAGTTGAGGGAGCACTCGGGAGACTTATCGTGTGGTGTATATTTACCCCCACTGTAAATAAATGCACTGTTCATTGCACTAAGTCCAGCGTTTGGGTCCTTTCTCCAACATTCCCCACGGCTTGCCCTGGCAACCCGTGACAGAAACAGCCTGACTGGTTGTAAAGAGACTCACAAAGGAAGAAGCTCAACACCCCACATTCCTGCCCACACCCACAAACCTCCTTAAAAGCCCAGGAGAATTGCTCTTAAGTCTTAATTCACCTTCCTGCTTGGTTTGGAGCCCTTTCATCAGAGATACTTTCTCCAGCTTTCCTGTTTCAATCACTGGGATTTCAAAGATGGAAGATTATGGGATGCACTTTTCTCCAGGTATGTACTCAGCATTGTTGTCTAGTGAGCTAATATGAACAGAGTTGGCTAACCTCTAAGATATCTTTGAGCAAAAATACCCTTTCACTCTGTGTTGTAAGTCCTGATTGCAGAAGTCACCATTTCTCCCTCCACAGCTGAACAGAGAGTCCACTTCAGGACCATCTGGGCTTTGAGTCCCTTTTTAAACTTTCTAATTGGCAACATCTGGTGGCACATTTTAATAATTCAGCAAGTAAAATCAAGTGAAATTGTGTGTGTGTGAAATTGATTAAGGCTCATCAGTTGATCCCTTTTGTATTATTTTCTGTTAAAAAACTCAACTGTGCCAAAACATCAGTAGCCACGGTGATCCATGTGGACCATATATACTTGTGCTTACTTAGCTTCTGTCTTTCTATCCTCACAGACTTGTGGATTTCTGGCAGCAGCCTGCAAGGGAGTCTTCCCTTGGAAGAACTTGCAGCATGGGCTGAGGCAGCTCTCGCTAAGGAGATGAGCAACATGTCTGAGACTGCTGAAGCTGTTTCCAGCTCCATCACGAAGGAGGAACTGGTTTTTGGTGCCCCAAGAAACCAGGAGGGCAGCAACACTGTCACACGTACTGTGTGTGTGAAGGAAGAAAAGGTGCTCAAAGGAAGGACCCGAGGGCTGTTCTCAGACAGCCAGTTAAAACCTCTTGTCCATCACTTTAATCAGAAACATTACCCTAAACCACAAGAGATGACAGAGTTGGCAGAGCTGACAGGACTGACCTACAAACAGGTGAGTGTTTTTCAAGGTTACTGGAACATAAGGAACTAAATTCGTTTTGAATTTTCAGTCTATTGTACTCTTTAAATTTCTTCCGTTTTCCTCCATCTTTAGGTGAAGACTTGGTTTCAAAATCGAAGGAGAAAGTTTAGGAGGATTCCAGATTCTCAGCATCTCAATCAGGGCGTCCCGCTTCATGTAAGTATCTCCAATTATTAAACAGAACTGTTTTTAAATTCAGTCACTATCTGGGGAATTCATTTAATTAGATGAAGTGTATTGTTTATAATTTAAAACAAGAACTCTGTATTGTGGTTTTACTGACTGTGCATCTGTCTGTGATTCAGTTTCAGGGAGCGTCCTCACTCAGCGAACAACTGGACATCAGCCTCATGAGAAAGGGTGCAAATAATCAGGCCCACTATCCTGATGCTGTGGGCAATGTTGTCTCTGGACCTCAATTGACCCTCTACAACTCACCCCAGATGTTTGGCTGGTCGATCCCACCAGGCAACTGACATTATGATTGCAAAACTGGTGTCTTAAGCACTGCATGGAATATGAACAACCCCGGACTTCACAGTTTTTATAGAGAAAGCGGAGAGCCTTGCTAACAGCTAAAGATGGCTGTGGCTACTGTTACATCTCTTTCATTTCTCAACTATCATTCTGAAGCCTTAAGATAGGTATTTCTGATATACTGGACGCTAATTTTATTTTTTTATGATTTCATTTTAATGTAAAGTTATTTAAAAGTTAACGCAGAGGCAGGTTTGATAAAACTCAGTGAACTTCTTCGTCATTTACACTTTTACAAAACAAGGAAAAATTATCTTGGTCATAGTTGGTGGGGTAGATTAAGGCTTGTGTCAGTGACTGATAAAGTCCACTTTTTATATGGTGTAACTCTTGTAAAGTAAACATGAATCTGTAATGATTTTTCTTCCAATAAATGAGGACTTTGCTAAAACGAAATACTTTCTCCATGCGTCATTTTTATTGAGTCTCAACACATTTTTTGTTAAAAAGTATAATGAAATCTCGTGTTTGGTTTCTCATGTGCGTGTGTGCTTTCTTCTTCACACATCAGCCAAGGTGGAGAGCCTTACAACAGTTAATGTTCAATATCACAGATATTGTAAATAGTAGCTAGTATCAATGACTGAGCTGACAGGATATCAGGATTCTGATCTGTTCTGTTTTCTGTACTTTTAGTAAATGGTAGGCATGATTTTTATGGATATTTCTCACTGGTGAGTTGAGAACAGTTTTGCTTGTTCTGCTTTCATGTCAACTAGATCTGTGTTAGATGATTTTGATTTAACCTCCTGCTCTGGTTGTTTCAGACAAGCAACCAGTTTGATCTTTGCACCGATGTTTAATTTACTTTCTATTATCAGAATTTTTGTACACATAGTTTATAATTCCAAATGTATCAGAGAAAATCCAGCTCCATTTTAAATATTTTGCATAAAATCTGCATTATTTCAGTGAGTATTGAAACCTGATATGTATAAAATGTTTTAATATAAGCCAAATTATACCAATATTACATACAAACAATGACTTACACCTCTAATTTAGATCTTTGTAATCATGTAGAGAACATTACTGAGTTTATAAGGTAGCAAATGGTAGTTTCACCTCTACATTGTAAAACAATAGCAAGGCTAATGAGCCAAACCAACGCCCGTCATAAACCCCATAGACACATGCATCTGGCCCCCTCTGGCTCATTCAGAATTAGAGACGCACCAGTGACCACTACACATACGCTAATGTGTCTTTTAGAGTTCCTGTATCACACCCTGCTACCTCTGATTAATTATCAAGTCAATGCAGACAGTTGGCACCAGGGCCATGAGAGATAAATGAGGGTAAAGGTGTTTGTGTTGACATGTCTTAATTTGAAGTAACTGCAAAGACACAGAAGTCATATTGTTTGCAGATGATACAAAGTTATTGTGGAAGTAACTTCTGAATGAACTAGAAAAATCAATTTAAGAAATTGAAGACTTTTTCTATAGTCAATTAACACTGAATCTGAGCAAAACAAAACTCATACTATTTGGAAGACGTACAAATTTTATCATTAATAAACTCATGATAAATAACAGACTTAGGA
This sequence comes from Neolamprologus brichardi, assembly GCF_056152115.1. Lineage (NCBI taxonomy): Eukaryota > Metazoa > Chordata > Actinopteri > Cichliformes > Cichlidae > Neolamprologus > Neolamprologus brichardi. The sequence goes on from NC_142112.1 coordinate 3,262,312, forward strand.
TCATAAATAAAACCACTTCAAAGGAACCACCAAATCCACTTTTTAGCCTTTTTATTAAATACACCTACATGTAAAGACTTGTTTGCCCTCAGAACTCTACACATAATTTATAAAGTAACAAATCTTTGACACAGATCTTGATCAGAACAAGACCTGAAAGGAATCCTTATGTTCAGCAAGCTTGTAGTAAGGTCTAATGTAACATATCAAGTCTTTGACGTTGATGAATTGATGTAGTTTAAAAAGTCATGAAAGATAACATCATCAGAATTTTGGATATAACATTAAGAGATGAATTCATGAAATTGTGTTTTGTTTAATTTTGTTGTTCCAATATTTGTAAAAAATAATGTACATGAAGAATATTATCTGCCTTGTGTTTGAGAAACTGAATAAAATATTAGTTTCACCAATTCAAAACTTTCTACGCGTCTCCATACCTTCTGTATGAACTGTTTGGATGTTCAGTTCATACAGAAGAACATTCAATGTTCAGTTGTTTCAATTCAATGTTGAACAATGTTCAGTCTCTGAACATTTGTACTAGCAAGCTAGTAGAACTGGACCTTTCAGAAGTTGTCCATTCAGAGACACTCCCTGAAATGAAGCACCACAATCAAAGACAACTCGCAACTACTTCTTCTGTGGGTGATGCACCCCATGATGTGGAATGTACCACAATCCTCCATCACAGCGATCAAATTCTTCAGCAGGCACCTTCTCTGCATACCCTTTAGAAATGATTTCAGTCATAAAACTGGTGTAATCGACATCAAATGAACCATCCCTAATAAACTTCCGTTTAAGGCTCATAGCTCGCTGTTCTACAGCCTTCCTATTATTTGGCATTTTTACCCGATTGCACCTAAAAGGTAAACCAATGGTGTAATGACCATCAACCAACTTAACAGAGTCCATCACTGACTTCATAAACTGCTGATCTTCTCTAGACAAAGCAAACTGCTCATCCTGAATACATTCTGGAAAATCAGCCTTCATTTGACGTTCCCACAGCTCATCCAATCTTGCCACGGAAATGCTTGTCAGTCTTACAATCCTCTCTGAGAGGACCATTCACCGTCCAACCAAGCATAGGTTTTACTGCATAGGGACCTCCACCCTGACTTCTAACAACATCCCATGGCTCTAAAGCCTTGGGCACATTGGTCCCGATCAACAGGTCTACCCCGGAATTCATCTCCAGTATCATAATATGGCGCAAATGTGGCCATCTATCGAGATCTTCCTGTCGGGGAATATTACATTGATGAACAGGCATGCTTTTCTGAGTAAATAAGTCAGGCAAGTCACAGTAGTGATCTAAATCCAAACCAACTACTTCCAAATCTGAAACCACATAACTACTGACCATTTTCTCCTGACCCATTGTCTGCAAAAGAATGCCAGTTTTCCTTCCTGAAAGATTCAGCCTATTCATGAGCCCTTCAGTACAAAAAGAAGCTGAACTCCCAGGATCTAGAAAAGCATAGGTTATCAGTGACTGATTACCTTTCTTGGATTTCACTCTAACTGGTATTATGGACAGAGCACTATTTTGCTCACCGACCCCAGTAACACCACTGCTTTGCACCGCACATGAAGGACCTTCATCTGGTGGTTCTCCCCCTCCTATAGTTTACACTGAAACACTTTCCCTCTGCTTGGAGTGGATATGTAAGAGTGTGGGGTGTTTCTGTTTGCAGACTTTACACAAGAGATGTTTCCTACAGTCCTTGCTTCTGTGCCCAATGCGCAGACAACCAAAACACACACCATTCTCTTTCAAAAAAGATAATCTTTCACAGTGCAACTTTCTTTCAAATGAAGGACACAAATCCAACATATGCCCTGCTCCACAAAACAAACAAACCTTGGTCACCACTGAACCACTCTCTCGCCTCAACACTGGCTCAATCTTCCCTTCCACCTTGGCCACTGTAGTAGCAAAACTACTCCGCTTAGCCTTAGGGTAAAACTGAGACTTACCATTCCTCGCCTCTTTTCTGATGTCTGTTGGAGGATCCTGTATATCTCCAAACAATGGGTCACTTGCGATCTTAACTTGCCTTTCGACAAACTCAACAACATCGCAAAAAAACACTTTACGTTGAAACCTCTCCTGCAGATCGCAGACAACATTCCTCCACTTATCCCTGAGCTTATAAGGCAACCTTTTTATAACTGTTTGCATATTAGCAGAGACATCCAACTCATGCAAGGACTCAACGTCTCCCATTGCATTACAACATTGCCTTAATAAAAACCCATATTCCTGCAAAGCCTTCACATCATCAGATTTTATAGGTGGCCATTTACTGACCCTTTCAATATAGGCAGCAGCAATTTTCAGCGAATTGCCAAAGTTCTCTTGGAGCAAAGATTTAGCTTTAGCATATTCATACTCAGCAGGCATATACTGACAGCTTCTGACCATTTCTCTTGGATGGCCTCTAGTATATTGCTCGAGAAAATATAAACAATCCTTAGCACTGTGAGCTTGACTCTCCACCATGTGCTCAAAAGCTCTCACAAATGTTTGATATTGCAAAGGATCACCATCAAATAACTGAATGTCACGCCTTGGTAGCAAAAACAGAGACTGCTGCTCAGCCAATAAAGTTGTAATTTCATTTTGTTTCTTCAAAACTGACTAGATGATCATGACCCTCACTACCTTGCGCTGTATGTGTAAGAGGTTTTGATTGTGCGTGATACTGTGACATCATCCGAGTAGTTGAAACTGCACCTGGAAATACTTGTGGCTTCGTCTCTGACTGTTCCAACGAAACGACCTTAGGCTGAGAAATATTTTTAACCTTGGGCCTTACATCCAATACATGCGCTTGATGATCACTTGCATCAACACCCCGATATGGTCGCTCTGGTAACACAGGTTTGAACGTCAGAGCATTAGGATTTAAAACGCCTAAACACCCCTGCTCTCGTTCTAAATACGAATTCATTCCATCAGATTCACCATTAACAGCACTTGAGACTCGGGACATTTCAGAAGCTTTTAAAACATTCACCTTTGCTGCTGAAGCTGCTATTTCAGTTTCTAAGTCAAGCAGCTCCTTTCTTTTCTTAAGCTGTTTCTTGTTCTTCCAAAGCATGCCTTCCTTTCAACAACCTCTGTCGAACAAGAAGGGCAGCCATGTCAGCCTCTGCCATTATGCGTGCTGACAAGGCAGATGAAACCATTGAGCTACTGAGTGATGATTTACTTTTCCTACAACTTCTGTTTCCAACATTAGAGATGCTATCACTTGGATTAACATCATCTATCACAGCACCTTTACCAACATTCCCGGTGTGCCTAGAAGCACCAGAACCCTTTCCAGTAGGTAATACATCAGAGGAATCAACAACAGGCGGATTTAAATGTGGCAAATCAAGCTCAGACACCAGATTTTTACTCTGAGGGTTTCCCTTTGCATCATGAAGCCATTTCTTTATCTCTTCCATAAACTCAGTATTATGTGCTCGCACACTCATAAAGCAGTTTGTTTTTCTTGCTGTTCTTGAGGAAGCAAAGGAAGCAAGGTTTCATGCAGATGAGTTGTCTCATTAAGCAACACAGACAAATTCTCTAACTGAGCCTGAACAGTGGAAACATTATCTTCAGATTGCTTTAATTCTTTAATAACCTTTATGACCTTTTTAATTTTATTAATCTTAGTGTGACGTTCTGTTTGCAGCCTTTCAATCTGATTCTCCAAAGCCTTAGCAGTCGGTTTTGGCTGTCTTTTCCTTCCATCCACATCACCACATTGTATTAATTGGTGTGTCTCCATTTTTCTTCAAAACGTTACAAAATCCAAACGTTGAACTGCACCTATGCCACACAGCTTCATTCCGACACATCAACTTGATGACATTCCCTTCAATAAACCTTGGACACACAATTAACAGGCGCAATATACCCCACTATCTGCCTATTAAACCTAACTAACTCAACCTAGTCTTCCGTACATACTAGCGGTGGGTATTTATGTACCTCCATACCGTCAGCTGTGAGGAAGACAAACTGTCTTAAACACAAACTGCGGCGGTACTCCCAAGCCAATGGCTTCAGCCGCCTGATGCACAATAACTAGAAAGCAAATCAGTACAACGCCTAGTGCAGCTGTACTGCTGAAACCTAACAGGGGAATATGACTCCTGATAGAAATCTATTTTGTGTAGCCAAAGGCTTAATCTAAAAGCTGCGTGGACAAAGGCAACAGCAAACTATAAAACTCTCACTAATAAAACTCATCTATATATAAATAATCCAATAAAACCTACAAACTTTTCTGTTGACAATTTGTTGCGGCTCCTCCAACCTATGGCCGCGGCAGGCTAAACATGAGGACACAGATGACGCGCAACAATGAGCACAAGATACACTTCTGTACCATTTGCTCCTTTTATTCCACATGCAACTGTCCAATATACAAATCAGTGCCTGGGATTAACTTATTAAACAAATGCACAGACCACAAACAAATAACTGCAACTCACCAATAACTGCACTGACTACTATGCCAAATTACAACATTGGCCTATGGCATCAATTAGTGCACAAATATACAAAACCATCAAGTTCCAGTTAAAATACATCAAAATAATTCAAGCTGCAGTCAACAAAAAGTTCTGTTTCATGCTCACCCTACCTTTCTGCTCATCAACATCAGGTGCTGTGAACAGGTGAGTGCAACCACATTTATCATCTACCACACCCATGCGACATACCCCACACCTGTGCACCAATACAGTGAGTCCATTTAAACCAACCCACATAGTCAAAAAATGAACAACTCATATGGCTCCTACACCACAAAAACAACAACTTTTAATTTTCTTCTGCTTGAGTATCGGCCTCGGGTAGCTCTACTTATCATTGCTCAGTCAGTTGTCTGTTTGTGCTACGTTTTTCAAGGAGCAGTGGATTATTGGTAAGGGTGACTTTATGTGTTTAGTTACTTAAGTGGAAGTACTGTGGAAAGTTTTACCTTACATACATAGATCTGACAGTACAGCTTCTGAGGTAACTGTTTACAAAATGTTATATTCTATCCACAAGTTCTTTGCAATTTTACATTGATAAACATTATCCTTAACATATTTGACCCTCATAAAGTACCACGGCCATCACACTGTCATTTAGAATTGTTTAAATAACTCGTGTCTTGACTCATTCAATCAAACAGAAAATAAAAACAGCCACATGGTTCACTTTTATATCACAAATGTTAGAAATATAAGTCGTTCATAACAACCTGAAAGGCTGGGAGTTTAAAATGCAAACCAATGGAAGCAGAAGTAGAAGACTATAATGTCACAGAGCACACGGTGTCTATTATTGTGTAGACATTTATAAATAAGAGCTTAATAAAGACGCTTAATTTCTTAAGAAATAAACAGGTGAAGTGATCTTTATCAAAAGTAGAAGTTACATCTGTGGCTAAACCACTGCACCCAAAAACTTTAAAAATCTACTGTGTGTGAGGCTGTGTAAGTAAAGCTCGCCCTTCACACCCGCGTGTAACAAATCATCTGTTGGGGGTTGTGGATTTGACACCTCAGCATTGTGAAAGTGGGGAAACGTGTTTCTGACTGAGCATAAGATTTCTGCTTACAACTTAGAATCTCAGTTCTAAATGAACGCACACACACGCACGCATGCACACGCACGCACGCACACGCCTGCACACATACGCACACACACACGCACTCACGTACACACACACGCACACACACACACACGCACACACACGCACGCACGCACACACACACACACACACACACACACACACACAGAAAGAGAGAAAGTAAAATAGTAAATTATAAAAAATAGAATAGAACCGACAGGGACATGTGATAGGATGTGGTACTGCACAACAACAAGAGCAAAGTAAAGAAAGAAAACCTATTGTGTTTAGTTTTGATAAATTCAAATTAAAATGTACCATTCCACTCAGAGGATCAATATAAAATCAAGTATATGCAAATTTTGTATGAAGCACATGACTGATAACTGTTCTGTCCTGAGCTTTTGTTTTTACAGCACCCACTTGACCACACCAACAGTTTCTGCCACCAAAGGGGGGTACTTGTGAATATTCAAGGGAGGACTATCACCAAAAGTGGGAAAGGTAAGCCCCAAAGGGGGTGATAACCCTATAAATTTCACATATGGTCAAATTCTTAAAATTTGACACCAAACATAAAAATTCTTCAAACATTTAGAGACAGAGTGGAGTTCTAGATAAACATAATGTAGCAAACCACATAAGATGGTGAAATAACACGAAGTAGAATGTTGACCATGTTGATTATGTTTATTGTAGCAAACTTTAATGTCAGTTCAGTTAGTCTTGGGTAGATCCTGAATGTGCAAAGCGTGAAACACCGCAACATCCGACCCGTCTGAAATAATCAGAAACCCATCTCCACATTGACACCTACTGGCCATTTCGGCTACCATTACATGTTGATGGATGCTGCTGAGTGACGCAGACGAGCCCTGCACAACCCCAACAAACTACTTATTATACCAGACTGTCAGTAGCTGCGGTCAACACGTTTTGGAGAAATCCCACAAAACAAGGATTAAGGATCATCAAGGACTCCAGTGACCCCAGCCATTAAAGAAAAATACTGAGACGCACAACTTTGTGCTTCAGCAAAATATTCCATCTTTTATCGTTTGTGTTGCTCAGAATAAATCTATTTAGAAGTCAGTTTATGATGCGAAACACAGAGAAAGGACTGCTGTGTTTACTGTAATAAGCACACAGGTTTACAGCTGGTTTTGCAACGTTGCATGTGTTTGGTTGACTTTTAGCTTTCTGTCAGTTCGTGTCATCGGGTTTGTTCTACACACTGCCAATAAAAGCCAGATGCTGGCCTAGATGATGCCGACAGATCGTCAATTTCACGCACATCTTTAAATCCTCCTCTGCTCAGCAGCCTCTGAACACGAGGAACCTTCCTGTACTTCACACTGCTGTGGATTTTCCACAGTGAATCTGTGTCCTTTTGTTTATGAGATATTCACACCGGAAGCGCATATTCTTCACGGCTGCGCAGCGCGTGAGTAACGGGTTAGCGTGACGATGACGTCAACCAATTCGGCAATTTCTTTTCAGGTGAAAGTAGAAAAAAGAGCGGATGGAGCCCAAGCTGAAGATTTCATCCTGTGTTGTTTAAAAGCAGAGGCGTGTTTATTGAGAGATTTGAATGAATTTACAGCGCGGTGTGTCGCTCTCTCTCCCTCTCTCTGCTGATGGGAGTCAATGGAGCTCACCGTGCCCTCTTTGTCTCTCGCTTTCTGTCATGTGACAGTAGCCGTTCAAATATATTTATATATTATTTATATCGCTCTATCATTTTGACTCGATTACGCCAAAAGATATCATTGTGAAGTTTGCGGACGACACTACAGGGGTGGGTCTTATCACCAAAGGTGATGAGACGGCTTACAGGGAGGAGGTCAGCGCCCTGACCCACTGGGGTCAAGATAACCATCTCACCCTCAACGTCGCAAAGACAAAGGAGTTGATAGTGGACTTCCGGAGGTGCAGAGAAGTACACACCCCCATCACCATCAACGGCGCTGCTGTGGAGAGAGTGAGCAGCTTCCGCTTCCTTGGTGTACATCTGGCTGAGGATCTTACGTGGTCAGTACACATAAACAAAACAGTGAAGAAGGCGCAGCAGCGCCTCTTCTTTCTCAGGAGACTGAAAAGATTCGGCATGAGCCCCCGCATCCTCAGGACCTACTATCACTGTGCCATTGAGAGCATCCTCACTGGATGCTTCACCACCTGGTACGGCAACAGCACCGCTTACAACCGCAAAGCTCTCCAGAGAGTAGTGTGGTGTTCTGAACGGATAATTGGAGGTGAGCTTCCCTCCCTCCAGGACATCTACAGGAAGCGGTGCCTGAGGAAAGCGGGGAGCATCATCAAGGACTCCAGTCACCCCAGCCATAAACTGTTCAGACTACTTCCATCAGGAAGGAGGTTCTGCAGTATCCGGTCCCGTACCAGCAGACTGAGAGACAGCTTTTTCCACCAGGCCATCAGACTGCTGAACACTTCCTAGACACCTCACCGTCACAACTGGAACTTCAACATTATGCACTCTACACTGTGAACAATGTGGAGAGGTCTACAGATATGTGGGAGGATTAATAGTCCACAGACCAAGCCACACAGGGGAGAGACCGTACCAATGTGACCAGTGTGAGAAGAGTTTTAAAACGTCAGGTGCTCTACAACAACACCAAGACATTCACAACATAAGTCACTCAACTGCAGTCACTATCAGGTATGTATTGTATTTACTATGGAATCTAATTTAATATTTTAAAGAGGAATAGTTAATGTGTGCAGGATCAGCACCTCCAAATCTGAGGCCATGGTTCTCAGCCGGAAAAGGGTGGAGTGCCCACTCCGGGTCGGGGATGAGTTCCTGCCCCAAGTGGAGGAGTTCAAGTATCTCGGGGTCTTGTTCGCGAGTGATGGGAGAAGGGAGCCGGAGATCGACAGACGGATTGGGGCTGCAGCTGCAGTAATGCAGACGCTGCACCGGTCCGTCGTGGTGAAGAGGGAGCTGAGTGTAAAAGCGAAGCTCTCAATTTACCGGTCGATCTACGTCCCTACCCTCACCTATGGCCACGAGCTGTGGGTAGTGACCGAAAGAACGAGATTGCGGATACAAGCGGCGGAAATGAGCTTCCTCCGAAGGGTGGCTGGCATCTCCCTTAGAGATAGGGTGAGAAGTTCGGCCATCCGGGAGGGGCTCAGAGTAGAGCCGCTGCTGCTCCACATCGAAAGGAGCCAGCTGAGGTGGTTTGAGCATCTGGTAAGGATGCCCCCTGGGCGCCTCCTGGGTGAGGTGTTCCAGGCATGTCCCACCGGGAGGAGGCCCCGGTGCAGACCCAGGACACGCTGGAGAGATTATATCTCTCGGCTGGCCTGGGAACGCCTTGGTGTTCCCCCCGGATGAGCTGGAGGAGGTGGCTGGGGAGAGGGAGGTCTGGGCCTCTTTGCTTAGGCTGCTGCCCCCGCGACCCGGCCCCGGATAAAGCGGATGAAGATGGATGGATGGATAGTTAATGTGTGATCTTCTTGTTTCATCTATTAACTTGATTCTTGTTTGTATAGGTATGAATGTGTAGCCTGGGGCTAACACACAGCAGCCGATGTGGAACCAGCTCCCAGTTTAGATTTGGGAGCCGATGAAGTGCACCCAGATTCAACAACAGAGAAACTGATATTTTTCTCACCTTTTCTGTAAAACTCATTGTTTCCTTTGTAGTGAGTCAGCTGAGACCAAATAGCTGAAAATCTTTCTCTGCTTCTCCGTCAGACTCTTCTCCTCCTGCTGATCAGCTGGGACAAAGAACAGATTTTTATTAGACAACGAGACTACTGAGAGGGACTACAAAGAGAGAGAATACCACACTGGCTTCCCTTCATTGACGCTCTGTTAAATCAAGAAGTGAATTTTCCTCCTCACATACAAGGTCTTGAATAATCCGGTCCCATCTTAATGACCTCAAAATACCATGTTTCCACTGCAGACCACTTTGCTATCAGACTGCAAGTTTACTTGTCGTTCTTATGATATTTGAAAGTAGAAGACAGAGACTTCCGCTTTCAACCTCCTGTTGCCCCTCTCTGCTGCAGAACTAGCTCCCAGTTTGGATTTGGTAGGCAGATTCTACTTTTGAGATAAGCTTCACAACACTCATCTTTGATCAAGATGGATGTCAGTGTAAACCTTTTACATCACATTTAGCCTGAGATTGAATTTTGTGTTATTTCTATACAAAACCTAACACAAGTATAAAAAAGTGCTTTTCATAGGTTTTTTGAACCACAGAACTTTTTAGCCTGAAACACAGTTTTTTGCAAAGTCAAACTTTAGTGTACTCATTGTATGACAAGGCACAGACATTTTTCTTTCGTTCTCGGTTTTGTTACTTTACAATGATGAAATGATGAACCAAAAGTGCATTCATGCCTGTATTTCCCGAATAAAAACTCAAATAACAAAAAACTTACTCAAAATTAAAATTCTCCTGTTTATTAACTTATATTTAATGTTGGATCAAGTGACCCTGAATGCTTCATTAGTTATGCTGCAACAGGCTCATGCTGCTTCCCATGATGCAATGAGCACGTCTTCACACACCTCTTTTTTTAATCCACATGTGTTAATGTGTCACTGCTGCATTCTTTGTTATTATTAAACTCGGTGTGTCTTCTGTCCCATCTCACCCCTCCCATAGCACATTGGTGCATCTCCCTGAGTCTGGCGGACATGCACAAACACATGCACATGCTCAGTGGAGTTGCAGCTTCTATGTGAGGCTTTATTAATTGCTGCTTGGGGATAAATAAAGTCTTTCTGATTCTGATATAGCCTAAAAGACAGCATGTTTGCAAACATTAACCAGATTTGTGTAGCTAGCTACATAGAAACAGTGAATATCAGCTTCCTCTGTTAAGCTGGGTTTTACTCCAAGCTCTGTACATGCTCACAAAAACAGGCATGTCGGGCATCACGTGACTCTGTCTTTGCACAAAATGACCACTATGAGTGCACAATACTCTAATAAGAGACCTTATCAGATGATGATACAATGCAGATGACAAGTCTGTAAAGAGAATCAAAGTGTAACAGTAAAATTGCTACATTGTTGCACATAACACGCTCTTCATTTGGAACCTCACAGCTGTCCAGTAGAGCTCTGAAACTTTAAAATGGACACATTAAACATTTAATGTTATTTAGGCATCCTGCCACAAAATATGACCAATAATTTTAACACCTGCTGCTATCAAGTAAAAATATGATATTTCCAAGTTGGGTTTTAAAAATTTAGTAACTCCTCTGCAAACAACCTCCCTGGCTTTTGGAGTATAGATAGCCGAGTTCCCCAATTTCAGCTTAAGTCTAATTTTCTCCTGACCTCAACACACAGACCGCAGTCACCGGTGCATGTCTTTCTTTTTGTCTCCTGCAGTTTGTGTTTTGTCCTATGTGTTGTTGCTGGTATCTCTGTTCTCCTCTTTTCTCTCCTCATCACTCTCACTGCTGTCTGCAGATCATTTTAGGAGTTCACTTCCTGTCATGTGTTCATCCACAGCAGCTGGACAATAAAGTTTATTGTGACCCTGATACTGCAGCAGATCGCTCTCATCCATTTCCTGTTATCACTTCAAATAGAAATGAGGCTGTAGAGGTTTGGTGCATGCAGAAAAACAGCTGCAGGGACAATGAAAAGACTTTTCTGCTCCAACTTCTCCCAGCATGCTGAGCTAATGATTAGTTGGTGTTTTTCTCCAAAGACTCTCTCACTCTTCTCTCAACGTGTTCACAATAAACTGAACAGACACCGAGGAGAGCAGCAGAAGACCTCATTCAGGAGCTAAACTCAACATGAACTGAACTCACAGTAAAGTTAGCTCGGTGCTTACCTTTAGATGAGCCCACAAACTGAGAGAAACTCCGTGATGAAGCTGGAACTCTTTCCAAACACAGGAAACGGAGCAGAGACCCACGTGGTTCACGCGGTTGTCAGGTGCGATCGTAGCTACAGGTGACGCCACGCGCTGTTTTCTGAAGCCGTTTGAAAGCTTCGGGATGAGCGTTTCCGCGGTCGCCATCTTGGTGGTAGAAAACCCACGACCACATATTATGGTTTGCAATTTCTCCAGTGATTTAATATATTTTTATATTTTATTGGTTTTAATGACACTTAAGCCACAGTAAAATATAATGTAAAACTAAAAGTGATTTTAAAGGCATCTTATGTCTCAAAGCCCACCCACATTTGTACCATTTTCAGGACCTGTTGATCAGGTCCTGAAAAGGTAAGCATTGGCCACATTAAAGGTGTCAAAACAGATAAGTGTGTAGACAGGTTTGGCATGAAGCCTAGGCTGACCCTTTCCTCCTGGCTTTCAACAGCAGCCAGGAGGAAAGAACATTTTAATTGAGTGCACAGGATTGGCATGAAATCGAGAATAACCCAGGTCACGATGTAGTTTGTTTTATAACATAATAACAAATTATGAAATGAATGTTTTGCACAGTAACAATGTGGCCTTCTTTATATTTTGTTTCTAAGGAGACAGACTTTCAGCAGAGGTGGCGAGCTAGCTGACCATTTTTAGAGAATTGTTGTCACCTGACTAAGGGACCACTTTTATATCTACACATACCAGGCAACTAAAAACCAAAGAACCAGTTTTACATCGGAGGGAGTTTGTCACTAGCATTCTGTCTCAAAAAATGAATCATTTTATTGCATTTATTTTGTTGAATCTATGAAAAAGTGCCAAAGATAACAGTTTGAAAGCAAAAAATATTGTTTTTGCACCAAAAAGGTGATTCCCAAAGAGCTATTAGCAACAAAGACGTGGCATATCTCAATATGTTGTGGAGTGTGGCTTAAAAAAGTTTTTGGAGGAAATTGGACAAGTGGAGGTGTCAGGCCTGAACAAATGATCCACAGCAAGTGAACGGTATCTGAAAGTCATGTCCTTAAGAAACAAGAATCCAGTAAAGACCTGGGACAGACCTGAGTGATGCATCAGGCTCTTCATTTGATCCATCTACTGTTCACTGAAGCCTTATCACAAAAGGTCTCAGTGGAAGAGTGGCTGTCAGAAGCCATTGTTAAGGAATAATCCTCAACAATGTTAAGGAAAGGCTGAGTTTCGCCAAATTACACAAGAAATTCTTGATTCAAATGTACAGTCAATAAGTACAGAGGAGGTGAGGAGAGAGGTAAAACAGTGAGCGCCTAAAGTCTTCTGTAAAACACAATGGAGACTCACAGTTTGAGGCTGCCATCCAACCAGTGCTGTTGGGGATCTTGTCAAAGCTGATGAACAGAGGAACAGCCTCTTATCCACCGTGCAGCACCATCTGGAAATACGTCTGATTGGCATCAGCTTCATTTTTCATCATGACAATGATCCTGAACACACTGCCTATGGAGTAAAAGCATACCTGGTTTGAAAAACACACAAAGGAGTACCATCATTCATAGACTGGCCTCCCCAGAGCCCAGACCTCAGCAATATTGAAACAGTCTGGGATCATCTTTACAGAAAACAGAACAAAAGACAGCCAACATCCAAACAAGAGCTTTGAGTGTTCTTCAAGAAGTCTGGAGAATTATTCCTAAAGATTACTTGCAGAAGTTGCAAGAAAGCTGCCTATGAGAGTTTAGGCCGTGTTGAAGAATAAAGGTGGTCATACCTCTGTTTTTACCTTATATCCTGTATTTACATCTGTGCACACATTATGTGCTTCATTTTACACAAACCTTTCATTTCGTTTCATTTGGCCATGTGTCACATTCTTCCCTTTGACTTTAATAAATACCACAGTGCTGCATAATTAATATCACACATTAACCAGTTACAGCCATCATTTCTGAGGCATAGCTACAGTCTTCAGTGTCTGCTGATAGATGGTTTATTCACAGGGGTGCACATAAGTGGTCCGCAGTTGCGCATTCGCTGTAAATAAAAGAGGCGCACAAGATAAGAAGTTGCAACAGGCGTTTGCGTCCATATAAAAGGCTGTTTTTGTCCACTAGAGTGGGATTTTCACAGCATATTCTGCACCACATCTCTGTGCGTTCATCGTTTGTTTGAAGCCAGCTCACCTCCTGCAACCACTTTTCCGAGAATACGCGCTTCTTTTGCGGTTCCTTCTGACATTTCTTTGGAGGTGGAGGAACACCAAAGTAATTGCTTAAAGGAGCTTCTTCAACATCTTTAAGAGTTCTGAACAAATGTCTGTCCTCCTCCAGAAAATCTTATGTACGCAAACATGCGTCTCATTTTGACAGCCTATGCGCACCTGAGGACCACTTATGTGCACCCCTGTTATTCATCATCCAAACATACTGGACATCTTGTAAAAGACAACTTTGAAAATCCTTCAGAAAGAACTTTTTACAAACAGTTATCTGTTTGTAAAGGGAGTGCAACCTGTTATCAGGTTGCACTCCCTTCATCGTGGAACTTCACCTGCCTGCCTCCCTGCCAGGTCCGTTTGCGTTTAGGTCAAAAAATCCTTGCAAAAGTACACATACAGAAGGTGAAAAGCTGGATTTATGCACACAGCGCTGCTGCTGTCTTCAGCAGGAGCAAATAGAAAATTGTACCGAGTAGTCAGTATAAGCTTTTAGTGATATAAGTTTATTGATGATAGAATACTGCATGATGACCTTTTTCTTGTTTAGAACTGATTGTTCTTTATGAAACGTGTTCGGATATTTGTATCTGAATCTCTCTACAGCGATAGTAAGAAGTTGAACAAGCTGTTCTGACCTTGCACACACACACACACACACACACACAATCACATACGCACATGCTCATGTCACTGAACGAATGTATTCATTTCTCTTGTATAAATAAAGAACGCAGACGGTGACAGAGCACAAGTCCGTGAGTGTCTCTTATATAATAAGTGTCTCTTATTTAATCTATATCTGTGGGCCAGTCGGCCTCTTGTGTAAAGGACACAGTGATGCTGAAGTCAGAAGCTGTGGTCAGTTCAGTCAGCCCAGGGTTCAGTATTCATGACATGCCTGAGGTCAAATTTGACCTCACTCCCCCTTAGTCAAAAGAAATAATGAAAGCGCATGAAAAAACACCTGACTTAACTCTCTGTGCTTGCATTGAGATGCTCTCAGGAAGGGATCAGTGCAGCACTGTCCCAGTGACAGTGATGTAAGCTGCTCATCATTGGTTATGGGTCAACAACTGCGCCACAGGCTAATTACCACCTCCATTCCTGAAAAGCAGGAAATATATGAATGATTTTGAGAATATATGTATTCTGCCCGTTCCATTACTTTATGATACAGGCATTCATGAACCCTGTCTGTGTCTATCCTATGAATTCTAGCCAAAAGCACCTGAGAACATGCACATGATGCGGTGAGCAACCAGTGTGCAGAGCACAGCGATGAAGACAGAGTGGAGCAAGTTTCAAGCTTCTGACGCTCCAGGTAACTGCACACAGATAACCTGAGACATGTGTGAAGCTTTCAGTGGGTCTGTGTGATGGTTTATTGGGTAGAAACAGCCTCGAAACCACAACTGTTTCATACAATTATATTTGGCCCCGAGATAAGTTTTACAGCTTTCCTAGTGATAAAAACCTCCTTTATTGTAATTCATGCTACTGTTGGGATTAAAGGATTTGAAGTGCCTCAATTCTGCCATATAACCATATAGTGTAGTATTAACTGGACACGGCCCTGAAAAATAAAGGCATTAGACCAAGTGTCCCTGGAAGTCCAACGCTGCAGACTCTCACTCACGCTTGCCTGGGAAAAAGTAGATAAGACGGGACCATCTCTGGTGGAAAGTTCCTGACACACTGTTTAGACTAGAGTGAGAGAGCTTCTGTAATAAGACTGTCAGGGGCGCAGCAGCATTTTGAGATCAACGTGTCGTGCAGGACGCATCTCCCTCCTAGAAGTAATAAAGAGTTAAATGGTCTACTGAGCAGTGTTTTGTCTTCCATCGGATGCCTCGGAGGAATCAAAGGAACTCGGTGAAGTGTTGATATTTAACACTACACAAAATCATCAAGCAAATGACAATTAAATGACAGAAAAGTTTTTACTACAGAAATTTCTGTGACTACAGTTTAAAAAACCAAAGGAAAAAACTGCAGTGTGAGCAATGAGCTGTCAGGGCTTTTTTCTGTAATTTTACACATTTATTTCTTACGATTTAAGCACAAAGAGCCGTAACAACAGATTTCTGTCTTTGTCACAGCAGCTTTTTCTTTATCATGTAGAGCTAAATATGTCACTTCTTTACACAGTAAGGGGAGTTTCACTGGTCCGGCATACAGTGGGCTGTATGTGGCCCGCTATGTAAAATGAGTCTAAATCTTCATGGTCTGAGAGATGTAGCCCACAAGAATGACTGAGGAATCAGGGCTGGGAGGAGATCGGCCCTGGCAGTTTTGGTCTAGGTGGCCGATCACGATCGCTCCAGAAAAAGAAAGAAATATATAATAAATAAAATAACATACAGTGGTGTGAAAAAGTGTCCCACTTAAATGTTTCAGATCATCACATTTAAATATTACACAACAACAACAACACAAGTAAACACAAAATGCTCTTTCTAAATGAAAGTGTTTATTATTAAGATAAATTAACTGTGTCACAGACCAGAAGATCCTCCAAAGCCACACATCATGCCAGCATCCTAAGAGATTCAGAAACGAATGAATTGAGATCTGTCAGTGTGGACAGGGTTATAAAGCCATGTCTAAAGCTATGGGACTCCACCAAACCACTGAGAGAGTCATTATCCACAAATGGAAAACATGGAACAGAGGTGAACCTTCCTCGGAGCGGCCGGGCATCCAGCCACGACGCATCCAAGAGGTCAGCAAACAGCCCAGAACAAAGAGCTGCACGACTCACTCGCCTCAGTTAAGGTTCATCACAAAGGGGAAGTAACAAAGTACAAATACTTTGTACTCTACTATACTAAAGTAGAACTTTCAGGTATCTGTGCTTTACTGGAGTACTTTTTACTTTTCCTCATTACATTTTAAACAAATAACTGTACTTTGGACTTCTTACATTTTCTTGTTACTTTTGGTTCAACAAATTTGTAGAGAGTTATTGTTTCTGTCACTCTGAGCGTACAGCCCTCTTTGAAATAATCACCAGGGGACGTCACATACAAAGAGATGACGTGTGCCACAGTAACAGGTCCAAGTGGGCCGCTGTGTGGTTTTGTTTCTTTGGCTCTGGAACGACTGCAGGTGTCCATAAGTTGTGGCCGCGGTACTTCAGCATCTAATGAGCCCTACAGAAGACGATCGAGCATAAAGGGAGTAACATGTTGTTGCAGGTAATTTCAACTGCAACGTTTCTATCAGCCCAACAAACAACAGCAAACACACAAGCTGTTTTTGTGCAGTTTGTCTCACAGTGTGTTGCAGCTAAAGGTCCAGCTGTTGTATTTCACAGGGACAGAAACGAGTTTGAGATAACTTCACTCAGAGATGGAGAAAGAATACAGGACAGGAAGAGGAGAGCTTATATTTAAAGGTAAGGACTGCTCAGTGGCATTTGATAGAAACTGAAAGCTTACATGGAAGTCCTCATGTTCTCATGTTGTGAAACACGCTGCAAAGCAAACTGTGTTACTTAAAGAGCACATGAAAGTCCTCTGCAGGTTAGTGCAGGATTATCAGGTTACAGTAAAGAACTGTGTGCGACTGACGCACAATGGCTGTGGTGCTCGTGGTCTGTTACATCAAGAGTAACAGAGATGAATATGAATTTCAGCTTAAATGTAGAAAAAAGACGGTGTAAACAGCGTCCTGTCAGTGTAGAGGCTGGAAATCAGCCAGGACAGCTCATGAAATACCTGCTGATTATCATCTTGTTGATTTCAGTTTCTACAAAGAGCCACTACAGCTGATTTTAGGTTCCCCCACCTGCTAAATCACACTGTGAGATGGAAACCCTGCTGAGCAAAAGGAACAAAGGCTGCTCTCAGTTCTGCCAGAAAGCATCTCCATGATCCCCGAGACTTTTGTGGCCTGTTGAACTGTCTCTGCTGCTCGTCTGCAGAAGAGTATCTCAGCCTTCCACACAGTGAGCCTTTTCTCCTCATTCAGATTGTATCATGGACTTAAGATCTGTTCTTTGATCTTTTCCTTCCATCTCTCTGGTTTATTTCTCACTCATCTCACTTGCTGCAGTGACTACAATAAAAACATCCTGTTTGTGGAACAGCACATATGTGTCTGATCACTCTGCACTGCACGCTCAATACAAATCTCACCGCCAGGAAGGACCTCAGTCACAAAGACCTCAACACATAATATACACAAATCCCAGCTGTCATAATGTGCACCAAAAAGGGATTAATCCTGTTTTTTTTAGTCCTTGCAGCGCTTTCTGTCACCTAGAGCCAGTTAATGTCTCCAGACCAGCCCTAAAGCAGTGAAAATGAATCCACTGTGAGTGAACACATGTCATTGTTTTAAGCCCCACAGATACAATCATAGTCTAACTGTACAATGCAATGTAGTCCAAATAATCCAGCACATATACAGCAGTGAAGAGACAGAGGGGTCAGTGAGCAGGGACCTTTCACAATGCTGCATTTTAGTTTTTACCTTTGGCAGAATCGCACTCTTACTTTTCTGTGTTCGTGTATTTGAAGTGAAATTAAAGCTAATTAGAGCTTAATGGCAAGAAAGCAAAAGTGGAAAGTGCTAAAAAGAGAGAATTATCCTTTTAAGTGAATCTAAATCTTTCCCTTCCTCTGTCTAAAAGAAGCTTCATCTCCTCTCTCTGTTTATACCAACTCTACTGTCTGACTGGCTTTTGGAGACTCAGATTTGAAGCCAAACAGAAAAATCGATGTTTTCACTGAATGTTTTCTAACAGTAAATATTTGTCAAACATTTGTTCCCAGTTTCTGTCTTTCCATGTGTTGTCCCTTAATCTGAACTGGAACCCAATGAAGCAGAGTGTGATCACCTCCTACGAGCCATCCTGTCACAGTGAGTGGAAGCTGCAGTATCAGATACTGGCTCTTTGTCATTTACAATGTGAGCTGTTCATGGTGGCCTAAACAAACTGTGTGCTCCTGTTGTTAAAGGGAATCATCCTGCGAAGCCACAAGTCAGCGTCACCTCTGTTTCCTGCTTGTCCAAAGTGAACCGTGATGAAAAGATCAATTCATACAGAAGTGAAGCAGCAGGATCAGTCATGGACGCACGAGTTTGTTTGATTTGTGGCACCACATGGGAGCCTGTAGTGACTGGAGCCCCACTGGATCCTCACCAGTAGGAAAAAAAAAAAAAACACCACGTGGAACATTTTTGTAGAATCGTTGCAAATCTTCCAGCACACACTGGATGTGATCTGGGTATGTAGTTTCTTGCAACGTGTACTCAGATATTTCTGCAATACTTATGTAAGAATGCTGTTTGTTGACTTCAGCTCAGCATTCAGTACAGTCATTCCCTCCAAGCTGATCACCAAACTTGTGGCTCTTAGACTCAGCAACTCCATCTGTACCTGGATCATGGACTTTCTGACCAACAGACCCCAGCATGTTAGGTCAGGCCATAACTGCTCTACCACCATCACACTCAACACTGGCACTCCACAGGCTGTGTGCTGAGTTCCTCTATGACTGCAGACCTGGGTATGGATCCAACTCCATCATCCAGTCTGCAGATGACACCACGGTGACCGTCTCATCAGAGACAACGATGAGTCTGCTACAGGTAAACACCTAGCTGTGTGGTCTGACAATAACCTGCTCCTGAGTACCAGCAAAACCAAAGAGCTCACTATGGACTTCAGGAGGGAGAACAGAGACCCCCATGTCCCCGTCTACATAAATGGCACAGCTGTTGAACGGGTCTCCACCTTCAAGTTCTTGGGGACCCACATCTCTGAGAATCTGTCCTGGTCAACTAACACCTCCAGCCTGGTCAAGAAGGCCCATCAGCGCCTTTTTTTATAGACAACAGATGTATCAATTAATTAGTAAACAAATCAATTAGTAAACAAATATCAGGCTGTAGAAAAGCAAATAATAATGCACCGAGCACGTTCATGCCATAACAGCTAAATGTTCATCAAAGAAAATCCCGAATGCCTAATACAGGACAGGCCAACAGTTAATGCAGCCACAGATGGACATCAGTCAGCTTTCTGCAGTTTCCACCTGATCACATCTGTCCTCAAAGTCACGTCACTTCCTCTGTGGTTCATTTATGTTTACTTTTACATTTGCAGTGACAATAACTTTAGTGACATAGTGCACACATTATTTCCTATGGACTGCTGGGTTATCTTGGTTTATTTAAGTTAGTATTTTTAAAGGTGAAGTCAGTCATTTTTAGGTTATTTGATAGAAAAAAGGATCTTGTACTCATAAACAAACATAGAATAGTGGATACAAATGACACATTGTTAAATGTGAACAAAGTCATTGAGAACAAAGTCAAATCATGCAGCATTTGCAACAGTCTAAAGCCTCACCAACAAAAACAACCCCTGAAACTACACCAAATTCCTGATCTTCCCTGGTCCATCACAGCCACGGACATATTCGAATGGGACAACCGCCACTACCTCGTGGATTCGTATTCTGGATGGTTTGAAATAGATAAACTTGAAAACCTAACATCTGCCTCAGTCATTAACAAACTCAAACACCACTTCTCAGTACATGGGATACCACAGAAACTGTACTCAGACAATGGCACCCAGTTTACCAGCCAGAACTTTCGTGAGTTTGCCACACACTGGGAGTTCATACATGTCACAAGCAGCCCTGAATTCCTTCAGTCAAATGGACTCAGTGAAAGAGCTGTCCGGAGTGCTAAAAGACTCCTTGAAACATCAAAAAGAGATGGAACTGATTTCTATTTGAACCTGTTACATCTACGCAACACGCCACGAGACAACATTCTTGGCTCACCAGCACAGAGGCTGCTATCAAGACGAACGCGGTCAACCCTTCCTGTGTGCAAAAAACTGCTAACACCAACAGTAAAAGTGACAACTACTATCAAAACTCAACTCACAAAAAAGCTTAAAACTCAAAAACAGCACTACGACAAGTCCAGCAAGCTGCTCAGTCCATTAACACCAAACGAGGTGGTGAGATTACAAACACAGAGAGGACATGACAAGATTGGAGTTGTAAGTAAGGTATGTGCTGAACCTCGCTCTTATGTCGTTGAGTCGGGTGGAAAAGAATACAGGCGCAACAGACAACATCTTCTGCCTGTGAGCGAGCCTCAACCCGAAAAGCTCGCTACAACACAAGATGAACTGGACACATCTCGACGAGCGGATGAAACTGAACCTAATAAAACACAAACCAACAAACATGAAACAATTCAAGTTCAACTCGACCCACCACAACATGGCACAAAACAGTCAGAACAGGTGATAACACCTACACAATGTCAAGTACGCTCTGATGACAACTTGTACCGAACCAGATCTGGTAGAGTGTCTAAACCGAATAGTAAATACGTGGATTAAAAGCACACTGGTGCTGTATCTTCTGTTTTGAAATGTGTTTTATCTCGTGTTATGTTATTGCATACTTGTCGCAGTTATGACAATGATTACTGTGAATTTCATTTGATATTTGAACCTTCATTTTGTTGTGTAATCCATAACCTGATAAGTTCTTCCATTACGGTGGTGTTGTTTGATTTAGGTTTGCCTGAAAAGTGCAAAACTAATAAGAAAAAAAAAAACTGAAAAGGGGGATGTAGATAACAACAATGTTATGTTTGTCCATACTGCCTCCTGTTGCTGCTGTTACGGAGAGTTCCAGCAGGTGTCGCTGTGGTTCTCTCTAGGGGTTATGTGTACTTCCTGTTACGAGTGTACAGCCGTTCATGTTGGCTGCTAATAAACGCCTGGCATACAGTTACAGCGGACTGATTATTATAAGCAAACCTACACTCATTATTTAAGCATTACTCATCCTTAGTATGTCATTTATGAATACAGATATACGTTCTTAGAAAGAACCACTTCTGAGCCTGATCTCTTTACTCCAAGGAGCTTTTGTGAGTTATCATTGTGCCAGAGGAGGAGGGCATCCACGACTTCTCGAAACAACTTCCCCAAACCAAAGCACAAATAAAACAATAAGTAAAACAGGCTGTTCTAAAGTATGATTAAAGTTCAGCTTCATTTATATAAATGTCACTGACAGTTGCTGATATATTGGAAAACCAAAATACTTACTGATGTCTTTCTGTCCAACAACAGGAGTGCTGGTCCCGAGCCTCAAAGACAGTAAGAAGCAAGCAGAGGGAGAAAAAGCAGAACAGTTTTCAGAAACTGATTTTATCCTTAATGGCTGTGCAATCATTGTAACATAGAGATTGCTTATGTTGTTAAATAAAGGCTAGATTTGACATTAATAGATGCCACAGATGTTCAAAAGCTGCCACAAAGCATGAACAACAAATGGACGTCTCCGAACCCCACCCTACCCCTAACGGCTACACTGTGATGAACTATGAATATTGTAATTTTAAATTAATACTATGTTTTAGCACAAATACTATAATTTGACAGAAATATTATCATTTGGCAGAAATACTATGTTTCAGCACAAATACTCTGGTTTAGCACAAATATTATAACATAGCAGAAATACAATTATATAGCAGAAATGCTATATTTAGAAAGAAAAATATAATATAGTAGAGATAGTATGATTTAGCAGAAATACTGTAATCAGCACATATACTGTAACATGACAGAAATTCCTCCACTTAGTAGTAATACTATAACATAACACAAATGTTGTGATTTGGCACAAAAACCATGATTTGGCAAAAATACTATGATTTAGCAGAAATACTATGATTGAGCAGAAGTACTAAGATGTAGTAAAAGTACTTTGATTTAACAGAAATACAATTATGGAGGAGTAATACTTTAAAATGGGAGAAATATTGATACACACACACATACACAGAGCCTAAAGGGAACAGTATTTGTGCCATGGAGTGTTAACAAGAATGTGAGGTCCATATTAGAAAAGCTGGTAAAATCATAAAAGTTTGCAGAATTGTAATAAATGATGAATATGAATTACTGGTCTGATATAGTGTATTAATTTGTAGGGAAAAAAACATGTTGACCAAGGTGGAATCGAACCAACGACCTTTGGCTTGCAGACCCGTGTCACTACCAACTGCGCCACTGGGAAAGAGAGCGAGTGCCTGGAAAAAAGGGTGATGAGCAGTCAGAATTAGATCGCGGTGAGAGGCGAAAAATGCAGTTTTTTGGAGTTACAAAACGTCGTGTAACTCAAAAACTAGGTGGACTAGAAGCATAATTCTCTTTGTACATCCGTTGCTGAGATATGACGAGAGAAGAAACGGCAGACCTCAGATATGATTGGCTGGCTGGGAAGCCCTGCAGGCCCTGATTTGTAAATTTGAATGTGTCAGTCCTCACAGAGGATTGGCTGCCTGGGGACCTGGCAGTAATATATAGAAATAGTATGATTAAGCATAAATACTACATTTAGTAGAAATACTATGTTTTAGCACAAATACTATAAAAATCAGAAATACTATAATTTAGCAGAAATACTATAAAAAGCAGAAATACTATATTAAGCAGAAATATATCCACACTGCATTTTCCTGCGAAAATGCAGTGTGGATGCTATAAAGTTGAAGTTGTCTGCCGAAAACAGCTGAAAATAGCTGACAAAGCTGAAGTCAGTATTTGAAAAGTAGTTGAAATTTTAATAATTTTGCAGAAGTATAACAACTAAACAGAAATGCAATAACTTAGCAGAAATAGTACAACATATCAGAATTATTTTAATTCAGTAGAAATGTTAATATTTAGCACAAACAAAACAACTTGGAATAAATGGTACAACAGTATAACTTAATAGACAGTAGTATAATAGTATAATTTATTAGAAATGTAACATAGTAGCAGAAATACTATAATTTAGCAGAAAATTCGTAATAATAAAATATTGTAGCTTAGCAGATAAATAACAGTACAAATAGCAAAAATATTATAATCTAGTTAAAAATGTGATTACTTATAAGACTTATGACATTTATAACACAAACACTGAATAAAAGCTAAACAAGCTGAAGTTACCTCAACTACCTGTTGCTGAACTGTGAAAAATTGGCAGAACATCATGAAATTGATCCACCTTATTCAATGCAATTGGGATATGGCTCTCTCATGAGATGACTGGAACCATGATGCCAATGTGTTTTGAAAGTATTCTGACGCCCACGTCAGAATACTAGCATAAAATGTTTTCACAGTACAAATCCCACCACACACACTATTCGTGTAGAACATTTCACGTCTAATGATATCTGAGGAGAGAGCAATTAGAAGCATCAAGGAGAACAAAATATTTGACACCATTATCCTTCTGACGACTGCTGGCAGTGCACATGTCATCTTCCTAAGTATTATCAAAACAAACCCCTGGTTAAAGCTTGGGCTAAGGAGCTCACTGAGTTAAGTTACACAGTTCACTTGGAGATCAGATAGCTCATCTGATAGAGTGGGCACAATAATGGTGTCAAATATTTTGTTCTCCTTGTTCTCCAGTATTCTGACATACGTCTCAAAATAGAGCATTCTCTGTACAATTTCACCCCTCACATAACAAGATGAAGATGTGATCCTTGTGTTGTTGAGCTGATGCCATTCCTGGTCAGCTGTCTGTTCTCCTTTTGCTGTCTCAATCTTATGTACCATGTCCTCTGTGACCAGTAAGCTTTCAAGGTTGAAGAGTTCCTCCTCACTGTAGACATGCACACTCTGTGTGGGATCCAGCCTGTACTAACTGAGTGGCAGTGGCAGGTAAAGAGGAGGATCTTGGTAAATGTTTACAGATTTTGTGGGTAATCTGGGCTCCTGGTTAGAGAACACGCTCACCAATGCTGTCTTAAGACTGGTCTTCTTGTCACTGAAGGCCATGGTTGCGGTAAGAGGTCAATTTGTTACATCAATGTCTTTGCATGATTCTCCAGTGTTTAGCAAGAAGATGTAAAGTGGGTCACCAGCCAAGTTCTTGTACAGCGTACTCCTTTAAAGGACCATAATAATGTGAGGATAAAACAAGGCACTGTGAAAGTCATCTGTGCAATAACAATAACAATAATAATAACTTGACATTGTACCTGCATCATTATTCAAAAATGTCTTTAAATGAACGTTCATTGATCCATGGAACTGGCCCTGGTTCCAAACCCTGAAAAAAAATATCAATAACAAATATAAAAGAAAAAAAAATACTTATACATATTACTTATAACAGGTTATAAAAGAACATTAAAGGGTCAGTCCTGAATATGAATGTCAGCACTTACTGCTGTTTGGATTTGTCCCACTGTTGCTCTGTCTCGGTGCAGGTGTGAAGATACAACCTGCAGCTTCAGTTCTGAAAAATGTACTGTTTGAAAGGGCAAAACAACTGTGTGCTTACACACTGCATTGCCAGCTACACACCAGCACCGATCAGAAAAAAGGACAACAGGGTCCCGAAGCTCTGTCTGCACTAAACCATATAGAAAGCCAGTCTTACACATACTGACAAAGGCTAGACACTTTTTCAGGGGCAGAGCCACCCACCAGGTAGCAACAGGGTTAGATGATGGGGCTCAAGATGGAGCAGGAGTTACAGTCATTTATAATTCTGTGAACAAGCATTATTTACCAGGGCTCACAGAATATGATCACTCTCCTTTCTTAGTGTCCTACAGAGTACAGTACCTAAAAGGATACCTTTATCACAGTAACATTCTAATATAAGTATAAATAATTTTAATAAATAGCATTTGAGTACAAATAACTGATATTAAAATTACCTGTGTATTAAAAGTTATTTCTGGGAATAAATTTAAGTGTCAAAATTAAACCTTTTTCTTATGTGCCATTTTGTTAAGAAAAAAAGCACATTGCTGCAGGTTTAATTAAAACAATATGGTGAGCTTTAGGCTTCAGGAAAAAAAATGGTATTGGTTGTGAGACAAACAGTGGTAATAAGGGGACTTGTCATAATCGCTGAGTGCTCTACTGTTCTTTCTTACCCTGAGAGGCTTGATGTCTCTCCCTAAACAGGAACAGGTGAGAACTGAACACCCAGCCCATGCCTAACTTACAGTGTGATGCAAAAGTTTGGGCAACATTGTTAATAGTCATTATTTTCCTGTATAAATGATTGATTGTTACGATAAAAAATGTCAGTTAAATATATCATATAGGAGACACCCAGTGATATTTGAGAAGTGAAATGAACAGAAAGTGTGCGATAATTGTTTAAACAAAATCAGGCAGGTGCATAAATTTGGGCACTGTTGTCATTTTATTGATTCCAAAAACTTTAGAACTAATTGTTGGAACTCAAATTGGCTCAGTAACCTCAGTGACCCCTGACCTACATACACAGGTGAATCCAATAATGAGAAAGAGTATTTAAGGGGGTCAACTGTAAGTTTCCCTCCTCTTTTCATTTTCTCTGGAGAGTAGCAACATAGTGGCTCAAAACAACTCTCAAATGACCTGAAGACAAAGATTGTTCACCATCATGGTTTAGGGGAAGGACACAGAAAGCTGTCTCAGAGATTTAAGCCGTCTGTTTCCACAGTTAGGAACATACTGAGAAAATGGAAGACCACAGGCTCAGTTCAAGTTAAGGCTGGAAGTGGCAGACCAAGAAAAATCTCGGATACACAGAAGCGACGAATGGTGAGAACATTCAGAGTTGATCCACAGACCAGCACCAAAGACCTACAACTAGTGATGGTGAGATGAAGCCTCATGATGAACTGAAGCTTTCCACCCAATTGGTCGACTCATGGTTCGAAGCATTGTGATGATTCATTTGCTCTACTGCGCCATCAAGTGGACAATTCAAGTGAAGGCTCTGTGATTATAATGATGTGTAAACCTCTAAACTGAATAAAAAAATTGTTTTCTTGGTTATTTATCCCGAATATTGTCTCAGTATGTGTGATACAAAAGAGAAAGTGGAAACTATCAGGACAGAGTTTTGGTATGTTTGTGTAACTGTTAGCCTCAGACAGTCAGTCAATAGTATAATTCAGATCATAGATCAGTACATTTGCATATTTTTATAACTATAAAAAGAAAGCTGACACTTTCGAGACTTTATCTAATGTGTAAGCATCACAGCAGATGCCTTAGATTAGAATCAGTGAGCTGTCGGCTTTCAGCCCCGATCGTGCTGTCTGGTGAGAAAGGCGACATTTCACTGATTCTGACGCGTCAGCGCTTTGTGTTTTTGCACGTCTGCACGTCTTTGTGCAGAATTGGTGTACCTGCTCTCATTTACTGTTTTAGCTGTTTGGTGGTGGTTGAAATGTAGTAATATTTATATTAAATATCGATTCAGGATTTTAATGAATCGATATCACGTTATCCAAGCTAGAATCGATTTTAATCGATAATCAAAACCCGCTAGTACCTGTGTAATCATGCTTATGTACATCTGGATAATGACACAAACTAGTATTTGGCGCTTCACTTTTTAATAAACTAAAAGACAGAAATCAGATTATAGGATCTGTAGTGTTGTTTATTTATATTATGGTGCTTATCATTTGTGATATTTATTACTGTGTGCATACTTTATTAGGAGAGATAAAATAAAATAAAAAATCTCTTCCTTCCTGGTTCCATCGATTAAGGAAATGCTCAAGTAACTATGTAACACGTACGTAATCCAATTCCACAACACAGTGTGATGGGAAATCAGCTGTGTTTTTCTGTCCATTTTATTTCGAATCTGGCGCAAACCGGTGAACCAGTCCCTGAATCAGTCACGTGGTACGGACTGCCCCGAGGCCTCGAACGTCACTGCATACGTAATCAAAGCAAGCCTCGATACGCGCTTCACAGAAACGCCCCCGAGATTACCCGACACACGATTCGACGCTTCGACACACAGGACACATCACTACCTACAACATCATCTTGCAGCAGATGGAGTCGCTGTGCCGCGTTCAACCATTCGGCGCACTTTACACGAGGAGATGCTGTATGTGAGAGTGATGCAGAGGAAGCCTTTTCTCCACCCACAGCACAAACAGAGCTGCTTGAGGTTTGCTAAAGCACATTTGGACAAACCAGCTTCATTCTGGAATAAGGTGCTGTGGACTGATGAAACTAAAATTGAGTTATTTGGGCATAACAAGGGGCGTAATGCATCGAGGAAAAAGAACACAGCATTCCAAGAAAAACACTTACTGCCTACAGTAAAATATGGTGGTGGCTCCATCATGCTGTGGGGCTGTGGCCAGCGCAGGGACACATGGATTCCACTCAGTATCAGCAGATTCTGGAGACCAATGTCCAGGAATCAGTGACAAAGCTGAAGCTGTGCCGGGGCTGGATCTTTCAACAAGACAACGACCCGAAACACTGCTCAAAATCCACTAAGGCATTCATGCAGAGGAACAAGTACAATGTTCTCAAATGGCCATCTCAGTCACCAGACCTGAATATTATTGAAAATCTGTGGTGTGAGTTAAAGAGAGCTGTCCATGCTTGGAAGCCATCAAACCTGAATGAACTAGAGATGTTTTGTAAAGAGGAATGGTCCAAAATACCTTCAACCACAATCCAGACTCTCATTGGAACCTACAGGAAGTGTTTAGAGGCTGTAATTTCTGCAAAAGGCGAATCTACTAAATATTGATTTCATGTCTTTTTTTGTGGTGCCCAAATTTATGCACCTGCCTGATTTTGTCTAAAAAAATATTGCACACTTTCTGTAAACACAATACACTTCATTTCACTTCTCAAATATCACTGTGTGCGTCTCCTATATGATATATTTAACTGACATTTTTCATTGTAACAACCAACAATTTATACAGGAAAATAATGGCTATTAACAAGCTTGCCCAAACTTTTGTATCCCACTGTAACTCTCAGCCTGGCCATTTCACTTTTCCTGCTGTGCTGGCCTGCCCTGATGATGACAACACTGGTCACCCAGTCATTGTTCGACACTGGTTAAAAAGGGAAGTTATCAATGCACAACTTACAAACATTCCAAAAAGCAAAGCAAAAAACCTTTAGTATTTTGTCAAATGCCATATTTATTTTTATCGTTTTTAACCAAATCTAGCTCTACTCAGAGTAGAGGAGAAATTCTCCATGTTTCACCATTGGATTCAGCAAAGATAACTCTACTAAGCATTACTTATTAATATAGATAAATGAAACATTTGCTTTATTTATGAAAGCTGATTCATCAGTGTTAAAACTACAATAAAAGGTGTTACAATCAAGAATTGCTGACATTTCAAATACTCATCAGTCTAAGCTAAGAAACCCCGTGTGACTTGGCCTCAAAATCACACAGTCCAGTACTTAACCACATAATAATGATTAAAAGTAAGTAATAGTTTTTGTCGTCTAAATATGAAAGCTTGCCTGTTTAATATGCATCTTTGAAACTATTTTTCCCCAAATGTTGGATACTTGTCACAAATATTCCTCTCTGTAGCTCTGACATATCACAGGTCACCTGATGCCTTCAGTTTCTCTCTTGCCTTTCAGTAATCACCTACTTAGAATTCACAAAAGACCAACAATTACACCATCGACAGAAATGTCACAAAAGTCACAAAAAGGTTCTGGTGCAGAGTTCTACTTCTACTTCAGCTTCTTGGAGGCAGGAAGTGTGACAAAAGTGAAGCTTTACAGACAGAGTAGGGCAAAGTAACTGGGACAAATTTAATCTCTAAATGACTATTTACCTGTTCTTGAGAGGGCTCGAACATCATAGTTACTCGATGTTTACACTCTTACAGTCAGTCTTGATCAATTCAGCAAAAACATCTGAAAAACAAAATGTTGCACAATTTTTAAAAATAAAACAAGTAGAATTTTAAGCAAATTCTAACATGTCTGATTCTATACTGTTCAATATTATTTCATTGTCATTGTGACATCACTAGTTACATCTGATATTTCCGAGAAAACACTAAAACAATCAGCTGTTTGTGAGCTGGACACTATGATTGTGATAAAACATTTAAACTTTGTAGCTCATACAGTTATACCTCTGCTTTACGGTCTTGTGGCTTTAAGTTTATTAGGCTCTTATTGCATAAGCATCAGAGAAATAATTGGATAGTAGTCATCTGAATGTTACAGTTACTGAGGCAAAATGTGTGGAATTAGGAGAAATGTGATGATTTGATGGATAATTAAAGTCAGTCATATATCCACAAACACAACAAGCTGAAAGTCAGTGATGCTGCTCGGTTTGCAGTCCTGAATATCACGGCACAAGCAGGATTCACTGCACTGTTAATGTTAGCTCTGTTATATTGCTGCCTCTGTTTGGTGGTGTCGAGCCAAACGGACTTTAACGTGTGTTTGAACGAGCTGACGGTTCACTCGTTAAGCTGAAAGAAAGATGCTTTAATCACAGAGTCACACATGTGTCCACTGTACCATCTGGGAACTCTTCTTGTTCAGCACTCGTAATAACACAAACACTAAATCCTCCTGTTTGTAGCAGTGTATACACCTGAGACTGTCACCTGTGTGTCTGTCCTGCACTCTCTCTCTGTTTCTTTCTCTCTGATTGTGGAATAAAAGGATGAACATGTGTTTATAAGTTACACTTGTGTTTGAATCCTGCAGCTTATCACACATTTGATTTCCATGTGTGACGACTGCAAGTGTCCAGAGTGAGGACGGACTGAGGGACCCACTGCTGCACATCATCTGTGAGGCTTTGCACCCCTGATGATCCACCAGGACAAACTCAGCAGTGTGTGAGGAAGAGGAGGAGGAAGAGCCAGCAGCAGCTGACAGATGGAGAGAATAGACAGACTGTTCCCTGTTTGTGAAGGACTGCTAGGAAAGTTTAACATCACTAACTGTCTGTCCTGAATCAGTCTTATTAGGTAATTTTCAAATAATGTGATCATCCAGTGTTTTCAGTGTGGGAGAAAGTACTCAGGGCCTTCAAGTTACACACTATGAAAGGCAGCAACAAGTTTAATGTTCAGAAACCTAAAGTATGTATCAGCAGCAGAATGGAGCTAAAAATAAATGTTTGTTTCAGTTCTATGAAGCTTTGAGTGTTTTGGATTAGTAGCACTGCTGTGTTTGTTGCATCATATTGCTGTAATTGTTTATATGCTTTATATATTCTGAGCTAAGTTGATCTATGGTGTTACATCATATTCATAATAATCTGACAGTACATATAATATTGACCATATTATATTTACATTACCACAGTGAGATGACTTTAGTCTCATGAACAACATCAGCTAATTGTTATTTACTAACTAATCTTAAATGACTGTTCAGTACAGAAATGAAGCCCAACGATCATGTTTTACAGTCCTGTGGTCTCAGCCTCAGACACTCAACTAATCAAAGTGATCTCATGACAAAAATTAAAAACCAAAAAAACATTTTTCCTCCTTCACTTATGTCACACAATGCTGTATGAAACGTTTCTCACAGTTAGTATCATGGTTGCTAGGTAACCTGAACAGCGCAAGGAAGGCAAGACCGTCCCATTTCACAAGCCTCTCACTTCCGCACTTCTGGTATTTATAGTACTCACCGTACGTAGTACATGTAGTGCGCGTACTTCAAGCGTGCGGTCTCTTAATTGGGAAACAACCTATATGTACACACAGAGGGAAACATGGAAATAGCCCACAGGAGAGAGACACAGATGACACTAATCAGAGGAGACCAGGAGGAAGCAAAAGAGATTACACTCAAGCACGGGGCACGAGACTCTCAAAAGTAAAACAGGAAACATGAACATAGAACCAAGAACACTAGACACAATACAAGGAATGCACAGAGAACACGTAAACACTGCAAATAACAACAAGTAACCAGAAAAAGAATTAAAACAAAGAATATTAATAATCACAAAACATAGACACTGAGTGATCAAACTCTGGACAATGACAGTGAGCTCTTTAGTCTGCTTTGTTTTCAGGCAAAATGTAAGCGATTTACTGAAAACATGTTATATCACCTACAGCTTCTCTTACAAATGTAACTGCACTGCAAATAGCGTCAGTGCAGCATACATGTCAGTATTGCTTTTTCCCTGCTCAGCAGATGGATAACTACAAACTCATACAAATCTTCATCCCGAGTCTCTGCTGTGTCTCGTTACTATAGAATTGGATTTTTGCCAAAAAGAAACCGTGATATTATTGCGGGTTTTTTTTGCATGCTTGCAGAAACTCCTAGCATGTAAACTCCCACTGTCATTGCCCCCATGGGTAAGCTGGCCAGAGCAGCAGGCCCAACCTGCTCCCTCGTCCGGTGCATTCTGGGAGTTGTAGTTATACTTGGTAAAGTTTGGTAAATTTTCTTTACATCAATGTTGTTCATGATTGAAAGTCATACTAACTTTGACATATTTCTTCATATATTTGTTGAATTAAATGGTTATATGAATTAAACAGTCTGTCTGTAGATAATTCTGACAGATTTTAAGGAGGCTGTAAGCTCACCAAGCCAAAACCCCAACCATGCTATAGCTTTTACATCATTACATTTCTCAGTTTCATAACTGTGGTGGTGCAACTACATAATACATTATTTTAAACATACCCTAAACAACAACTTTACAATGAACACAACTGTAAAGATTTCTGACCTTAAGTGTTTTACCCTACAGCAAGCTATCATGATTAGGCACTTATATTTAACATAGCTAATACATTTACCTTTTCCTGTCATGTGTTGACCAAGTTTGGCTCACCTTTTTGAAGTAAAACCTTGAAGCTTGAACCTTTGTTAGGATGCTCAGTCACCGTGTGCAGCCTTGAAACCTGCGCCTTTGGGCGAAATCTGGAGGGAATTAGCACTCCTGCGTCCATGAACGTATTTGAACCGCATTGATTTCCCGCACTCTGTCCCGGGGACTAGCAGTAACGTGGATCTGTCGGGCGTGCTTCCCCTTGACACCAGGAAAAGAGATCGCCACTTTCAAAATAAAAGCTCATCTAAAAAATACATGCAGGGCTTTAGCAGTCGAACTCTAAAAAAACTACATAACTACATTAACTACATAAAAAATAAAAAAGACCAGTAATTTTATACGTTTTAAATTGTAAGTTTGAGACTTATAAAATAGTACTGATAATTTCATAATTCAAATTAGACAAGAATCGGGTCTGATCACCAACAAAAACCGCCCTAAAGTAAAGGGACAAAATCAACACAAGGCAGTACAATTGGGAAAAACAACAATCATAGTTAGCCAATCAGGCAGGTAACAACAGATTGCATCACAATTTGTAACATAAAAGACCAGCAGTCCCTTTCCCGGTCTTTCTGAAGAAACTTTCGGTCAGAGTCACAGCTCTTCTACTTTGTGCTCTTGTGATAACTTCATAAAACGTAAGTATTGATATTGAAGCCGTTTTTTTAGTGCCTTTATACTATGTACAACACATTATAATGTAGTGAAAGATAAAAGATCTAGCCATTTAAGTTCCTGTGAATATAAAGACTGTCAAAGTACCCCTAAAATTCGGTCTGACTTTTCTATCGGCCTACGAATGTTTTATATATGTGTATCTTCATTTTTCTCTCGAAGAAAAAAAATCACTTTTGATAAATTCACATTTAGTATTGATAGCAATGTATTTGTAGGTGTCATAGTTTGATGAACTTATTGTTTCAGGGATATTTAATTGAAAAAACTATCTGAATGTATTCATGAAAATGGCATCTATTTTTTTATGAAATATTAAGATCTTACAGAATCAGACAAATCTTCCAGATCTATAACAGTTTTATAAACTTTAAGACGTTACGTTTGGGCTGTTATTAGGAAAAAATTGCTTAAGGCTGGCACTCTGCCCTGGCAACCGCCTCCCAACTTTGCAAGCCAATTACTTTCCCAGTCTATACAGCAGCTGAGTAACCAATAGGAGTATAGCTAAGTATTTATCGTATTCATAGCCCTGTATTGTCATGAAATTGTACTGTGCCGGAAGACAATATACATAGCAGACAGGAGGAATAGTTGACAGGAACATATATAAAAGAGAAATGTCCTAATGTTTCCACTGCCTGGTGCAAAGGGTGGTGGTCATCTCCCACAGAGCTATTTTCTGGTCAAAAAATTGCCATTTTCTGCCCAGTTAAGGAGGGCGGGACTCACCTAAAAGCAGGGACAGTAATTCTATAATTTTATCGTCTCAAATGATTAAAAAGGGGAGCCAATACGAACTAAAGCCACAGAGACCAAGCAGGTGCACTATGTTTTTGTTTGTGTGTGTGCGCACCTGCCCTGTGTGTGTTGGGGGAGGGGGAAGGGCAGGCAGGCAATCTTTAAGATGTCTGTAATGTTGGTGTTTTTCACTTCAGGAGCATGAATCCTTTTTCAGATAATCTTCCTATGATGATTCATTGTTTTCTATTGTCCACTGTAACCTATTTTCAAGTATTATTTTAATTAATAATTATTTTAATTATTATCTGAAAAAAATTAAGTAGGGAAAAGAAAATTGTGATTTTTTTTTCTGCGTTCCATCCAGAGTGAATTGGATAGACTTACATGTGCTGTAATATTTGTATGTATTTTATGAAGGCTCATAAGCGTTACATTAATTTTCAGACCAACATTTTGTAAAGATAATTTGTGTTTTTACAGAAATATTGAAATGTTTTCAGGTATGTAAATATCAAGCAGGAACCTCAGAAACACACTTAGGGTTGAGGAAGTTCATGATGTGTTTGTTTTATATCAAAATGTGAAGAGACAACATGAAAGCAACAGATGTTACTGTATTCTATCAGAACTGGATCCAGCAGAAATGTATGAACCTGTTAATGTGTTTGTTTTGCTTTTTTTTTTTCAGAATGGCCTTAAGGAAATTGACAGATAATCGGCCTGAGACGCCGTACTTCCGGCCCCCACCCATTCACATCAGGGTGTTAAAATCCTGCGACCAGCTAAAGGTGATTCAATTCAATTTTATTTATATAGCATCAAATCACAACAACAGTCGGTTTAAGGCGCTTTATATTGTACAGTAGATCGTACAATAATAAATACAGAGAAAAACCCAACAATCATATGATGTAGACTTTCACATGTATGAACGTGGCTATGGAGTAAGATCATAGAAATACATTTCTTTATTTATGTATTTATCAGGTGATCAGCTGGGATATGCAGGATGGAGGGGTCAAACCACTGTCAACAAAAAAAAATAAAGTGGCAGCCATCACTGACGGTGAAACAGTGGTAAAAATCACCTTATTTGAAGAATTCTCCTCCAAAGTAAAACAAGACATGTCCTACATGATGAGGGGACATGAGCTGAGGGGCCAAGCTCCCCCTTATCTCATTAACATTACAGCAAGGACCCAGTTCTTTAAAGCTCCTGCCCTTGCAGTGTCAGAGGCCCTCATCATAAAGGCGGAGGAGCTTCTTAATCCACCTTCCCCAGCAACACCACTAAAGATGAGCCCAACATCTGGAGGGCTCATGACAGTGGAAGGGGAGGTTGTGGAGGTAAATATTTGTGGTTCCATCAGAATTGATATTGCTTTAGGTTTTCTAAGAAACCATTACTTTTTTGTCTTTAAAAGTAAAAATAATAATTTTATTGTTCTTGTCAAACAAACACAAAATTGTGAGAACAAGATCAACCACTATTATTTTGTAAATGGTTGTAGATTTATCATTAACAACAATAATAAAATAATAGATGTAGTAAGTCAAGAAAGAAGCACCTATATGTACACACACAGATTTATGCAATCACTATAACTGACATTATATTTTAATTGAATTTTCAGTGTTCGGCAGTGAGGACAGTTTGCTCAGGCAAACAACTGGTGCCAATAAGAACGCTCCAGCTAAAGCAGGTAATGGTGCAACTAAAGTGAAATACTGAAAATGGTGAAAATAGGTATATTTGAGATTTCTATTAGTTAATGAATAAATGTTTCATTCTGTCATTTTTGTGATTTCAGGATGGGCATACCATGACTGTCTCCTTGTGGAGGGAGGCGTCAGTTGTCGATGTTCATGTGGGAGATCAGCTAAAGATCTCCCATGTGAAAGTGCACCGCTCTGCCTATGGAGTACAGCTCCAGACGACTTCCCATACAAAGATTGAGGTATGAAGAAGCCATATGTTTGTACCAACATGTAATAGTAATGTCATTTGCCAAAATGTTTAGAATTATAGGTGGTCCAAAAGATTGACTCTGTTCATCTGGACGTAGCATTTTCAAGTGGGAGAAATGTTTCATCACTCATCCAAGTGACTTCTTCAGTCTCAGCGGACTGCAGGTTTCTGTGGTCTTTGATCAGTGCGCATGACAATTTGTATATTATTGACCAATGAACTGACCTCCCAGCCTATTGTTTCTTCAGTGGGCTAGTTTCAGTCATTATGCAATGTACTGTTTAAAAGATTGGGTAAAAGAGACTGAAGAAGTCACCTGCATGAATGACGAAACATTTCTCCCACTTGAAAATGCTACGTCCAGATGAACAGAATCAACCTTTTGGGATTTACTTACATGGATCATTGAGAATGCATCAAGACGTGATTACCATATTAAATATATGCTTTTTGTGTATCGACAGACAAAGGAAGATGAAAGGACTGAAGTATCTATAGTTGGTGTGGCCACTGCAGAGCAGTGCACTGCAGTCCACCCAGCTGCAGGTTCTCCTTCAAACTGGAGAAACCCTCTTCATTGAAGAGAAAATGTGGAAGCCCTACGAGGAGGAGTTTGAGAAGGACACGATCACTGTTACTGTAAAAATCAAAGGAAAACAAATAGTAGACATAAAAAAACCAGAATATATATATATATATATATATATATATATATATATATATATATATATATATATATATAGTTCATTTGTTTTGTTTGTATTTTTTAAAATGTTCAAGTTGCTATGTTCATTCATTTAAACAATATTTAAAAGTTATAGTTTCAATTGCATTCTTATGCTAAGTGTTTTGTAATCTGATAAAATCTAATAAATAGCTGAATATGCATAAAGCAGTCTCATGTTTATTAAATGAAACAGAAGACATGGTTTATAAAACACTCTCTAATGTACATTTACATTGCATGCTCTGTACAGAGCTTAACAGACGTTTTAAGCACTTAAAACCTTCGATAAAGAACACTCCTCCTGTAGGCCAACAACTGCCTATCTGTATGTTCAACATCATATAATACTGTTTTTA
This sequence comes from Neolamprologus brichardi, assembly GCF_056152115.1. NCBI lineage: Eukaryota > Metazoa > Chordata > Actinopteri > Cichliformes > Cichlidae > Neolamprologus > Neolamprologus brichardi. The sequence continues at coordinate 3,299,149 of NC_142112.1, forward strand.
TGTGTGTGTTTTTTAGAAGGCTGAAAGATTATATATATTTTTCTTAAACAGTTTGAAAACATTAATAACAGTCATTTTCAGTTTCCCTAAGTGTTGTGGTGTATTAGCTTCTGTGCTGGCTGAAGCCTATCAGGGCAAGTCCATTTAGCTCAGAATTTATATGATTACTACCAATGTTTATTAGAATAAAAGAAATAAATGTGAGAAGAACATGTGAGTAGTTGCTGTTAAAAAGCCTCATGGCAATGTGGACAAAGACCCTCCTGAACCTCTGAGTCCTGCAGTGCAGTGAGATGACCCTCTCACTGCAGTTCATCTTGTCCTGTGAAGATGCTTAGGTGGCTGTATGTATTGTTCTCCATTTTAGATTACAACTTCTTCCTCATCTGCTCTGCACAATGTCTGACTGACTCGACATCTTTGCAGACTGTCCTGCATTGTTTTGTTTTTTTTAGGTCTGGTGAACTCTTTACCACCTCCTTGGTGTTGGTGTTCAGGAGAAGACTGTTGTCATTGCTTCAGTCAGTTAAATAAATCTATATTAATACATCACATTTTAACACAATGACCTTATATTGATTTATGACTTTTAATCATTAATTCAAATTTAAATAATCATGTTTGAAATATTTATTCAACTTTAAAAAATTAATTTCTGCTAGTTTTTTTCTGTCGCAAAAATACTGTAAAATTATTATTAAATTTACATTTACATTACATTTTTTTTACGTTCTCAAGGTCCATTTTGTGTAATTTCCCACTACCAGTGAACGCCTCTTTTTTCTTACGTCTCTGGCTCACTTCTGAACTTCCGCCCACTTTCCCCCGGATCGCTGCCCCGGTAAGCTGCTTCTCTTCTCTTCTCTGAAATGTTTATTATCTGTTTGAGTGATTCACCGAGTTGTTGTTAGTGACTTATAAAGCCAGTCAAAGTATAAGTCATATTAAAGCAATACAATGTCTGCTTTTTTAGTGAGAAGTTGTAAATTTTCTATTTTAAAGGAGTTTTCGAGAAGCTAGCCCTGACAACCCAATGCTAACGCCTAGCGCTTTTATAGACCCAGTTTGAAATGACAATGGTTCATTTGACTGTATGCTACACTTTATTGTGTTGTTTCATTAGCTTCATTCGGCGTGTTAGTATTTCTGAGTCTGTTACGGAAGGTGCAGTTAGTTCTAACAAATCAGTCGGTTAAAACCGCCTCATTATTTAGGCTGTAAGGGTATGTAACATGCCGCCATTTTAGAACCATGGCGGTACATTACATAATTGAAGCGGCAGGTTCTGCAACTTTGAAGGAGCCATTTTACCGCCTCTGACCCAACAGCGGGAGAAAAAAACAGCCCATGAATTTGGATTTTCCTCCTGAGTACCCGGCCTTCGTGTTCTACGTGGGCCGGTGTTCCAGATCTACTGGCGTTTAGATCAACTGGTGTTGGTCGAACAGATGTGTGGCAGTCTTGCGTTTCAGGAGCTGCTACCGATAAACCAGCAAAAAAACGCCAAATGTGTCATCTGTGACACTCTGTCAGTCTTGATGCTGTTGAACAACAAAATGTTTACAAATGTTTCGAGTTTACCTGGTGATATCCTCATGCGCGACGCGATCGCGAAAACAGCAAACAATTAACACCACGCCGATGTTGTTCACAGGACAGCAAGAGTAAACGATCGGGAGACTCTTGTCGTCGTTATCGTCCCCCTCGCACGTTTTATTTCTCCGGTTTTAGCGTTTTTGTTGCACAACTAAAGCGAGCAGTTTACTTTGTGCACTAACATGGAGTCGAGTCAACCAGCGCCACCTCTGGCCAAGTGCCGCAGCCTACAGCCAGATCAACCTGTGACACACATCTGCACCACGTTTGAATTCGTTTCATGCACAACACATTTGTACCTTTCAATTGTCTCTGTCTGTGCAAATGTACTGTTTACTAAGAAGTCACTTGGAACACTGAAAACGCCACGTCCAGATGAACAGAATCAATTATTTTGGTACAAACAATTCACCACAAAAAAGACTCAATATTCAGGAAAATTCAGAAGTACTTTAAACTGTGCAGTAAATATTTATGACAAACTCAAAACAAGGTAACTTAAAACATACTGCAAAACAGTGCTGGCTCTCATTTCAGTGGGAGAAATTTTCATGGACATGTGCAGCTAGAATTTTACTTTGGAGGAAATGGGGTCAATGCAATTCTTAAGCATGTGTGCAAATGTCCGATGGATGGATGGACCTTTATTAATCCCTCGGGTCGGTTCCTCCGGGAAATTCAGTTTCCAGTAGCACAGCACCGACAGAAGTTGCATGTTACAGATACGCTAAGGGAAATGAGAGTAAGGATATAAGCACACAGCCCCACTCCACTGACGACCTGCTGCTGGCCAACACCCTCAACGACTTTTACTGCTGGTTTGATGAGACATCAAGCAGCCTTGACACCTCCACCTTCCCCAACAATAGAGACACTTTGGTCCATCATCCCCCCACCTCCCCACTCCCACCAGCACAGAGCCATCACCACCATCAAAGACTTCACCCACAGGAGCTCCCTCCTCACTCCACAGCTATGAGGATTTCACACCACCTTCTCCCACTACAACCCTTCATATTCATGAAGCAGATGTGAGGAAGCAGTTTAACCCTTTAGACCTACCACAGAACCAAGTCTGCCTGAGCTTATCTTTATATTTTTACATGTTGTAGTGCCATTTCTGGGAGTATTTCAAGTTGCTATACATCAATACAACCATTATATCCCAAATGTTTACAGTGGTATTTTTACACAAATTTCTAGTTAAAGAAATTTCAGAGGTTCATCCCTCAAAATTGGAAATGTAAAAAAGTTGCATAAAACAGTTTCCAAATTAATTTTGAGTGTCTTCATAGTTTTATTTTTGAGATACACCAATTTGTATACACTGCAGCCACTAACTTTGAAATTCTCATTTACATGACTTATTTAAACATTCTCGTCTTGAATGCAAAATTCTTAAAAAGATCTTTTTGCTTTTAAGAGTAAATAAATCTGAAAGGTGTTCCATCCTAAAAGAGTACAACAATGTGTAGTTTATGATGTTCTAAAGGTTTCAGCAGCTTTTTGAATTTGTCACATGTGTGGAAAGGTATGAGTGAGCCTTTGTATCTTACTGTGAGTGATGCTCGTCAGCACACAAACCCAGAGTTTCTCTACAGGAACACAGACAGAGTTATTCCCTGTACTGTAAGGACACATTCAGCATTGTGCAGTAAATCCAGATCACCCCAGTTAAATGATTACATGGATGTGAGTGTGATCGTCAGAGCAGCACTGATCAGTGTCAGGTTATAATGACCAAGGTGTACACAAACACTAAGTTTGAGTGTGTGCAGTGAGACTTCAGTCAAAGCATTTAACTGAGGTGTGAAAAAATAAGCTGAACTCTACAGCTTGTTGTGGTCCCCTGTGGCTTGACACGCCTTCCATCTGTTCTCCAGCATTTTCAATTACAGTCAAGGGTGTAGATTTGGTTGTGGCATTGGTGGGGACGGATGATTCAACCATCGAACCCTGTCCCGTTTCTTATTTTTTCCTTTTATTATTAATTATTATCATTTACAGTCATAAAATATCTCCACATGTTGCTCCTCTTTCTCACTCTCTTCAGTCCAAATGCGTCTTCTGAGCGCATCTGAGTCACGTGACGGCACAGTAACAAATCCCAGCAGGGAAGGAGGAAGGGGGTGGAGCAAACTTGCTGGTTTTTGTCCATAAAACTACTCGTCTAAGATTACCACAAAGTAAAAGATCTCTCAGCAACATTATGCAACATTATAGGCACTACTGCCCTCTATCAGATCAGTGAGCTGGGATGTTTTATTCTAAACATGAACTACAGCAACAGACATGGACTACATGCCCCACACAACAAACACATGCCTGCTCCTGTCCTTAGCTGAAATGAACTGCTGGCATATTGGTTTTACATCTATACTGTCCAGTCTCTCCTGGTGGACATGGCATCACATTATTCATGGTTACATACAATTTTAGACTGATGTGGGCCAAGCCTAGCACCTACTTGCCAACCTTGAGACCTCAGAATTAGGGAGACATTCAAAGGGGCTGGGGGAGGGTGGGGGTTACATGTACATATCTATACAAAAAACTTGAATCTTACAGTGTTTATTTATCGGATAAAATAAGTTAAATATCACCGTTATTATTGTCCGACCAGAAACAGGCCGGGGGTGGCCAAATTCAGAGGCTGCGTCCACCAGACCGCCTTTGCGGTCTAAGTGGGCCGGGTCCCCCGAAAGCCGGGTAGACCGGAAATGAGTGTGAAAAAACTGTGAAATTGGACTAGTCTAGCCTTCAGAATTACGTCACCTGCCGTCTGCTCCTTGCTGTCTAAAATATAACCGGACGCTGGCGTAGATGGTTGAATAAACTGCTGTTTTCACACAGCAGTTTCAGCTGTGTGAGAACCTGGAGGAATCCTCCCGAGGGATTAATAAAGTTTTATGTAATCTAATTTTTGTTTAATCTAATTTAATCGAATAACTTTAAATTCAGCCAAAACGATTTACTCACCAACAAATAAAATACAGAAAAAGGCCAAACAATAACAAGTTTAAGTTATTTGAAGTTTACACAGTTACATTCTCGCCTGAAAATGTGTTAAAAGTTTATTTTGCGACCCAGAAAGAGTAATAAGAGTAATATTAAAACTAAGTAGCTGCAGTAATAGTAGCCATCGTTGGAAACTGGAATTGGTTGGGCCAGTCTGGGATATGGTTTTCAGTTTTGTTGTCCGGGTGGAAAATCGGGAGAAATTGGGGAGAATGGTCACCCCGGGAGATTTTCGGGAGGGGCACTGAAATTCGGGATTCCCTGGAAAAATCGGGAGTGTTGGCATGTATGGCCTAGCATAGCCTGTAACGTTATTGTGACGGACACATTATATGAGAGAACTTGACTTTAAGTGACTTACAGGTTTCTTTGAAAAATACTTTCTTATATCCAGGTTCTTCCTTTGCGCTGCCGTCCTCCTCTCCTCCTCGCAGCGCAGGTTTGCCGCTGCTGAAACTAAACAGAGCTCCCTGAAAGGCACAGCCAATCACATTGGCCATATTTGTCACATGACGTTGGACTCCAGTAGAGAACAAATTTAACTCTTTCTGCACCGCTCGCTGAATGAGACGTTGACAGATCGTTTTTTTTCTTTCTATCGGGTTGTTTTTCTTTATTCGAAGATATCAAATTATTGGTGGGGACAATTCAATAATCGCTGGATATTGGTGGGGACATGTCCCCTCCGTCCATGCCAGATCTACGCCCTTGATTACAGTGATAAAATATCTCCACATGTTGCTCCTCTTTCTCACTCTCTGCAGTTCAAATGCGTCTTCTGAGCGCATCTGAGTCACGTGACGGCACAGTAACAAATCCCAGCAGGGCAGGAGGAAGGGGGCGGAGCAAAGTGCGTCTGCCGCATAAGAATAGGTGTTCACACAGACAGAACAGTTTTTCATCCGCAGCGAGTAAAGAAGTGAATCTACAGGAGAGAAACAAACCAAAGCATCGATCATAAATCACTACCAACGTCTGGATCAATATCTGCATCGATCTGCTCACCCTTGTCTCCTGGATCGTAGCTGAGATCAGCGTGAACCACGTGGGTCTCTGCTCCCTGATCTGTTTCCTGTGTTTGGAAAGAGTTCCAGCTTCACCACGGAGTTTCTCTCGGTTTGTGGGCTCATCTAAAGGTAAGCACCGAGCTAACTTCAACACTAGATTTACTAACCCTGCGCAAATTTACAGAAATCCCTTGAACCCAACACTTACTAGAATTACTGACTTTTTTATTTTCTGGTGAAAGTCCCGAGGTGTTAATCACCCCTGCTGAGATTTGTACAGGTCATATGCTCGATTCACATCCTGCTTTTGTTGTGCAAAGCACCCATTGTCTTTGAGGCCTGGTACATTTGCTTTTGCACACACATACAAACGCTGCAAATCTGTGTTTATTTGACAGTGTAAGACAAAAGCAGCAAAAATAAAAACTGTACCAAGAGTACAGTCTTAAAGGCTCACTATACAAACAATCTGGAGACATAAATATGGACACGTGTATTAAAAAATATTGATATATATATTAGGGCTGCCACGATTAGTCAACTAGTCCCGATTACGTCAACAATCAAAATCGTCAATGACTAATTTAATAGTCGACACGTCGTTTGAAGCTTTTTAAGATCCCAAAGATAGAGCTGCTGAATAAACTGATTAAACAGAAGTGTGAGACGGTCGAGAATTTACTCCAGTGTCCTGTTATATCTTAGATAGCAAGGAGCAGATGACCGTGTTTATTAAACTCCACCAAGACAGCGGTGACGCAAATCTGAAGGCTAGACCGTCCCATTTCACAGCTTCGCACTTCCGGCCTTCTCTGTCTTTGAAGGAGCCGGCCCACGTAGACCGCGAAGGCCGGGTCCTCCGAAGGATGCAGCCGACGTTTTGGGACACAGCTTATGTGACATCCGGAGTACATCCTGTGCTAATCTCACTGAGCGGGCGTACAGGCACTTTGCAGGCCAAATGTCTCTCACCTTTGCCCCAGAAACAAGTCTAATATTTATCTGTGTCTGTAAGTGTGTTTGCATTGACCCTCAAAAGACTGAATGCCAACTCTCATGAGCACATTTGCAATGTGTGTATGAAAATAAGTATAACTACTTATTTAATAAAAGGTCAAAAAATAGCACTAATAAAATGCCGGTTAGAATAATGTATTTCCCACAACTCACTGCCTCTGTTTGTATCTCTGTCACTGCAGGACCAACGTGGATCGAGAAGTCAGCGCTCTGAGGAGCCCGACAAATTCGTTGAAGAAAGAAGTGGAAGAAAAAAATACAACTGTGACGAGTTTGGGAAAGATATTACTGTGAAAGCTTCCCTAAAAATGCATCAGGTCATCCACACCGGAGAGAGACCGTTCAGCTGTGATGAGTGTGGAAAGTCTTTTACCCACTCTGGAAACTTAAAAACACACCAACTAATCCACAGTGGAGAGAAACCATTCAGCTGTGACGAGTGTGGAAAGTCTTTTACCCAATCTGGAAGCTTAAAAGCACAAACACTCATCCACAGTGGAGAGAGACCGTTCAGCTGTGGAGACTGTGGAAAGTCTTTTACCCACTCTGGAAACTTAAAAACACACCAACTAATCCACAGTGGAGAGAAACCATTCAGCTGTGACGAGTGTGGAAAGTCTTTTACCCAATCTGGAAGCTTAAAAACACACCAACTCATCCACACTGGAGTTAAAGCGTACACCTGTGATCAGTGTGGCAGAGCTTTTACTCACAGTAGCAGCTTACAGAGTCATCTAGTTACCCACTCTGGAATTAAAGCATACAGCTGTGACATTTGTGGAAAAACTTTCAGCCGGATAGGGAGGCGAAATACACACCTACGCATTCACACCAGACATGATGTGTACAGCTGTGATCAGAGTGGCAAACGGTTTGGTACAAACACAGAGTTACGATGTCACATGTTTACCCACACTGAGGGGAGACCGTATAAATGTGACCTGTGTGAGAAGACTTTTAAATCTCCACATTCTCTGAAAGCACACCAACAGGTCCACAGTGGAGAGAGACCGTTCAGCTGTGATGAGTGTGGAAAGTCTTTTACCCAATCTGGAAGCTTAAAAACACACCAACTGATCCACAGTGGAGAGAGACCGTTCAGCTGTGATGAGTGTGGAAAGTCTTTTACCCAATCTGGAAGCTTAAAAACACACCAACTGATCCACACCAGAAAGACTCTACAAGTGCAGTTACTGTGAGGTATGTATTTTTATTTATATCTTTTCAGCCCGACTGTTTGAAACAACTCTGCTCATCAAATTGTGTTAGCATGGGATAGTGTTTAGGGATAGTGTTTGAGAATTGTATTACTGTTATTGTAGCATTAGACTAGTATTAATTTAATGTTTTTACTCTTATCATTTTTATAGCACATTAAATTGAGCTGAGTGTGATAATGTAAACAGTAAAATGTAATTGGACTTTGGCAGAGATGCTCTTTATTTCAGGCGACGTTCAGGATAAAAATGTTGAAGGACTGACTTACACTGTGTTTGTGTCTTTGTTTAGAAGCAGAGCAACACAGATGGATCAAGTTCTCAACCCTGTCATCGCTGTGAGAAAGACTTTTTTTGTGACCTTTGTGGAAAAACTTGAAGTCATTGAAAGACTCTGAAAATACATCAACGTAGACACACTGGAGACGAAATAAGCTACTGTAAAGAATGAGGCAGAGGCTTCACCACTTCAAAGCACTTCAAACAATATGAAATCATTCACAGTGGCGTTAAAAAGCATGTCTGCGATCAGTGTGGGTCATCCTTCATCAGTGCACGTCAGCTTGAAAAGCATAAACGAGTCCACACATGAGAGAAACCATACAAGTGCAGACACTGTGACAAAACCTTTTCACAATCATGTGATCATACTAAGCATGAACGCAGACACATGAAAGAGAACTTCATCTGTGAGTTTAAATAATCTCAGTTCATACTCCACTCACAAACCATTCCATGTTACAAATAAACTGTCACGTCTTGATTTCTGCTTTTACGTTAATCTTGTAAACAGTACATTTGCATAACGACTGAAACCGGCCCAATGAATGAACAATGGGCTGTGAGGTCAATTTCTTCATCATTAATATGCAAATTCTTATGACCATTGATCAACAACCACTGGTCAATGGCCATGAGTACCATTCACAGAGTAAAATTTGCATAATGATTGTGAAGTAACTGTTTTACTGTTTCCAATGTTCAAAAACATTTACTAAATTATCTCCTCTGTGCAAACATCAGCGTGATGCAGGACTGAAATCACTCCCATCTCTGGATCACAGTGAATCTGAAGAGACAGAAAGATCCTCCTCTGGTTTCAGGGTCAGACTTAAACCCTTGAGATCAGGCTCCACAGAAGTTCAGGTGGAGTCTTCTGTAAAGATCTGATTAGGCACCTATGAATGAAAATGTGCCTCTCGTTACATTTTAAGCTTTAAAACTGTTCTACTGTAGTGTTTGTGTTGAGTGGTTAGCTTTGTTCCGGCAGTTTGATTAAGAAATCTGTTTCCTGTTATATTTTTATTGAATGCATTGATCCATGTGTTCTGTAGTTTTTTTTTCAGCTTGTTTGTGTAATGAAATCCTGCAACAGTTAAACCAAAATTTTATATGTTAAATAAAGAAATGGTTTACTGACAAAGAGTTTGAGCCGTGATGTCATTTCCTGTATATCAGAGCAACACCTGAAGTGACCAGTGTTTAAAGTCAGAGTCAAATTTTGTGTCAGCATGACCTTGTGAAAACTGCTTGGTGATGCTTCACTATGTTATCTGCTAACTGTTAGGGCGTAGAAGGACAAAACTCCCAGGGTGACAAGTGCCAGGAGCTTCCTGATGCAGAGAGTTGAGTGTGGGGGATATAAAGGAGAAGCTGAGGCATCCCAAGGTTAAAGCTGGCATAACTGAACTTTAATGTTTGATGTGTGTTTTGGCTCTCCTGTGCGCAGTTATTAATAGCTTGAACACAGCAGAGCTTGATATAAAGACCTGGGTGACAACTAACTTTATGCTGCTGATTATACTTGGCCCTAAAATACCTAGAAATATGGTATCTAACCAGATACTTGCTCTGGATGGCATTACACTGGCCTCCAGTAACACCTTGGAGTAATATTTGACCAGGACATTAAACAAACATTTAGGGCTTAGTGATGGACCAAGTTGAAAAAGCAGGAGTCACAAGAATTATTAGAAAAACAGGGTTTTCATTCATTTGACCCAAAAATTATATTTACAAAAGTAATTAATGTTGAGCTCATAAAACAGGTCAAAGAAACAAAACTGAACTCAGGCAAAGAACTGCAAACTTAACAAACCAAATGACTGCACAAAGAAATATAAGTGACCTAAACATGAAATGGCACAGAAGGGTGAATATAATGTCTGATCAGACCACTAAGACACACAAGGAGTAACTAAACAAAACACATTTGTAAACAACAAACATGGCAGCATAGTCTGGTTTGTTAATAAACTAAACATCAAAGAAGGAAATCAAAACTAAACCCTAAACTCAAACATTAAGTACAAATACTTTGTTTTAAAAGTAGAATGGGAGGCAGAGCCTTCAGTTTTCAGGCCCCTCTTCTGTGGAACCAGCTTCCAGTTTGGATTCAGGAGACAGACACTATCTCTACTTTTAAGATTAGGCTTCAAACTTTCCTTTTTGCTAAAGCATATAGTTAGGGCTGGACCAGGTGACCCTGAATCCTCCCTTAGTTATGCTGCAATAGCCGGGAATTCCCATGATGCATTGAGTTTCCAGTCACCTTTCTCACTCACTATGTGTTAATAGACCTCTCTGCATTGAATCATATCTGTTATTAATCTCTGTCTCTCTTCCACAGCATGTCTTTTTCCTGTTTTTCTTCTCTCACCCCAACTGGTCGCAGCAGATGGCCCCGCCCCTCCCTGAGCCTGGTTCTGCCGGAGGTTTCTTCCTGTTGAAAGGGAATTTTTCCTTCCCACTGTCGCCAAAGTGCTTGCTCACAGGGGGTCATATGATTGTTGGACTTTTCTCTGTATCTACTGTACAATATAAAGCGGCTTTTGTTGTGATTTGGCGCTATATAAATACAACTGAATTGAATTAAATTGGTTATTTAGTAGGTCTAAAGGGTTAAACTGCGTCCTCATATCTGCTTCGTGAATATGAAGGGTTGTAGTGGGAGAAGGTGGTGTGAAATCCTCATAGGTGTGAAGTGAGGAGGGGGCTCCTGTGGGAGAAGTCTTTGATAGCGTGGATGGCTCTGTTGTGGGGGGAGTGGGAAAGGTGGGAGGATGAGTGACCAAAGTGTCTCTATTGAGGTGTGAAAGCTGCTTGATGTCTCATCAAACCGGCAGTAAAAGTCATTGAGGGTGTTGGCCAACAGCAAGTCGTCAGTGGAGTGGGGCTGTGTGCTTCCTGAAGTGAAAATCTGGCATTTAAAGATGAATGGGAAAAACTCGCTCACAGCTGACTAATGAACATTTGCATACATGCTTAAGAACTGCATTGACCACATTTCACCCAAGGTTTAAAATTCTGCCCGCAAATGTCAGAGGTGTACTCGTCTGTGTCCATATTTTCTCCAGCATATGGGGGATTCCCATCATAATGAGTCTTTTGGTAAGAGGTGATAAAGAACCTAATCAAAATTTCCATCCAAATTCCCTCCATCTTTGTGAGCTAGTGCATTTCAATTGTTGTTTCCATATTTGAGTCCATTCATCCTGTGTTATGCACACTCCTCCCTCCTTCTCCCATAATATCGTATTTGTAAAAAATGTATACAAACAGGAAATGTGTTTTTTGTTGACATCACCACTATATGCCTTTTTGAGCATTGCTATCAAATCTACATTAGTGTCCGACACCACTCTAATTGTCCTCTTTATATAGTGTCTTATTAACAAGTATTGGCATAAATCCTTTCTTTTCAGATTGTATTTTTGTATCAACACAAATTAAATTTCCATCTTTAATCAAGCTATCAAATGTAGGTAATCCTTTAGCAGACCAACTTTTAAGACGTGAGTCCAATTTTTGGGGGGTAATGTCAGAGACATAAGCATACCACTTAAATAATACCAAGTCTTGTTCTAGTTTAAATTCAAAAATATATATTGCTAATTAAATGTTAAATAAAAACTATTCAAAGTTGCATTTCCTGCGAAAATGCAGTGTAGTGGAATCTGATGAAAACGGCAGGAAAATCTCCCTTTTAACAGGAAAGCAGAACTCTCAAATAACCAGGCTTAGTGTCTGCCTCACCAATCCCAACTATAAGCTGGTTCCATGGCAGAGGGGCCTGAAAACTCAAGGCTCTGCCTCCCATTCTACTTTTAAATACTCAAGGAACAAGAAGTAAGCCCTGTCAGTACTCTTGCTGCAGCATTTTGGATTAACTGAAGGCGTCTCAGGAGGTTTTTAGAACATCTTGATAATAGCAAATTACAGTAGTCCAATATAGAAGTAATAAATTAATTAACAGCATCACTCTGAGACAGGATATTTTGAGATGTTTAGAGATATTGTGCATATGAAATAAAGCAGCCCTACATATTTGTATAATGTCCTGGTCAAATATTACTCCAAGATTCTGACAGTGTTACTGGAGGCCAAGGTAATTCCATCCAGAGCAAGTATCTGGTTAAATACCATATTTCTAGGAATTTTAGGGCCAAGTACAATCAGCAGCAGAAAGTTAGAGGTCACCCAGGTCTTTATATCTTTAAAACGTTTCAGCAAATTAATTATTTGGTGTGTGTTACCTGGTTTTATGGATAGACAAAGCTCAGTGTCATCTGCATAGCATCTACTGCAGGGGTCCCCAATCTCAGTCCGGTGTCCCTGCAGGTTTTAGATCTCACCCTGGGTCAACACACCTGTATCATATGATTAGCTCATTACCAGGCCTCTGGAAAACTTCGTCTGTGTCCCAATTAAGAGATCGTACGCTTGAAGTACGCGCACTACGTGTACTACATACGGTGCGTACTATAAGTACGAGAAGTGCGGAAGTGAGAGGCTTGTGAAATGGGACGGTCTAGCCTTTGAGGCACTGTTGTCAATAGATTCTGTACTTAGTAGTCAGTATAATCTTTTAATAATATAAGTTTGCATATGATAGAATACTGCATGATGACCTCTTTATAACTCAGACTGTTTGTAATTCACTGTGACCCGTTATCATGCAGGGAAGGAGCAGTACCTGCTAGATAAGAGCTTAACAAGCAGTTTCACTTCATACCAGGTAGAGGAGCCTCTCCTGGCACACACACACACACACACACACACACACACACACACACACACACACACACATTCCAATGTTTTGATCAAACGCACCAACTGTTGTATATAAATAAAGACCAGGGCAGTGGCAGAGTGCGAGTCCCGGAGCCCTCACTCTCGTGCGAGTGCTCTGTGACCAGGCACGTGCAGAGGGGGGGGGGGAGGGGGGGGGGGGCTAGAGGGGCTTCAGCACCCGCCCCTTTCCTGATGGGTTCCCAAAGTGCCCTTTTGTTGAGGCAACTTTTTAAAAAAAAATTATTTCTTTTTTTTAATGTGCGTGTGCGTGCGGAGTCCTGTCAGTGCCCCTCAACAATAATATTTAACTATTAATCACAGTTTTGCTAAATAAAAGGATCTGGCTTGCATCAGTCACATGATCACATTTAACCAATGATCGCTCTTGACGGCAGAACGCGCTGGTTACGAGCCGGGAACGAGCTCACAAAGAGCACGCGCATTTTTTGCGGTCCGGAGCTGCAGGAGAAACACAAGTTAACTCAGAGACACAGACTGATGCGACAAAACCAGTAAGTAAGTGTACAGCGTAGCCTGTAGTGTATAGCACACAGGAGTATTAGCCTATTATGTACACGTTGGTAAGCTGTCTTGTTGCAACTGACGAACTGAAACAAACGAGCGTGCTGTGTGTGCAACAGCACGACAAACATTACCTGTCATTTTATTAACTGCACAAGTAGTGCTGGTCATAGCTGCTGGCTACCTGTGTAAGGCTGTCATGGGTCTGTAGCTCTGTCAGTGTAGTGAACATATTTAGTTTTAAAGTAAGTTTCTGGGCTTTTCCTGCCTTTCTGGGGGGATTATATTTCACTAAAAAACGATCTAATATGCATGTCCACATAATTATGCATTATTATAATTCTAATATATTAAAAAACACACGCTGTATTTTAAAGAACATACATTAAGAAGCAGATTATATTAGATTTATATTTTAAATAAGACAAAATTTGGATTTTACAGCAGTAAAATTATTGTATCTCTACAGTTTAAAAATGTAATAAGCTTTGTCCTGCACAGAGTGGATAGTGAAACAAATGGAATCATAAATACATTGTTTCATATTTATTACTTCCCCCTCCTCATTGCTTTATTATTGTAGCTCTAGTAATAAATAATAATGTAAGGATTCTGGATCAGCACAGTGATGCCCATAGTATATACAGTATTCTGAAGAAGGTCTAAAATGTCACTGTGTGTGCGTGCATGTGTTTGTTTTATGTATATGGATTTTTTAAATTATTACTCATGATATAACATTGTCCAGACATGCCTGGTAAGGACATGAGGAGGGAACAGTAGGCGCTGTGTGAGGCTACTAAAGGCAGTGCTATAACATTTTTCTGTCATCATTTTATTATAGATTAAGTGCAAGAGTTGTTAGGTGTGGATAATTAGATTATAGTTTATTGCAATAGCAAGTAGTGCCTTGTTCTCAGATAGACAGCAAGTGTAGAGTGATATATGAAATGATGGGATGGAAGGAAGAAGAGAAGCAAAGAGTGATTCACAGGCAGAGCCTAAATTATTTCTCACAGTTTTTTTGTTGCCTTATGGTTCCAAGCGCTGTCACCAATCTCTGCATTTTGTTATTATCTCATGACACTTGTTTAATCAGCTACCATCTCTCCTATGGACTTTTTAATGTCTACAGTCTCAGATCAACACAGCCCTGCCCTTCCCATATTAGATTCTTGATGAATGTGTGTTGTTGTTATTCAGCCTGGTTCAACGTGCTCCTTTTTAACTTTGAGCACCCGCCCCTTTAAACCTCTCTGCATGGCCCTGCCTGTGACTGCCCTTGCATGCAAGTAAAACTGTGTGTTTCTCCTCTCTGATTTCTCAGCTGAAGAAGCATCTTAGAATAAATCTCCTGACATCTAGCAACCTTGATACTAAGCGCGAGAAACGTTCAATACAGCTTTGTTTGACAGAAATGAAGGAGAAAAATGTTTTGTGGTTCATTCATTTTTGTCATGACATCACTTTGATTTGATAAGTATCTGAGGCTGAGACCACGGGACTGTAAAACATGATTGTTGGGTCTTGATGCATTCTCAATCATCCAGGAAAGTAAATCTCCAAAAGTTGATTCTGTTCATCTGGACGTAGCGTTTTGTGGGAGAAACGTTTCGTCATCATCCAAGTGACTTCTTCAGTCTCAGCTGACTGCAGGTTTCCCCAATCTTATAAACAGATGATTGTTGGGCTTCATTTCTGTACTGAACAGTCATTTCAAGATTAGCTAGTAAATAACAATTAGCTAACGTTGTTCATGAGACTAAAATCATCTCACTGTGGTAATGTAAATATAATATGGCCAATATTTATTGTTAGATTATTATGAGATATATATATTACAGGACTCCTCCGTGAATCACAACCTTATCGTGGTGGAGGGGTTTGTGTGTCCCAGGGATCCCAGGGGCTATGTTGTCTGGGGGCTTTTGCCCCCTGGTAGGGTCTCCCATGGCAAATTGGTCCTGGGTGAGGGACCAGACAAAGAGCGATTCAGAAGACCCTTATAAAAAGAACACCGAGGGAACAGTTCACCCTGCCCGGGATAGGGTTACCGGGGCCCCGCCCTGGAGCCAGGCCCGGGGAGGGTGCCCGAGGGCGAGCGTCTGGTGGCCGGGCTGTGCCCGGGCACAGCCCGAAGAGGAGACATGGGCCCATCCTCCCGCAGGCCCACCACCCGCAGGAGGCGCCATAGGGGTCGGGTGCATTGTGTGCCGGGTGGCGGCCAGGAGCGGAGGCCCTGGCGGACTGACCCCTGGCTGCCAAGACTGGCAATAGGGACATGGAATGTCACCTCTCTGGTGGGGAAGGAGCCTGAGTTAGTGCGTGAGGTTGAGAGGTACCGGCTAGATATAGTCGGGCTCACCTCTACGCATGGCTTGGGCTCTGGAACCAGTCTCCTGGAGAGGGGCTGGACTCTGTCTCAGTCTGGAGTTGCCCCTGGTGAGAGGCGGCGGGCTGGGGTGGGTATTCTAATATCCCCTCGGCTTGCTGCTGGTACGTTGGGGTTTTTCCCGGTGGACGAGAGGGTTTGACCTGAAGTGGGAGACCAACATCAACTCCATCCTCAAAAAGACCCAGCAGAGGATGTACTTGCTGAGACAACTGGGGAAGTACAGTCTCCCACAGGAGCTGCTGATCCAGTTCTACACTGCGATCATTGAGTCTGTCCTGTGCTCCTCCATCACAGTCTGGTGGTGGTATGGTGCAGCCACTAAAAAGGAGCAGACTGCAGCGGACTGTACGGGCAGCAGAAAGGATCATCGACGCCCCCCTGCCCTCCATCCAGGATCTGTACCTCTCAAGAACCAGGAAACGGGCAGGGAAAATCATCACAGACCCCTCACACCCTGGACACAGACTTTTTGACCTGCTGCCCTCTGGCAGACGGTACAGAAGCCTGCAGACCAGGACCACCCGACACAGGAACAGTTTCTTTCCCCTCGCCATCTCCCTTCTAAACAGTTGACCTGTCACACTGCTCCCACTGCCAGACTGCACCTGCACCTTATGTACATTCTGTAGTATTCACTCCACCTCATTCATTTCTGTATTTTATGTATATAAGTTTAGATTAGTTATTTATGGTTGGCTTACACAGCTTTGTGTATGTATGTGTATGTATGTGTAATGTGTGTATATAGACACGTGTGTGTGTGTGTGTGTGTGTGTGTGTGTGTGTGTGTGTGTGTGTGTGTGTGTGATTTACATTGCTGTGCTTGAGAGCCACCATCTACCGGAACCAAATTCCTTGTATGTGTCTGCACATATACTTGGCCAATAAACACGATTCTGATTCTGATTCTGATTCTGATACTTTTATTCCACAATCAGAGAGAAAGAAACAGAGAGAGAGTGCAGGACAGACACACAGGTGACAGTTTCAGGTGTACACACTGCTACAAACAGGAGGATTTAGTGTTTGTGTTATTACGAGTGCTGAACAAGAAGAGTTCCCCGATGGCACAGTGGACACATGTGTGACTGCTGTGATTAAAGCATCTTTCTTTCAACTTAACGAGTGAACCGTCAGCTCGTTCAAACACACGTTAAAGTCCGTTTGGCTCGACACCACCGAACAGAGGCAGCAATATAACATAGCTAACATTAACAGTGCAGTGAATCCTGCTTGTGCCGTGATATTCAGGACTGCAAACCGAGCAGCATCACTGACTTTCAGCTTGTTGTGTTTGTGGATATATGACTGACTTTAATTATCCACAAAATCATCACATTCTCTGTAAGGTTAAAGTCAACTATATATATATTTAGAAGTAGAGGCTTTAAAACCAAGTTAACGCTGAAAGTACAAACATCACTAATGTCACATAACTTTGCCGACATGTGGCCAACAGTAATGTTTTAATGTTCTTCGTTATTAAACATTCGCACATATATGAGCCCCTCTTCTGTGGAACCAGCTTCCAGTTTGGATTCAGGAGACAGACACTATCTCTACTTTTAAGATTAGGCTTAAAACTTTCCTTTTTGCTAAAGCATATAGTTAGGGCTGGACCAGGTGACCCTGAACCCTCCATTAGTTATGCTGCAATAGACGTAGGCTGCCGGGGGATTCCCATGATGCATTGAGTTTTTCCTTTCCAGTCACCTTTCTCGCTCACTATGTATTAACAGACCTCTCTGCATTGAATCATATCTGTTATTAATCTCTGTCTCTCTTCCACAGCATGTCTTTTATCCTGTCTTCATTCTCTCACCCCAACTGGTCGCAGCAGATGGCCCCGCCCCTCCCTGAGCCTGGTTCTGCTGGAGGTTTCTTCCTGTTAAAAGGGAGTTTTTCCTTCCCACTGTCGCCAAAGTGCTGCTCATAGGGGGTCATATGATTGTTGGGTTTTTCTCTGTATCTATGAAGCGCCTTGATGCGACTTTTGTTGTGATTTGGCGCTATATAAATAAAATTGAATTGAATTGAATTGAATATGAGTGACATAATATTCAGAACTTACTTTTGACAGTTCACTCTTCGGCCGCTCCCATCTGCCGTATTTTGTGCAAAATTATCCACACCCACCGCCACACTATGAATTGTGGGATATATGGGACCACGGAGCGTGCACCGGACCACGCTTGATATTTAGGAAAAATCGACGGCGCATTTGGAGTACGCATTTGAATGCCATATGCCATTTCTGAGTTTTAACTAATTGGTGTGTGTTACCTGGCTTCACTCCATTATTGTAAATTTAAATGTTATTAGAACATGATCAGACAAGAGAGAGTTTTCAGGACTTTGTTTTAATATCTTGAAGACAAAATTTTCAACAGAATTTTTAATACCTATAGAAAGTCTGATAAAATTTGAAAAAATCTAAAATATTTTAAAGATCTTATTTTCATGAATTTCAGGTCAGAGTTTGCAATAAGCTGCAGGAACCCTGTTCAGTGTCAGAACAACCAAGTCTTGTCCTCTGATAAACCTCCATCTGTGTCACAGAAAACAGTTCATCTGACTATGACTGTAAACATTGGTTACTTGAGTTATTGCTCTGATATACAGGAAATAACATAATGACAGTGAAACCATTTATTTGCAGCGTGGGATCGTTTGTTTGTGGAATAGGAACTGAAACTCCTGAAGCTCCTGTCACACTGGTCACAGATGAAGTTCTCTTCCATGTGTGTGCTTTTGTTACGGATTCAAATATTGAGGAGGGATACAGGAGGAAAACCCAAAATAACAACACTGGTCCGGCCGGGTCAAGTCAAACGATGATTTAATGAACACACGCGTGGGAGATGGACACCATACAGCAGACAGCATCAGATCTCATTACAAACTCCACACACTCATTGTTTTATGAAAATCAGGGTATTAGAACGCCCCCTCATGCGTACAGGTGGTACAATACAGTCAATATTGACAACTTTAGACACAGCAAGAAAAACATTCTCATCGTCTCGAGGACAGACACTGGCTCCCACGCCTCTCCTTAGAGCGAACTGTCCCCTAGAGAGACACAACATTACAGCTGCAAGGTTTTACAAATTGTCAAGTTGACCTGTATATAATACGCTGAATCAGGGATACAATATTAAATGCATGTTAGTTTAATGAACTACCACTACTTAAAAACTTAATGAAAAGATATAACTGAATAAAAATCACAAAGAATCACATAATATCAGTGTTGTGTAAGCGCGTGCAACCTCCTGGGCCCAAAGTCATCCCACACCATGGATCAGCCAGTCATAACGCTGACTGAAGTTTTTGACCTTTATTGACTCAGGCACAACTCTATAATGAGCAACAAACTGCCATATGTATAAGGTGATCATGTTTACATCTGCAAAGAGAAATCATATAATTATTCTGACACCTGTAAATAAAAGATTAACACCAGGTTATAACAATCACTGTAATACAAATGTTAAATGTAATGTCAATAGCTTCAATCAATGTTTAATGCAATGCTTATTAAATGATTCTGATATAATGATGATGCTACTGCTAAAAATGAAGTAAAACACCCCTTTTTACCCGACAATTCCCTCTGTTGACCTCTAGGAGAATCCAGAGGTCACAACACCAAATGTTATGTCACTCCTTGACCTATACAGCCAGTTCTACGTGCATCAGTGGCATCATGGACATCGGAGTCACAACTCTAGGGTCCACTGCCCTTGTGATCACTTTCTCTAACAATGCTCTGGCACAAGGAATGAGACAACACCCAAAAATAACAAAAATACCCACCAAAACGGATAAAGAAAACATGACCGAAAGCACAAGCCCTTTCCACCGTCCGAACACCGAGGTCATCCAGCCCTCCAGCGGATTGTCAACTCCTGAATGATCATGCATCGTTTCAGACAGGCTCTTTAAGCCCTCAAGAGCCCGAGTCACTGAGCCATCTGGAGCGGTGTTGTTTGGAATGAAGGTGCAGCACTGATCTCCAAACATGGCACAAACGCCCCCTTTTTCTGCTAATAACATATCAAGGGCCATCCTATTTTGCACACCCATTAATGAGGTGGGACCCACCTGCTCCGCTAACCCCTCCATCCCGTCTCTGGTCAGGTTAGAGAGTCTCAGCACATTATAATGAACATAATTAATCCTGTCTACGTTCTTGTTTGGGGTCACTGGAAAGAAAGCAGAGATTATTGGAAGATTTTCAAAACCGGCTGCTATTTGGTCAGCAAGTTTATATTCATTTGGAACCCCCCTGGGCACTCCAATGGAGTCGATCCAGGTTGGTGAATTCATTCTAGGATCATAAACATGTGTTCCATCCATTTGTCTTTTTAGCACAATGTGTCTCTTGCGTCTGGCTGCCAATGTACGTGTGTTGCGCTGTGGGATCGCTTTTACCTGATTTCCAATTAGCATAAGTGGCGCTCCTAGTCTCACCATCGCGCACGTCCCCACGCTTCCCAGAGGAACACGAACCAAAAGAGTCTTGTGGCCGCAATAATAATACAGCCCGCTCCTGGCCCAGGTTCCGATTAATGTAGATGCATCACTTACATTATTTGTGGTCCTCCCCAGGTGTGTAACAGAACACCAACTGGGATCAATTTCTCCCAAATTATACTTTACTTTATCTGTGGAGAACTTAAAACACGTATAATTATCCTTTCTAGGCATAAACGGTCCTACTTGGGTGTATTTGTTGATAGGGGGAAATAAACTGGACAAAACAGTGCAATTCCCACTATTCACTACTTCTCTCGTCATTCGCAACATGCAATTATAGCCCCACTGATCCTCTGGATGCAGTGGCGCAGGCTCTGTAAACAAACGCGGTCTAGCGGAAGCACAAGCTACACAATTAGACAATTTTTGTTCTCTCGCATTTTGAGCCATCCAGTCCAGCCAGATGTTGCTGTCACTGAACCCGGTGGCGCGTTCAATCAAGTCTCGAGGTTTTAGTGTACTGTAGTCCACTGACAGGACCCGTCTACCGTTTGGTTCCTGCTCCTCTGGTACCGCCTCCGACGACCCGCTTCCCTTCTGGCCCGCGACTTGAGTTCACTGAGTGGTATATCGAGTGGCGCTGGGCTAGGATGGCCTCCGTGCTCAGACAGTCTGCGTGGGCCGGTCTGCAACAAATAAACCAAAAAACATATAGCGGTGATTAATAACATAGTCAACATCAAACGAAGTAACATTTTGATAGTTTTTGAAACTTCTCTCTCATCACAGGTTTCTGATTGTTGTGATGGCATTGTATTATGTGTGAATTATTTTTCTTTGGTTTTTTTTTTTCTTTTTTTTTACATACAAGTTCAAAGCTCTTCTTATTAAAGCCTTTATGTGAAATATTCAATTTGATACCGCTCCTTTCTGCTGTCGCGGTGACTTCCTCCTAAGCTGGTCTTCGTTCTTCGGCCTCCCAGGTAGACTACCGGTCGGCCCGTTGCACAGGTGTGAGGGTTTATTCTGCCTCTGTTTTTCACCTGTGTTGGGTGGAGTTGCAATTTTTTCCACCCAGCTGTTGTGTGCCGGTGCACACTGCGACCAGTGATACCAGTTGTCGCCTTTCCCTTTCAGTTGAACCGCTTTCGCCGTCCGGGCAGACACCTCGTATGGGCCAGTCCAACGAGGTTCCTTCCACTTGCGTTTGATGACCTTCAACCACACCACTCTCGCGTCTGGGACCTCTCCTTCTCCTGGGGGTCTTTCACAAGCCACCTGCTTTGTGAAGCTGGACACAAGCGCCTTTAACTCGTTCCAATAGTCTGCGTGAGACCTGTTCCCTCTCGTGCCCTGTTCTACCGGGCCCACCGTCCAAGGTGCCGGAAACTGTCTCCCAGTTAGCAGCTCGTATGGCGTGAAACCTGTGGACTGATTAACAGAACATCTTATGGTCATCAACGCAATCGGCAGGGCCGCGACCCAATTGAGCCCTGTTTGCGCGCAGATTTTAGCTAATTTATTTTTCAAATTTAAATTCATCCTTTCTACTTTCCCTTGGGATTGAGGATGATACACTGTTCCAAATTTGTGCTGAACTCCCAACATTTTTTCCACCTTTGCCAAATCTTGATTTTTGAAGTGGGTTCCATTATCTGATCTAATTCTTTTAGGGAACCCATGTCGAGGAATATAATGATTGATTAAACATTTGATCACGGTCCTCGCATCTTCCTTTTTAGTCGCCCATGCCTCTGGCCAGCCGGTCAGTACATCTACACACACCAACAAATAACGAAGACCACCAGGGCCTGAATCAATCATATCAGTGAAATCAATGACAATCTCCTCTCCCGGCCTCTCAGGCATCCGGAACTTACCCAATTCTGGTTTAATCACTGGCTTGGGATTGTGTGCTCCACAGATTAGACACATTTTGGCCTTCTCCCTTATCATTTCTCTGAGGTTAGGGTGCCACCAGTGACACAGATTTCTCTCCATCTGTGCTATTCCGACGTGTCCAAGCCCGTGGGCCTCGCTCACCTTCTGTTTCGCCATTTTGGCTGTTAGCACGGGACGCCCGTCTGGCCCCCTCCACAAGCCTCCATCCTGCCAGGCTCCCTTGTTTTTCCACACCCCCTTTTCCTCTGGGGATGCCTCCTCCTGGGCCTGTTTGACCTCCTCCGTTTGGTTAATTGGCCCCTCCTCTTCTGCAATTACCTGTATCATTTGTCTCCGTCCTTTATAGCCTGCTGCCTCCTTTGCGGCTTCGTCCGCTTTCTGGTTTCCTTTTGCCACCATGCTGGTTCCTTGTGAGTGCCCTTTGCATTTTATGATACTCACCTCTCTTGGATCACCCAAGGCCTCCTCCAGTTCCTCCATTTCCTTCTTGTGGCAAATAGGTGCGTTGGTTGCTGTTCTGAATCCTGCTCTTTTCCATTGAGGCAGCTCCACATGCGCTGCTCCGAATGCATACGCTGAGTCAGTGTAGATATTCACTCTCATATCCTTAGCTAACCTCAAAGCTCGAGCTAGGGCTATCACTTCAGCTCTCTGGGCCGACTGCTGTCCCTCAATCCTTCCTGCTTCTTTGACCTGATACTCATTTCCTACTCTACAGACCACCGCATACCCGGTTTTTAGTCCTTCTTCATCTCTGTGGCAACATCCATCTGTGAACCAATCCTCAGCTCCAGGTATAGGTTCCGCCTTTAGGTCCTCTCTAATTTTTTCTTCAACCTGTGCTCTTTTGACGCAGTCATGTGGTTCCCCTGCTCCCATTAAATCTGCCATGTTAGTTCCTTCATGTGTGAATGTCAAATTTGGAGCCTCCAAAACTTTACTCAATTTCTGTTGCGCCCGTGGTGTCATACTAAATGCTTGTGAGTTCACGTACGCCACTATACTATGTGTAGTGAGTATTTTTAGTGGATGTCCTCTCACTACATGTGCTGTCTTCTGAATGACTTTGGCAACCCCTGCTGCATGTTGTGTGCATGTGGGATGTCTTGCTTCTGTTGGATGTAGTTTTATACTAACATACATGAGAACATCCCTACTCCCCCCTTTTTTCTGAAACAACACCCCGTTTACGACGGAGTTTGTTTCGAAAATATCCAAATAGAATGGCTCATCATAATTAGGTGTAACCAAATCAGATGCTCTTGACAAATCCTGTTTTAATGCAATAAACGCGGTTTCAGTGTCAGACGTCCAAGGCAATTCAGCCTTAAGATTTCGAACGCCAACTTGCTTCATTAGGCCCCTTAAAGGGGCAGTTTTACCTACATAGTCAGGAATGAACTTTCTGCTGTATCCTGTCAAACCAAGGAAAGAAAGCATTTCTCTCACTGTTCGCGGTTTTGGGTGTGTCAGAATTTGGTCTCTGTGTGTGTTCATTAAACCCACTGATTTGTGTGCGATTACCCGGCCCAAAAATGTTACCTCAGGTCGAACCAATTGCAACTTTTCTTTACTCACTTTGAAGCCACACTCCGCCAATCTATTCAACACGACAAGCGAGGCTGCCGCACAATCCGCTGCTGACGGGGCTGCAATGAGAAGGTCATCGACATATTGAATCAATGTACATCCATCTGGCAAATTACATGTTGACAGGGCCTCTTTGAGCACCTGATTGAAAATGCCAGGAGAAAGTGCAAAACCTTGTGGTAGACGTGTGTATCTGAATTTTTTTCCTCTGTATGTGAATGAAAAAATGTCTCTGAGTGACTCATGCAGTGGAAGACAAAAGAATGCATTTGCTAGATCAATACAAGTGAACCACTTTTGGTCACACGTAATATCTGATAGTGCAGTGTAGGGGTTTGGAACAGGTACAGTGTTAGTGTGTAATATGGCATTAATGGCACGCAAATCATGTGCCATACAATACTTTCCTGTTCCAGGTTTCTCCACCGGTAGAATTGGTGTGTTCCAATGTGAGTAAGATGGCTCTAACACTCCGACATTTAACAGACCTTCAATTGTTTCTGCAATTCCCTCTTCTGCTTCAGGTTTATGTTTATACTGCGGTCTGTTGATTGGTGTGTTTGATTTCAGGTGGAACAGGACAGGCGAACAGGTGGCCAGGCCAACGTCTGCGGGCCCTTTGGACCACAAACTGTCAGGCAGTTTTGACAGTTCAGCAACTGCATCAGGATGATCTGCTCTCTCTCTTCCATGTGTTTCTGAAATTTCTTGATGTTCAAGGGTCACTACATCATTAGACATACAAGTTATACGATAGATTTTAGAATTTGGTGCATAACATAAATTTGGAATTTGGGTGCTTTGCCACCATGCGTCGTCCAGCGCCCGCCTGACCATTGGTCCCAGATCACATGCTCCATGACCTTCGTGGACCGCCAATGTAATGTGAGGGGCCGAATTTTCTCCCACATTATACCAAGGCAGTTGTTCATCAGTTAATTTTACAGCCGCGGCTACACCTTCTGGCCCAATGTAAATGTTATTTGTTTGCACATTCCAGATCTGACCCTCAAGATCAGACTGGAATAATTCACGATAGGTGTCATCATTTTCCCTGTCATAAAAAAGAGTGACGTGGTATGGATCTCGTGGTGGGGAGTAAACTGCCAAGCTCATTATCCAGGGTCTCCACAGTTGGAATTGACTTAGAATGCCTTCCTCCAGCAGCCTTCCCCAGTAAATATCGGCTTTGGGTTGTTCACAGTTCTGAAGCAGATACTGAGTCTTTGAGTTTGTTCCCAGGCACGGGAAATGCTGTCCTCCTGGTAGAGTAACAGACAGTCCATCTGCAGAGCACATGATAGTAGCTCCCAGCTTCACAAGCAGGTCCCTGCCCTTGAGATTCACTGGCACTTGAGGTGACACCACATATTGATGTTTCACAGTCTGCTTTCCCAGCTTTGTCACGGCTGGATCGGTCAATGGCAGAGTCATTGGGACCCCGGAACAACCCACCACATTAACTGTGTGATAGGAAAGTGTGGCAACTCCTGAAAGGTTGACCGTTCACTTCCATCCTCCGTTGACATTGTATCCTCCATTTTAAGGGTCTGTTCAGTCTGTCCACTGTAACTTGGCTGTTCCTCCATTAATACTTCTGGGTCTGACATTTTTTCTTTACTTAGTGGGCGGGGAGGCGAGGTTAAGCCTTCATCTGCAGCTGAGGCTACCATTCTCCCTCCCCCACTTTGGGGCTGACATTTAACTGTCATTGACCTTTCTTTGGGACGAACTGTAGGTGGGCTGGTATATTCAACGTCCGCTATTCCTCCAAGAACCACTCCAGTTTGTCCATCTGGGCCATGAACTTGTCCCCCACCAAGAGTCATCACAGGCATGATGTATGATTGTGGTGGTGCACTAGGTGTTACTGCGGCCCAAGGATATAATTTTGGTGTGTGATGTCTGTTAGCATCTTCTGGGTTTGACATTAAATCCTTCATTTGGCTCTTTATCTTTTTATTTTCCTCCTTTCCTCCTTTATTTTCCTTAAAAACAGCCATTTACAGCACTTTACATGAGTTTCCTTTAAATTCTTGATTTCTTTTTTGGCTTTCTGGTTAACTGAACGTCCCTCTGTTTCCTTTTCCAGTTGTTCCAGTTTCTTCTCACATCTCTCTCCTTCCGTTTTAAACACAATGTTTAGGGCTATCTTCTCCTCCAGCCCTCTCTGTTGGGAGGCAATAATTTTCCTTACCTCCACATCCATCATTTTGCATTCTTTCTCCGCTATTTTTGATGATCCAGGGAAAGCCAAGCGAATGGCTTTTTTTAGCTGTTGCAGTTGCTCCTCCAGAGGCCTAAATGCCCTAGACCCACTAGATGTCGCGCTGGAGCTGTTTGCCATTTTCCTGAAACACAGGCTTACCTCCCTCTCAATGACGTTACTCGACTCCTCCTCCTGGGTCATCCCACTACGTCTCCTTGAGAGTTCTCAGAATTAGTCTCACCACTCCAACGGTCACAGTCTCCTCCTGACCTGCTCGGTGACACACAGTTAACCCAGTGCGTCAGAGATTTGACCGTGGTTTTATTAATGTTCACACTCAATCACAATGTTTCACTCTCCCATTTAATTTAATAAAACCAAACTCATTGTGTGCTGTACTTTGTGCACGCTACAGCCACACAGTTTAACACATTCTCACCACACCAAGTCGCCACAAAACCTGCGTCAAGGCGCTATCAACATCACATAATGATAAATAAACACCATTCTATTTTAACCGGTGGGAGAGTGATGAACCAGTCAAACCCAAACTCCTCAAGAGTTCACCATTTTACTTATTTTACTTCAACACTGAACAATCAAACTCCACTTAGTCTCATTTACTCCAGACACCATTAACCATTTCAAACACACAGTCACAAACAATTCATGTCAGCCACACAATTTCAAAAAGCCAATTATCTCCTTTTAAATAATTTCTTACTTCGGGACTTCTCCACCACTAACTCCACAAATTTTAAGAAAGCATATTAAAATCAGTACCGGTTATTACCGCTTCTACCATGGAGAAAACAAACATAGCCGCCTCGGTGACTTCATACTCGGGGTCATCCGCCTGTATGGCTAGTTCAATCACCCCTTTAAATAAAAGTAAACACCGACTAATATATTGATCCAAGTCGTCCAGGTCTATTTCTGAACTTACTGACACCTCATAAGGGGCATCTCCCTCTTCTGTCTGTGCAGAACAGTCACAGTTCACCTCCAGAAGCCCCTCTGCCCCTGTAACTTCAATGTGACAGGACGCTGATCGCAACATTATTAGGTTTTTATATAACTGTATATGAACAGGAATTTATCAATATTAAGTGGGGTTTTTTTGTTTAAAATATGTGTGTAAATGTAAATCAATTTCTTACTTTTCACAAGTCCACTTTATTGCGTGCTCATAGATTCACTTCTGTTAAAGTTATTCAACAAATGTATTTTTATTTATTTATTTATTCCTTATGGATTATGTCACGCTTATTAGTGGCTCATATGTGCTTAAACTTATGTCTAGAGTTGAACACAGAGGTAGAGCATCATTCCATCCTTTTTAGGGTGACAAACTCCACTTTCTCTGTATCAAAACAGCTCATAACCTTTTAACAATTTTATCTAAAGGTATTATTAATTAAGATTCTTCTAGGGGAATAAATGTGTGGTTTTCTAAGTACACTTAAATTTTGTCTCAAATTAATTCACTACAATTTGATCCAAATTGTAAACACTCACCTCAGCATATACCACAATAACTCAGATTTAAATGTACTATATCTTATATTATCACGAAAAAGCAACTGGGTTAAGCAAGCATATTTGTCTGTAGTCTCACGCTGAAAGAAAAAGACGCTCACAGTCTTATAACTTCATATATATCTTGCTTGAATCAAAAGCATTTTAAACTTTCCAATTTTCAGCCATGCAACACAAGAGAAATATGCCAACCACAGTCATTAATCATATATTCACAGCAATAATACAGCAAGCTTTAACAATACTTGCAAAGCATAATTATAACAGTCAATCACACTCTAAACAAAAATGAACGTCCTCTATGTACCTCACAGCAGCCACGTCATTTGCATGTTCACACACAATCCAAACATAGCTCGCAGCGCTGCAGCACGCTATCGTCACACACAGCCTCGTTTCACACTCAACTCTCTATCTTATTTTACAAAGACGTCTTATATTTACACTCACTCTCAGGCCTGAAAGTTTTAGCGCCTACACAATTTTGACAAATTTAAGATAACGGGTCCAACCGAAGAAAGTCCAACTTTTTTGTAATCAATTAACCAGTATCAGACTCTAACTGTATCTGGCCTCATCTCTAAAATCCCTAACTCAATTTAGAGTGTCCAAAAAAGCGCAGATACCGTTCAACACGGTAAGGAGACTCTAACTCCTAGTTATTCTGGAGTGCCCCAAATTCCACAGTGACCAACTGACTATCCCTCAAAGAGGACAAGGCCTAGGCGTCCCTGGCCTTGGCAAGCGTTACCTCTGAGCACTGCGCTTCCTAGTGGACTCTAACCACCGTTCTCACAAATTTATAATACTTTTAAACAACAGACAACACCCAAAGACAAGAGTATGACTGAGGCAGATGCAACGTTATGGACAATGGAGACTCTAACTCGCAACATGACCAACACAGATGCAATCTTTAGACCAATGGAGACTCTAACTCACAAACTGACGAATTCCCTATCAAACTACCTGAGCCTCTAACTCAGTATTATTTTCCTTTACCTTGGGACTCTGACCCAGTATTATTACCTTTACCTGAGACTCTAACTCAGTATTATTACCTTTACCTGAGACTCTAACTCAGTATTATTACCTTTACCTTACTTCAAATTTCAACACTCATGAGATTTTTCATCAAAATCAAAACAGGCCTTCACCAGTAATTTCAGTGAGTAGACTTTTAATTTATACAATCCAATTTGGCACAGTTTGGATTTACATTCAACAGGTTGTGCCTTACCTTTAGATGTGCTGGCCTGCCCACTCACGTCAGACCACTGGCTCGTGCCTGCCCGTTCGACCAACTCGGACCGTCCAAACCTCAAAATCTTCCTCCCCAATACCACAGGACGAGCCCCCAAAACTGTTACGGATTCAAATATTGAGGAGGGATACAGGAGGAAAACCCAAAATAACAACACTGGTCCGGCCGGGTCAAGTCAAACGATGATTTAATGAACACACGCGTGGGAGATGGACACCATACAGCAGACAGCATCAGATCTCATTACAAACTCCACACACTCATTGTTTTATGAAAATCAGGGTATTAGAACGCCCCCTCATGCGTACAGGTGGTACAATACAGTCAATATTGACAACTTTAGACACAGCAAGAAAAACATTCTCATCGTCTCGAGGACAGACACTGGCTCCCACGCCTCTCCTTAGAGCGAACTGTCCCCTAGAGAGACACAACATTACAGCTGCAAGGTTTTACAAATTGTCAAGTTGACCTGTATATAATACGCTGAATCAGGGATACAATATTAAATGCATGTTAGTTTAATGAACTACCACTACTTAAAAACTTAATGAAAAGATATAACTGAATAAAAATCACAAAGAATCACATAATATCAGTGTTGTGTAAGCGCATGCAACCTCCTGGGCCCAAAGTCATTCCACACCATGGATCAGCCAGTCATAACGCTGACTGAAGTTTTTGACCTTTATTGACTCAGGCACAACTCTATAATGGGCAACAAACTGCCATATGTATAAGGTGATCATGTTTACACCTGCAAAGAGAAATCATATAATTATTCTGACACCTGTAAATAAAAGATTAACACCAGGTTATAACAATCACTGTAATACAAATGTTAAATGTAATGTCAATAGCTTCAATCAATGTTTAATGCAATGCTTATTAAATGATTCTGATATAATGATGATGCTACTGCTAAAAATGAAGTAAAACACCCCTTTTTAACCGACACTTTCATGATTGTTGTGACTACCTGTTTGTGAGAAGCTTTTGTCACAGTGTCTGCACTTGTATGGTTTCTCTCCTGTGTGGACACGTTTGTGTCTTTTAAGCTGACTTGCAGTGGTGAAGGATGACCCACACTGATCACAGACATGCTTTTTAACCCCACTGTGAATGAGTTCATGCTGTTTTAAGTCCTTTGGTCTGGGGAAGCCTTTCCCAAATTCTTTACAGTAGTTCATTTTGTCTGCAGTGTGTCTACATTGATATATTTTTAGGGTCTTTTGATGACTGAAAGTTTTTCCACAAAGGTCACAATGAAAGTCTTTCCCACCACCATTTTAATCCTGAACATCGCCTGAAATAAAGAGCATCTTTGCCAACGTCCAGTTACCTTTTATTGCTTACATGATAACACTTAGGTCAGTTTAATGTGCTACAAAAACTATAATAGTAACAAAAGTATTATAATAATTAGAGAGATACTGACCTGAATTACTAGATCAGATATCGGAGAAATAAAAAATGTAATCCGATCCATTAAATATCACAAAAGCATCTCACAAAACTTGCGACATGGCATAATCGAGCTCAAAACCTTAGCACGTCGGAGCACTACGAGTCAATCATGAAGCTGATCAATGATCAGCTGATCAGCTTTTCTGTCGCCACTCCCACCTCTCTTGTTTGTTTATCGCCCATTTTTTGCCAGAAAGAGGAAACCAGCAGATAAACAACAGCAGCACGTTTAAGCTTGATAAGCTGTTGTTAGAATTTATTTAATATTACTTTCTACACCAGGATCTTTTTCTACGCAGCTGACGGCTGGTAACTGTGCAGGGGCGGATCTAGCAAAGTTTAGCCAGGGGGGCCGATAGGGCATGAACAGGGAAAAGGGGGCACAAAGACATACTTTTCTTTCTTATTCTCATGTCTATCTTTTATTGAATACATATCAGGATCTTACAACCAAAGTTTTTATCTGATGTACAATGTATAGAAATCCATTACTATATATAGTAACTGTTAAGTCTAATATACCCTGGTAAGCTATAGTACTTTTTCCTTTGGAAAGATACCATCTATGTAGTCTACAATTCTGTTGAAGAAAGATGTTGAATCTATGTAATTATTGTAGAAAGAGTACTGATTTCTGTGCATTAATTTTTTTTTTACATGTGCATTAAATTAAAGACGATTACGTCAATTAAGCATTATGAGGTTGAGGGTGGGGAGGATGGTTCCCCTTTTTTTTCCTGGGAATTTGCAACCCTATTAGTTAGGTTGCTTAATATTTCCACTAAAAACTGATTTAAAAAAAACAGAATACGGAGGATGGAGCAGGTTTAAGTTTAATAGATTGATCAGTATTGCTGAACTATGAAATATTTTGGGTGCAGTGTATTTTTTGCATAAAGGTATAACAGAATAGTTAGTTTTGCTTGTTTTTTTTTAAAACTTTGAGTAGCAACTTATACAAAATGCAGCAAGATATAAAAAAATGTTTATTCATTATAAAATACGCTATATTGGATTTATATCGGTATTGGCAGATGTCCAAATTTATGATCTTTTATGATATGGTTATCGGTATCGGACATAAAAAGTGGTATCGTGCCATCTCTAATAATAATACTAAATTAATTATACGACAAGAGTAATATAATTCTCAAATACTATCACTAAAAAAACTGTGATTCAAATCTAAATAATCACTCAGAGCTGCTTTTCCATCCAGTAAAATTACTAACATACTAACACAATGTAATGAGCAGAGTTGTTCCAAACAGTCGGGTTAAAATGACAAGATGAAAATAAAAATACATACCTCACAGTAACTGCACTTGTAGAGTCTTTCTGGTGTAAGTAAGTAAGTAAGTAAAATTTATTTATATAGCGCTTTTCACAGATAAAAATCTCAAAGTGCTTTACAACACAGGAAATGGGAATATAAAAACAATATAACAGTAAATAAAACAATGTAAAACAATAAAACTATAAAAACAGCATAAGAAGAAATTAATAAAAATTGCTTTTCTAAATAAAAATGTCTTCAGCTGTTTCTTAAAAGAATCAATGGAGTCCATGGATTTGTTGGTGTTCTTTCAGGTTACGTGGAGTTTTAAAAGTCTTCTCACACAGGTCACATTTATAAGGTCTCTCCTCAGAGTGGGTAAACGTGGCGTTGTAACTGTGTGCCTGTTAAACATAGTTTACCACACTGTACACACAGTACAGCTGTACACATCATGTCTGGTGTGAATGTGTAGGTGTGTATTTCGACTCCCTATCTGGCTGAAAGTTTTTCCACAAATGTCACAGCTGTATGCCTTAATTCCAGAGTGGGTAACTAGATGACTCTGTAAGCTGCTAATGTGAGCAAAAGCTCTGCCACACTGATCACAGCTGTACGCTTAACTCCACTGCGGATGAGTTGGTGTGTTTTTAAGTATGAAGCTGAGGAAAAAGACCTTCCACAAATATCACACTTGTATGGTCTCTCTCCAGTGTGGATGACCTGGTGTGTTTTTAAGCTTCCAGACTGAGTAAAAGACTTTCCACAGTCGCCACAGCTGAACCGTCTTTCTCCAGTGTGGATGACCTGATGCTGTGTTAGTGAAGCTTTCGCAGTAAAATCTTTCCCACACTCGTCACTGCTGTATTTTTTTTTCTCTCTTTCCTCTGTGAGGTTTGTCGGCCTCCTGAGAGCGCTGACTTCTCGGTCCATGTTGGTCCTGCAGTGACAGAGATACAAACAGAGGCAGTGAGTGAAATGCAGTCGTGGAACAAAACCTGAACCTTCCAACTCCCTCCATTAACACTAGTTTTAAACCCGAGGCTGGTAGTGATGTGTCGAACGAGTTCGCTCTAAGAGCCGATTCTTTGTATCGAATGAGATGAACAGGCTTCTGTCGGGGGGAGCCAAATAATCTCTCTCAGTTCTGCTGAAAATTCATGCAGGCAGACTTTAGACTTTAGTTCACCATGTTCACCATCGAGCAAATCACATACTAAGACAGTGGTTCCCAAACTTTTTTTCCTGGGCCCCCCTTGTTTTTTTTTTTTGTTTTTTTTCCTGTCCCATTTGGTTCTTTAGCCGTCAGAATTGTTGTCTGAAGACCAACAAAGATACCCAATGGATTTATTTTGCCAAATGGATCATCATGGCATTGCCGTATTGATCCATTTGATCGACCTTTGTTTTTATTATTTATTTTATTTTATTTTCAGTTGTTACAGATGGGACAGATATGAGTGAGGGATAGGAAAGGGAGAAAGAAAGAGGAAGGAAAAGAAAAACAGAAGGGGAGAGGGACAGTGAGAAAGGGGGGGAAAAATCTCCTGGATCACCCGTTGAGAGAAAAAGAATAGAAAACAAGCAAAAAAAAAAAACAAAGCAACATACTAAACACAACACCATCGCATTAATCTAGCTAAGTGTAAACAGCAGTAAATACTAAATATTGAATGTTGTTGTGCAGCACGCAGGACAGACAGCGCACAATGTGCTTTGAAGTAGCAGCCAATAAAGGTGTGATTTAAGTCTACGAACAGTGAACACCCGTGTGCACACCTGTGTGGATCAGCGCGCTTGTATTCAAATGGTTTCCCCATGTAATGGTCTGCTAGAGGATGTAGGGAGCCATAGCCCTGTCCCCCAGGGCATGAAGCAGGCATGGAGGAGATCCAGGCACCAGACATCCAGAGGCCCCAGAGTGCGAGAGCCCAAGGAGGACCACCGGAGGGGCATCCGTGCCACCCTCATGGAAAGGGCTGAGGATCCCCAGACAAGGGGTCACCCAGTAGCCACCGAGCAGAAGCTAGAGAGGGCTGCACCGGCGTGCCCGCTGGCTCTGCCGGCAGCCAGCTGTGCCAGAGTGAACCGAGCTGCAGGCCCAGAAGCCGGAGGCCCGAGGGCCCCCCGCGCAACAGGCGCCAGGCCCCGTCAAGTAGCCACCGGGAGTGAGCTGGTACATACCTGAGCGCTCAGCCCTGGACACCAAGAACCACCAACGCACCAACCCCTGAGGTCATCAGTCACCGGCAGGGAGTGTGGTGAGGGGAGATAGGCCTCCATACTTTGGAGGGCCTGGGAGTTCCCAGAGAGGTAGAGTCTAAGACCCGACCTGACACATAGACACAGACAAACAGGCACACACAGACACAAACATGCATTCCCACCCTCATGCACACATATACACACATATGGTTTCTCTCAAAATGTAAAAGAACCCACCCACCACTTTAATCACACTCTAGATCTTGTTTTAACATATGGCATAGAAACTGAACATTTAACAGTGTTTCCTGAAAACCCTCTCCTGTCTGATCATTTCTTGATAACATTTACATTTACAATAATTGATTACGCAGCAGTGGAGAGTGGACTTTATCAAAGTAGATGTCTTTCTGAAAGCGCCGTAACTAAGTTTAAGAATATAATCCAGCCACTGTTATCATCGTCAATGCCCTGTACCAACACAGAGCAGAGCAGCTATCTGAACGCTACCACAACAGAGGTCGATTATCTTGTTAATAATTTCACCTCCTCACTACGTACGACTCTGGATACTGTAGCTCCGGTGAAAACTAAGGTCTCTAATCAGAAGTACCTGACCCCGTGGTATAATTCTCAAACACGTACCCTAAAGCAGATGACTCGTAATCTGGAGAGGAAATGGCGTGTCACAAATTTAGAGGATCATCATTTAGCCTGGAGAAATAGTTTGTTGCTTTATAAGAAAGCCCTCCGCAAAGCCAGAACAGCTTACTACTCATCACTGATTGAAGAAAATAAGAACAACCCCAGGTTTCTCTTCAGCACTGTAGCCAGGCTGACGAAAAGTCAGAGCTCTTTTGAGCCAACCATCCCTTTAACGTTAACTAGTGATGACTAGTTAGACTCTTTTTCTCCAATCGATCTTTCTGAGTTAACTTCAATAATTACTTCCTCCAAACCATCAACGTGTCTTTTAGACCCCATTCCTACAAAACTGCTCAAAGAAGTCCTGCCATTGATTAATTCTTCGATCTTATATATGATCAACCTATCTCTAATAATCGGCTATGTACCACAGGCCTTCAAGGTGGCTGCAGTTAAACCTTTACTCAAAAAGCCATCTCTAGACCCAGCAGTCTTAGCTAATTATAGGCCAATCTCCAACCTTCCTTTCATATCAAAAATCCTTGAAAGAGTAGTTGTCAAACAGCTAACAGATCATCTGCAGAGGAATGGTTTATTTGAAGAGTTTCAGTCAGGTTTCAGAGTTCATCACAGCACAGAAACAGCTTTAGTGAAGGTTACAAATGATCTTCTTATGGCCTCTGACAGTGGACTCATCTCTGTGCTTGTCCTTCTTGACCTTAGTGCAGCATTCGATACTGTTGACCATAATATCCTGTTAGAGCGATTAGAACATGCTGTAGGTATTACAGGTATTGCACTGCAGTGGTTTGTATCATATCTATCTAATAGACTCCAATTTGTGCATGTAAATGGAGAGTCCTCTTCACACACTGAGGTTAATTATGGAGTTCCACAGGGTTCAGTGCTAGGACCAATTCTGTTTACATTATACATGCTTCCCCTAGGCAGCATCATTAGAAGACATAGCATACATTTTCACTGCTATGCAGATGACACCCAGCTCTATCTGTCCATAAAGCCAGATAACACACACCAATTAGTTAAACTGCAGGAATGTCTTAAAGACATAAAGACTTGGATGGCCACTAACTTTCTGCTTCTTAACTCAGATAAAACTGAGGTCATTGTACTCGGCGCTGAAAAGCTTAGAAATATGGTATCTAACCAGATTCTTACTCTGGATGGCATTACCTTGGCCTCCAGTAACACTGTGAGGAACCTTGGAGTCATTTTTGATCAGGATATGTCCTTCAACGCACATATTAAACAAATATGTAAGACTGCGTTCTTCCATTTGCGCAACATCTCTAAAATTAGAAATATCCTGTCTCAGAGTGATGCTGAAAAACTAGTTCATGCATTTATTACTTCCAGGCTGGACTACTGCAATTCGTTATTATCAGGATGTCCAAAAAACTCACTGAAAAGCCTTCAGTTAATCCAAAATGCTGCAGCAAGAGTACTGACAGGGACTAGAAAGAGAGAGCATATTTCTCCTGTTTTGGCTTCCCTTCATTGGCTTCCTGTTACATCCAGAATTGAATTCAAAATCCTGCTCCTCACATACAAGGTCTTAAATAATCAGGCCCCATCTTATCTTAATGACCTTGTAGTACCATATTACCCTATTAGAGCACTTCGCTCCCACTCTGCAGGCCTACTTGTTGTTCCTAGAGTATTTAAAAGTAGAATGGGAGGGAGAGCCTTCAGTTTTCAGGCCCCTCTTCTGTGGAACCAGCTTCCAGTTTGGATTCGGGAGACAGACACTATCTCTACTTTTAAGATTAGGCTTAAAACTTTCCTTTTTGCTAAAGCATATAGTTAGGGCTGGACCAGGTGACCCTGAATCCTCCCTTAGTTATGCTGCAATAGATGTAGGCTGCCGGGGGATTCCCATGATGCATTGAGTTTTTCCTTTCCAGTCACCTTTCTCACTCACTATGTGTTAATAGACCTCTCTGTATTGAATCATGTCTGTTATTAATCTCTGTCTCTCTTCCACAGCATGTCTTTTATCCTGTCTTCCTTCTCTCACCCCAACCGGTCGCAGCAGATGGCCGCCCCTCCCTGAGCCTGGTTCTGCCGGAGGTTTCTTCCTGTTAAAAGGGAGTTTTTCCTTCCCACTGTCGCCAAAGTGCTTGCTCATAGGGGGTCATATGATTGTTGGGCTTTTCTCTGTATCTATGAAGCGCCTTGAGGCGACATTTGTTGTGATTTGGCGCTATATAAATAAAATTGAATTGAAAATTGAATTGAATATACAAACACTCAGCACTCACCCAACGTAAGGATAGACATAAATGGACATGTACACACAATCACACTCCCCAAACATACTCTATACCCCGGGCCCAGGTACCTAGACCCAAGAGATGTTACCCTTTCCCTCAGGGTGGAGGCAAGCAGACTGCCCCAGGCTCCGCAGCAGCAGGGAGGCCAATTGGACGGCCAACACCTCCTCCCAGCCCTCCTGCCCCGATGGCCAGCAGAGAACGGGAGTGTGTGAAGACCCCATACCTCCCTCCTCCCGCTCATGTGTAGTGTTGCTGCATGTTGTTCTAAAGTGCATTCAAAACAAGGGAGAGCATGGTGCTGCTGCCAGAGAGCAGCAGGTGTTAGCACGGCCCCTCCCGAGAACCCTCAATGTCTACGTGGATTTAAAATTGAGAGGTGGGCACCGGCACCAGAGGTGGGGTTGAATACACAGACCGTCTGGACGCCGTTAATGTGCCCACCCTCAAGGCCCTATATATATATATGTGTGTTATTAGAGTGTGAGTAATGCGGATGTCTAAGTTGTGGAATAAAATTGAGGCACAGGTGGCTAGACAGGTGATTATGTTAGTTTAAATGAATCAACACCCCCGAGTCATTCTAACTACCAGAAATCGCGAAGCACAGGTCGAGGGGGCGGTGTGGCAACAATTTTTCACACCAGTCTATTAATTAATGAAAGACCAAGACAGACTTTTAATTCATTTGAAAGCCTGATGCTTAACATTGTCCACCCCAGCTGTGAAACTCAGAAACCAGTCTTACTTGTTATCATCTATCGTCCACCTGGGCCTTACACAGAGTTTCTGTCTGATTTCTCAGACTTTATATCTAATTTAGTTCTGAGCTCAGATAAAATAATTATTGTGGGTGATTTTAACATCCATGTTGATGCTAAAAATGACAGCCTCAACATGGCATTTAATCTGTTGTTAGACTCAATTGGTTTCTCTCAAAATGTAAAAGAACCCACCCACCACTTTAATCACACTCTAGATCTTGTTTTAACGTATGGCATAGAAACTGAACATTTAACAGTGTTTCCTGAAAACCCTCTCCTGTCTGATCATTTCTTGATAACATTTACATTTACAATAATTGATTACGCAGCAGTGGAGAGTGGACTTTATCAAAGTAGGTGTCTTTCTGAAAGCGCTGTAACTAAGTTTAAGAATATAATCCAGCCACTGTTATCATCGTCAATGCCCTGTACCAACACAGAGCAGAGCAGCTATCTGAACGCTACCCCAACAGAGGTCGATTATCTTGTTAATAATTTCACCTCCTCACTACGTACGACTCTGGATACTGTAGCTCCAGTGAAAACTAAGGTCTCTAATCAGAAGTACCTGACCCCGTGGTATAATTCTCAAACACGTACCCTAAAGCAGATGACTCGTAATCTGGAGAGGAAATGGCGTGTCACAAATTTAGAGGATCATCATTTAGCCTGGAGAAATAGTTTGTTGCTTTATAAGAAAGCCCTCCGCAAAGCCAGAACAGCTTACTACTCATCACTGATTGAAGAAAATAAGAACAACCCCAAGTTTCTCTTCAGCACTGTAGCCAGGCTGACAAAAAGTCAGAGCTCTTTTGAGCCAACCATCCCTTTAACGTTAACTAGTGATGACTTCATGAACTTCTTTACAAATAAAATTTTTATCATTAGAGAAAAAATTACCAATAATCATCCCACAGATGTAATATTATCTACAGCTACTCTTAGTTCCATTGATGTTAAGTTAGACTCTTTTTCTCCAATCGATCTTTCTGAGTTAACTTCAATAATTACTTCCTCCAAACCATCAACGTGTCTTTTAGACCCCATTCCTACAAAACTGCTCAAAGAAGTCCTGCCATTGATTAATTCTTCGATCTTATATATGATCAACCTATCTCTAATAATCGGCTATGTACCACAGGCCTTCAAGGTGGCTGCAGTTAAACCTTTACTCAAAAAGCCATCTCTAGACCCAGCAGTCTTAGCTAATTATAGGCCAATCTCCAACCTTCCTTTCATATCAAAAATCCTTGAAAGAGTAGTAGTCAAACAGCTAACAGATCATCTGCAGAGGAATGGTTTATTTGAAGAGTTTCAGTCAGGTTTCAGAGTTCATCACAGCACAGAAACAGCTTTAGTGAAGGTTACAAATGATCTTCTTATGGCCTCTGACAGTGGACTCATCTCTGTGCTTGTCCTTCTTGACCTTAGTGCAGCATTCGATACTGTTGACCATAATATCCTATTAGAGCGATTAGAACATGCTGTAGGTATTACAGGTATTGCACTGCAGTGGTTTGTATCATATCTATCTAATAGACTCCAATTTGTGCATGTAAATGAAGAGTCCTCTTCACACACTGAGGTTAATTATGGAGTTCCACAGGGTTCAGTGCTAGGACCAATTCTGTTTACATTATACATGCTTCCCCTAGGCAGCATCATTAGAAGACATAGCATACATTTTCACTGCTATGCAGATGACACCCAGCTCTATCTGTCCATAAAGCCAGATAACACACATCAATTAGTTAAACTGCAGGAATGTCTTAAAGACATAAAGACTTGGATGGCCACCAACTTTCTGCTTCTTAACTCAGATAAAACTGAGGTCATTGTACTCGGCGCTGAAAAGCTTAGAAATATGGTATCTAACCAGATTCTTACTCTGGATGGCATTACCTTGGCCTCCAGTAACACTGTGAGGAACCTTGGAGTCATTTTTGACCAGGATATGTCCTTCAACGC
This sequence comes from Neolamprologus brichardi, assembly GCF_056152115.1. Classification (NCBI taxonomy): domain Eukaryota; kingdom Metazoa; phylum Chordata; class Actinopteri; order Cichliformes; family Cichlidae; genus Neolamprologus; species Neolamprologus brichardi. The sequence goes on from NC_142112.1 coordinate 3,338,599, forward strand.
ACATATTAAACAAATATGTAAGACTGCGTTCTTCCATTTGCGCAACATCTCTAAAATTAGAAATATCCTGTCTCAGAGTGACGCTGAAAAACTAGTTCATGCATTTATTACTTCCAGGCTGGACTACTGCAATTCATTATTATCAGGATGTCCAAAAAACTCACTGAAAAGCCTTCAGCTAATCCAAAATGCTGCAGCAAGAGTACTGACAGGGACTAGAAAGAGAGAGCATATTTCTCCTGTTTTGGCTTCCCTTCATTGGCTTCCTGTTAAATCCAGAATTGAATTCAAAATCCTGCTCCTCACATACAAGGTCTTAAATAATCAGGCCTCATCTTATCTTAATGACCTTGTAGTACCATATTACCCTATTAGAGCACTTCGCTCCCACTCTGCAGGCCTACTTGTTGTTCCTAGAGTATTTAAAAGTAGAATGGGAGGGAGAGCCTTCAGTTTTCAGGCCCCTCTTCTGTGGAACCAGCTTCCAGTTTGGATTCGGGAGACAGACACTATCTCTACTTTTAAGATTAGGCTTAAAACTTTCCTTTTTGCTAAAGCATATATTTAGGGCTGGACCAGGTGACCCTGAATCCTCCCTTAGTTATGCTGCAATAGATGTAGGCTGCCGGGGGATTCCCATGATGCATTGAGTTTTTCCTTTCCAGTCACCTTTCTCACTCACTATGTGTTAATAGACCTCTCTGTATTGAATCATATCTGTTATTAATCTCTGTCTCTCTTCCACAGCATGTCTTTTATCCTGTCTTCCTTCTCTCACCCCAACCGGTCGCAGCAGATGGCCCCGCCCCTCCCTGAGTCTGGTTCTGCCGGAGGTTTCTTCCTGTTAAAAGGGAGTTTTTCCTTCCCACTCTCGCCAAAGTGCTTGCTCATAGGGGGTCATATGATTGTTGGGCTTTTCTCTGTATCTATGAAGCGCCTTGAGGCGACATTTGTTGTGATTTGGCGCTATATAAATAAAATTGAATTGAATTGAATTGAATTGAATTGAAGGGGACGGGGGATGCCTCCCCTGCAGACCTGGTGACACACCCGCACCCCAAGGACCTACCTGTATGGGTGGGTGTGTTGGAGCGGGAAGAGGGAGGCAGCCGGGGATGGGGAGGAAAAGAAGGGAGGGGCAAGATGCCCCTCCCTAGGGCCAGCTCCCCCGCTGACCCCAGTAGGCGCCCCCATCCTCTGGCACCCACCAAGGCAAGGGAGCCCAGGCCCATCCAGACCGGGGCCTACGGCAGCAGCACCGCCAAGCCCCTCAGGACCCGGGGCAGCCCACCCGACCCTACCGCAGAGGAAACTGTACCCACCCCAACATTCAATCATCTCCCAGACTGCACAAGACAATAGACACTCGGGTTAAGTTTATTCTCCACCTCTCCTATGTCTCTCCCCCACCTGCAGAGTGGACTCCTGCAAGGATGGAACAACCTCCCTGCCAGTTGAAGAGCCCTTTAGTTAGGCCAATGCACCAGAGGACCCCTGTGCCAGGGCTGAGCCCCGTGCACCCACCCGCCCAAAACCTCTGTGACACACCAACGAGGACCGAAGCCCCCAAGGCCCAGCCAGAGCCCTAGCATGGAGGCGAACCACCCCCAAACCGCAAGCCCCCACGCCTGCCCCGGATCCACTCAGGGGCAGCCAGGCTACCAGGCCAGTAACCTACGTCCGCTAGCACAGACCCTCCCCCAGCCCTGCTGCATGCAGCCACAAGGAGAACACCCTCTAAGAGCAACCAGAGCCACTATCCAGGTTATGACCACAACCCCTGGGTTAAGCCCTCCAGGGATAACTCCAGGGATGATGTTTGAGCTGATAAATGGTAGGTCTGAATTAGATTATTGCATAGTGCCTGTTCAACATCTAGCCAGGGCTCATCTAAGAAGGTACATTTTAACCATCCTGAGATGAACTGAAGTCTGTTGGCTAAGAAATATTGTTGAAAATTGGGTAGATCTAATCCTCCTTTATCCTTGGTTCTTTGAAGGTTTTTTAAGCTTATACGCGGGGGTTTATCTTTCCAAAGGAATTTAGAAACAAGATCATCATTTTTATAGTGGCGACCCTTCCCATGAGTGATATGGGTAGAGATTTCCATCTAGTCAGATCGCCTTCTACTTTCTTTAGAAGTGGGATGTGGGAAGTCTGAACGCTTAGGAGAGACATTAATACCTAAATATTTAATATTTCCAGATTGTAGTGGGGCAGAAGAAGAATTATGGAAGGAGCAGTTAATTGGAAGAACTGTAGATTTTTACCAGTTAATTGAATAATCTGAAACTCTTGAAAACCAGTTTATTAGAGTAATTACCTCAGAAAGGTTGGTTTGTGAGTTTTGGAGACAAAGCAACACATCATCCGCATAGAGACTGATTTTATGTTCTACATTCTTGCACTTTATGCCCTTAATTGTTGTAGCCTGTCTAATTGCTGCTGCTAGTGGTTCAATAAAAATTGCAAACAGTGAAGGGGAGAGTGGGCATCCCTGCCTGGTGCCCCTCAGGAGACAGAAGCTGGAGGATGTCTGGTCATTTCTTCTGATACGAGCTGTTGGGGAATTATATAATATTCTTAGCCAGTTTATGAAAGAGTTTCCAAAACCAATGATTGTGGTGATGGGTCTGTGCTGGTGGGAGTGGGGAGGTGGGGGGATGATGGACCAAAGTGTCTCTATTGTTGGGGAAGGTGGAGGTGTCAAGGCTGTTTGATGGCTCATGAAACCAGCAGTAAAAGTCGTTGAGGGTGTTGGCCAACAGCAAGTCGTCAGTGGAGTGGGGCTGTGTGCTTCCTGAAGCAAAAATCTGCAATTTAAAGATGAATGGAAAAAAATCGCTCACAGATGACTAATGAACATTTGCATGCATGCTTAAGAGTTGCACTGACCCCATTTCACCCAAAGTTCAAAATTCTAGGTGCAAATGTCCATGAAACTGTCTCCCACTGAAATGAGAGCCAGCTCTGTCTTGCAGTATGATTTAAGTTACACTGTGTTAAGTTTGTCAAACATGTTTACTGCACAGTTCAAAGATCTTCTCAATTTTCCTGGATATTTAGTCTTTTTGTGGTGAATTGATTGTACATAAATGTTCTCCCAAAATAGTTGATTCTGTACCATTCACAGAGAGTTGGGGAATGGCTGCAATCCCAGCACTGTAAGATGGTGAATGACGTACGCTTAGGCCCCCTCCTCGATTCAGAGATGGTTCTTCTATTTTCTCGTACTTCTTCAGAAGTCACTTGGATGAGTGACGAAATGTTACCTCCAGATGAATAGAATCAACATTTTGGGATTTACTTACGTGGATGACTGACCATGCATCAAGACACCTTAATGTTGCATGTGCAACAGATGTGGTAAAAAGTATTGCATAATGTTATTGTTAAATTGTATTTTGCTTATAGTTAGTACTTGAAGTGGATTGCGATTGTCTGTTCAGCAGATGATTTAATGGGTAAATGAATAATTGATCAGGAGTTTCCAGACAAAAATATATATTGCTAAATAAATGTTATATAAAAATGAAAGAAAATATTTCTGTTGGTTCATTTAAACTGTTCAGACCCCAGATTTATTGGATCATGGAGGTAGTGGACCTCCTGCTACTTTAGTTGGGGACCCCTGCCCTACTATAATACATACAAATAAATCCAACAATCCCTTTGGTGACAACGGGAAGGAAAATCTCCCTTTTAACAGGTGACTGAAAGGTGACGGAGGAAGAAATACTCAATGCATCATGGGAAAACCGCCAGCAGCCTACACCTATTACATCATAACTAAGGGGAGATTCAGGGTCACCTGTCTTGTCATAACTATATGTTTTAGTAAAAGGGAAAGTTTTAAGTCTAATCTTAAAAGTAGACACAGTGTCTGCCTCACCAGGCCGTCACAGAGCAGCTGTATTTGTACTGACATTAGATTACACACAGATGCACTCTATTTAGTCATTCACACTCATCAGGCAACGTCTATGGGCAACTGACTGCACTCAGACCAAAGGGGACTGAATAATTACGCACACCCCACTTTGCAGTTATTTATTTGTAAAAAAATGTTTGGAATCATGTATGATTTTCGTTCCACTTCTCACGTGTACACCACTTTGTATTGGTCTTTCACGTGGAATTCCAATACAATTGATTCATGTTTGTGGCTGTAATGTGACAAAATGTGGAAAAGTTCAAGGGGGCCGAACACGTTTGCAAGACACTGTATTAGCAAAAGACAAGAGTGGGTTTACAGGAAACACTGTTAAATGTTCAGTTTCTATGCCATATGCTAAAACAAGTTCTAGAGTGTGATTAACATGATGGGTGGGTTCTTTTACATTCAAGATCAACAAAAGTGGCCAAGAAAAGATTGAGACCCATCAGACCAGGCAACATTTTTCAATCTCTGCAACATTCAGATTTTAGGGGCAGAATTTGTCTTAAACAACATAAAGCATGGATCCATCCTGCTGCTGGTGTAATAGCATGGAGATATTTGGTTGGCACAATGTGGGTCCCTTAGTACCAACTGACATCATTTACAGACCACAGCCTACCTGAGTCTCAGTTAGGGCTGGGCGATATATCGAGTTTTTCAAAAATATCGATATATTTTTATACGAGATATAAGATGTGATAATATCCTTTATATCGATATAGTCTATGTTACGTTATAATTATAGTTGTGGAGCCAAAAGCTTGCCTCTCTTTCGTCCACTTTTGTCTCTACGCAAAGTTACTCGACCTCGCCTCTCTCCTTAACTGAACACAACTCCTCCTCCTCCCCCATCGCGTCACCTGCAGGCAGCGACAAGATGGACACCGCAAAACTCCGTTAACGAGTTACTGTGCATCGCCCTGTACAGCGTCAACGTATTAACGAGCTAACCACGCTAACGCCATGCAGCCCAGAGCGGCTGCACAGGCTAAAATCCTTTCATTCTCTTAAAAGTTGACAGTGCGCCTTTTGTATGAATTCTGGTTGTGCTTGATAACCGCGAACCGATTTTATGTGGAACACGGCGCTCAGCAATCTGTCAAAAAATGTTTTAGTATGACTTTGGTAAGCTACGGAGCTGGACCGCTTGATGGATTATTGGAGCATTAAAGCTACAGAGGAGCCTCGCGTAGTAATACGTACTCTGCTTCAATGTAATATTACCGTATTGTGTGTGTATAAGGACCATAAATGGCACCTGTTGAGAGACATGGTTACGAAGATGATTTCAAACTCCAGCCTGTCAGTCAAACAGTAGAAGTTGGGAACAGAGCAGCTGTGAAATCTGTCTGTGTTATTATGCTCAGCGTCTGTTAGTTTTTTTTTTTTGACTGCACAGTTGTGAGCTCTTTGTTATGCACAAAAACAACAGTTTTCTTTTATTTATGGAGCATTACTATTTAATAAATGCTCATAATTTATTTTTGAGTAGTTTTTTTTATGTACATCTATGCTGTATGTTGATAAAAGTGCCTGTGTGACATCTGGGACACAGCTTGGACTAAGAACTCTTTTTGTTCTTACTTTAAAAAAATATTGAGATATATCGAGATATGAATTTTGGGTCATGTGGTGAAATAAGATTCACATCATGGATGTCCAGCTGAAAAATCTGCTGTCATGTCAACATAGACCAACAACTTCTGAAGAGAGGCAGTGCCAACAAAGGAAGCACTGATAAACGGAGCAAGTCAAACCACAACTTTAAATGATTATTTTCCAAAATTAATCTTTTTTATATCTCAAACACAAAATAGAATTTTTAATGCCTACAGCAACTTTGTTAAAATCTAAAAGATTTTAAAGATCTTATTTTTTCATAAATTTCAGGTCAGGATTTTCAGTAAGCTGCAGGAACCCTGTTCAGTGTGAGAACAGCCAAGTCTCCTCCTCTGACAAACCTCCATCTGTGTCACTGAGAACATTTGTCACTTCAGTCTTTGGTTTGATATACAGGAAATGACATCATGGATCACATTTGTAGTCATTAAACTATTTCTTTATTTAACATTTAAAATTTTGGTTTAACTGGTAAAGGATTTCATAACACAAACAACCTGAACAAAAAAAAACCCAACAAAAAATATCTGCAGAACACATGGATCAAAATACATTCAATAAAAACATAATAAGAGGAAACAGATTTTTTGATTCAACTACAGTAGAACAGTTTAGGAAGCTTAAAATGTAACGAGGCACATTTTCAATCATAGCTGCCTCATCAGATGTTTACAGGAGATTCCACCTGAAGTCTGTGGAGCCTGATCTCAAGGGTTTAAGTCTGACCCTGAAACCAGAAGAGGATCTTTCTGTCTCTGCAGATTCACCGTGATCCAGAGATGGGAGTGATTTCAGTCCTGGATGATCACGCTGATGTTTGCATAGAGCAGACAATGAGGTGAATGTTTTGGCACATTGGTAACAGTGAAACAGTTTATTAGTAACGTGGGATCGTTTGTGTTCGGAGTATGAACTGCAATTCCTGAAGCTCTTGTCACACCGGTCACAGCTGTAGTTTCCTTCCATGTGTGTACGTTCATGATAGTTACGATTACCTGATTGTGAGAAGCTTTTGTCACAGTGTCTGCACTTGTATGGTTTCTCTCCTGTGTGGACTAATTTGTGTTTTTTAAGTTGATTTGCAGTGGTGAAGGATGACCCACACTGATCACAGAGATGCTTTGTGACCCCACTGTGAATGAGTTCATGTTGTTTTAACTCACTTGTTGTGGGGAAGCCTCTCCCATATTCTTTGCAGTAGTTCGTGTGTCTACGTTGATGTCTTTTTAGGGTGATTTGATATCTGAAACCTTTCCCACAAAGGTCACAATGAAAGTGTTTCCCACCACCACAGCGATGACAGGGTTGAGAACTGGATCCAACTGTGTCGCTCTGCTTCTAAACAAAGACACTAAGACAGCGTAAGTAAGTCCTTCAACATTTTTATCGTGAACGTCGCCTGAAAAACAAAAAACAAAACATCATCTGTGTCAACATCCAGGACTAAGAAAAGACAAGACATAAAATAAAATCCATTTACTGTTTGCTTTATAATACTCAGCTTAATGTGTTGCAAAAACTATAATAGAAACAATACTACAATAACACTAATGTAATTCTCAACTGCTACCACTAAAATACTGTAATTCAAATCTGAATAATCACTCAGAGCTGCTTTTCCATGCAGCAGAAATGCTAACATGTTGCTAACAGTTGTTTCAGACAGTCAGACTAAAATCACAAGATAAAATACATACCTCACAGTAACTGCACTTGGAAAGTCTTTCTGGTGTGGATCTGTTGGTGTCGTCTCAGGTAACGTGGAGATTTAAAAGTCTTCTCACACAGGTCACATTTATAAGGTCTCTCCTCAGTGTGGGTAAACATGTGGCATCGTAACTCTGTGCCTGTTAAACATAGTTTACCACACTGATCACAGCAGTACACATCATGTCTGGTGTGAATGCGTAGGTGAATATTTCTGTACCCTACATGGCTGAAAGTTTTTCCACAAATGTCACAGCTGTATGCCTTTATTCCAGAGTGGGTAACTAAATGACTCCGTAAGCTGCTACTGTGAGTAAAAGCTTTGCCACACTGATCACAGGTGTACGCTTTAACTCCACTGTGGATGAGTTGGTGTGTTTTTAGGGCTTTCTTCCAGGAAAAAGACTTTCCACACAAGTCACAGCTGAACGGTCTCTCTCCAGTGTGGATGACCTGATGGATTTGTAGTGAATCCTTCTTAAGAAAATCCTTCCCACACTCTTCACAGCTGTACGCTTTAACTCCACCGTGGAGGAATTGGTGTGTTTTTAAGCTTCCAGACTGGGTAAAAGACTTTCCACAGTCGTCACAGCTGAACGGTCTCTCTCCATTGTGGACGAGTTGGTGTCTTTTTAGGGAAATCGCCCAGGGAAAATCTTTCCCACACTCGTCACAGGTGTATTTCTTCTTCCCCTTTGTTCTGTGAGGTTTGTTGGCCTCCTGAGAGCGCTGACTTCTCGCTCCATATTGGTTCTGCAGTGACAGATATACAAACACAGGCAGTGAGTGAAATGTAGGGCTGGGCATCGTCACTGATTTTGATTCGGGGAAATTTTGCCCCAGACAATCAGAAATATTAGCATTCTGATCAGTATATATCAGTACATATCCATATTTTATATTTCTAAAACAAAAGCTGACACTTCTGAGACTTCGTCAGAGGTGTAAGCATCACAGCAGATGCCTTTGTGTCAAAGTAACTGAGGATAAAACAGAAAAAAAATCAAGGAGATTTTCCTGGTCTGAGTATAAAAATATTCTGCAGTGGATCAAACACGAAAGAAAACCATGAATCAACATATAAACATTAGCTGATGCTGCTGAAGTGAAGTAGAGCAAAGTTACAGAGGGTTTATTAGAGACACAGCTAAACGTTTTGCATAACTTTAAAAAGTTTACATTTGTTCTGTATTGAACAGCAGAAATGAGGTTTTGTTGCTGGAAGGGAAAAAAAGAAACAAACAAACAAAACCAAAAAAGAAACAGCGCCCGACAGCGCTGTAAACAACAGTCTTCTTTTGCTGCTGGTTCAGTCAATTATGTTTCGAGAGTGACAAAACCTGCAGCTTCAGAATCTAGCGCCAAAAAAGATGTAAACATAAGAGGCGGACCCGCCGACGCATCAGAATCAGTGAGCTGCCGGCTTTCAGCCCCGACGTCTTTGTTTACGTCTTTGTGCAGAATCCGTGTAACTGCTCTCATTTACTGTTTTAGCTGTTTGGTGGTTGTTGAAATTTTCTGAAGTTTAACCTGAGATTCTGACATTTCGGGCAAAATTTATTCATATTTAAAAATCGTTTCAGGATTTTAATGAATCAATATCACGTTATCTAACCTAGAATCGATTTTAATCGATAATCAAACCCCCCCAGTGAAATGCAGTTGTGGAACAAACTGTCATTACTTTTCAACACAGTCCTCTTTGGTGACATCTGCTGGTCAAAATATGAAGCGTAGCTTGAATCTACAAATTATAATGAAGCGCTTCATTATGTTTAATATCATGTGACAGTTCTGTCTGATATCGGGCTGCTGTTGTGGTGCTTTGCACATGTATTTTTTGTTTGATTAAAAAGGTTTTGAAATTTGATGAATAAATAATTAATTTTGATGAATATCCTTATGTAAACATGTGCTATGGTGTGGTCTCCCTTTGCTTGTGACTTCTTGATGTTTGTAAACATAATAGGTATAAAATAAAAACATAGCATACAATAAAATACAACACAGTCATATAACAGGTTGGGAGGATGAGAGTTTTAGACGTGACTGATTATTTGCTGAAACTGTGATATTTTCCTCACCTTCTGTGTTGAGCTCATCGTTTCCTCTGTAGTGACTCAGCTGAGTCCAGATGGCTGAAAATGTTCCTCTGCTGCTCCGTCAGGCTCTTCTCCTCCTGCTGATCAGCTGAGACACAAAACAGATCTTTGTTAGGCTCCACACTGCACTGAAGAGTGTCTCATATGTTCATCTAACAACACAAAGTACAAATTTCACTCTGATTGGTTGTAGAAATCTTGTGAGACGTGTTGTGCTGCAAAGTGAGGAAACTCTCACTCACTTATACTTCAGGAGGAACTTTGTGACATTGGCTCTAATATTGTAAGCAGCCCTTTACTATGACAGGGCCAGAAAGTCCTATTTGAAGGTTTGGGAGAAGGACCATGTTAAAGGTGGATTGGGGTTTATACACTTTGTTATGATACAGGTAAGGCTGTAAGAGCCTGAGAAGGTGTCCTGAATGAACCTCTAAAACCAGTTTTCAGCTAACGACTCTGCTTCAGTCTGGAAAACAGCAACTACAAGTTTAAAGACTCCATCAACAATTCACACCCAGCAACAGCCTGAACAGCTCCTCCTGTGGTTTCCACAAACAGGGACAGACCTGTTACTCCCCCACTCCACACTTTCAACTGCTTCAGCCCCCCACCATTCATAATAACAGGGGCCCATACCTGATCACCACTTCACAAGTCTCTCCAGCCCCCATGATGCCTCTCTCCAAACTCCACCATCCCCAAAGTTTGATTCTGTTCATCTGGAAGTTTTCAGTGGGAGAAATTTCTATCACTCATCCAGGTGACTTCTTCAGTCTCAGCTGACTCCAACCTTATAAACACTACATTTACATAATGACTGAAACTAGCACCACTGAAGGAACAATGGGCTGGGAGGTCAGTTCCTTCATCATTAATATGCAAATTCTCATGACCATTGATCAACAACCAGCTATTTGACAAATGCTGTGATTGCAGCCATTCCCCAAACTGTTCGTGAAAGGTACTCATGGTCATTGATCAATGAGCTTTTATCAGTGAAAAGACTTTTCTGCTCCAACTTCTCCCAGCATGCTGAGCTAATGATTAGTTGGTGTTTTTCTCCAAACACTCTCTCACTCTTCTCTCAACGTGTTCACAATAAACTGTGAACAGACACCGAGGAGAGCAGCAGAAGACCTCATTCAGGAGCTAAACTCAGCACGAACTGAACTCACAGTAAAGTTAGCTCGGTGCTTACCTTTAGATGAGCCCACAAACCGAGAGAAACTCCGTGATGAAGCTGGAACTCTTTCCAAACACAGGAAACAGATCAGGGAGCAGAGACCCACGTGGTTCACGCTGATCTCAGCTACGATCCAGGAGACAAGGGTGGGCGGATCGATGCAGATATCGATCCAGACGTTGGTAGTGGTTTTTGATCGATACTAGTGATGTGAAGTTCTGTATCGTGGCTTCAAAGCTTGTGTCGAGTAATTGAGGGGGCGTTTCCGCGATGCGCGTATCGATGCTTGCTTCATTTATGGGAGGAGCTGAAAATGATGACGTCCGAAGCCTCGCTGCCCGGCTGTACCATGTGACTGGTTCATGAAGTGGTTCGAACTTTGCCGCGAGCTATGACAGCGATATAAACCCCTCAGACTTCATTCAAGATGTGGGTGTTTGATGGAGAGTTGCGGTTAGTGAGAGTTTGGAGACAGTTTGGAGGTTTATGAGAGTGAGGAGAGAAAGTCAGGAGAGAATGGAGCCAGCTAAGAAGAGGAGGACATCCTCCCCTGTGTGGGAACATTTTGATTTTATTCCTCCCAACAAGGTATGTAAATTTCTACAGAAGATGTATTTTCATAATACTGATGGTGCAATACAATTTATGTTAAGCGGCTTCACTTTTGCACAAGGTGAAGTGTTTACTATGTGCCAGGGAGCTGGGATATAACAACAACACCTCATCCATGCTTAGGCACTACAGAGCTTTGCATGAGAATAGGGGGAACACCGATTGTGGAGCAAGACCAGGTGAGCCATCAAATGCCATGATAATATAGCATGCAGTAATGTTACTAAATGATATAACAATATTATACAACTGTTATAAGTTACGTGTGTGATATTTATATTTGTGCTTTGTTTTTGTTGTCTTTCCTCAGGAGAACAATCTCAAATAGATGAAGACCTGGTTAGCATGGTGATTGAGGACTCCCAGCCATTTAGCATTGTGGAGGACAAAGGATTTAAAAGATTTGTTAAATCATTAAATCCTAGCTATGTTCTCCCCACTAAAAAGGTCATAAAAGCTGTGAAAATTTAGTTTTACAGAATAAAATGTGAACAGGCAGGACTGAGGCTCAGTGTGTAGCTGTCCATACCTCAACGTTACAAAAGCACAACTACTGTCCACACCCCAACCACACCTCACCTCACAGTAAATGATCATTTCCATTTTAAGCATTTCCAAATAATCATTTTCCATACTGCCAGTATAAATATACACAGTATACTGCATCACTACAATATACATGTTTTACACACTCCTTTTGTTGTTGACATTTACAGGCTGTGTGCAAACGGCCACACTCTTCAAATTCACGCCAACTAATATTTTTACGTCCAGTAGGTGTCCTACTAGAGCAAATGAAGCTTCAAGACGTTTTGCACTGGGGTGAACCAATTGGATGAAAAGCTTCAGTGCTTCATGAAGCTTCATCTGCCAATCACTAATCGATACTTTAGTTTGGTTCTCTCCTCTAAATTTACTGTTAAATTAAGACATTACTCTCTGTGGATGAAAAAGCAGCTCAGTCTGTCTCAGTCCTACCGGAGATGCAAGATAAATTCCCCGACGTCGTTGACACCGTCCACCGCATCGGTCCCAAGAAGTCCAACAACAACCAACCCAGGGGAATCATCATTCAGTTTACATCCAGGATCTACCGCGATGCTGTCTGGCACGCTGCTAAGAAGTCCACCTACCTGAAAGGTAACAACCTAAAGCTGGCTGAGGATCTGTCCCCTGATGACCGCGCCCGGAGAAACAGACTCTGGCCGGCTGTGGAAGCCGCGCGCAAAGAAAACAAGCTGGCGTTCTTCGTAGGAGGTTGTGCGTTCGTGGAGGGAGATTTTTCCACCCCTGTAATTTGACACAAGGTATTTTGAGGTGAAAACTGAAGTATCTTAAGATTAACTTGGTTTCACTGCCGTTCTTTTTTTTTTCCTTTTGTTTGTTTGTTTTTGTTGTTGAACTTATGAAACGATCAGAGTTAAACTGATACAGTTTATTTGTTATAAGTTTATTGGTCTTGAGTTTGGCTGCAATATTTTTGCTGTAAATATTATGAGCAAGCTGAATAAGCTTCTTTTTATTTATTTATTTTATTCTTTTTTGAATAATTAGTTATTTAAATGGAGCAAGAAAATTTCTATTAAGCTCCCTTTCAATGCTCATATGTGAAGCGTTTATTTATTTTATTTTTTTTACCACATTGGTTTTATTGTTTTAGGCTATTGTATTCCTATTATCATTCAAGTTCACAATTTCCTTACTCAGGGGTTGCAGTTCTCATATAGGACTCTCTTAAGTGACCAGGTTCCCAATTCAACTTTTTTTCATTTACTTGGTCTTTTTCTTATTTGTCACTTTTAATTTTTGTTACTATCCTTATGTCCCTGTCTGTTATTTCTTTAAATGCAAGAGGTTTAAGAAACAATGTTAAATGTAAGGCTATTTTTTTGTTTTGCAAGCAGTTCAACTCAGATTTCTGTTTTATACAAGACTCTCATTCAACAGAACAAGTAAAAACATATTGGAGATTGCAATGGGGAGATGATCTGTGGATGTCCCATGGTACAGAGCGTGCTGCTGGTGTTTGCATACTTAAAGGAAGATTTAATGGTAAGATTTTGAATTCTGCTAAAGATGGTCATTACATTTTTCTAATAGTTGAGGCTGCACACTATCTATATTTTAGTCAATGTGTATGGTTTTAACTGTCAGAGGGAGAACAAACTATATTTTGATAGGTTGGAGGAGCGCCTACTGCACTGGTTATCTAAATATCCCAATTCTTTTATAATTTTTGGTGGAGACTTTAATACAGTGTTTAACAGCTATTTGGACTGATGGTCTTCTAGAAGTTCAGACTAACTCATTCATAAGACTGTTTGCACAAAGATTCAACTTAGTCGATTCTTGGAGGGATTCTCATTCATCTCAAATAGCTTACACATGGTGTAATAAGACTCAAACCAGGCACTCACGTATCGATTATTGGCTTATCTCAAAAGATTTAGAAAAAGTTAACGGATATTTATCCTACACTGCTCTCAGACCATAAAATGGTTAGCTTATCAATCTCATCCTCCCTCATCACTAAAACCTCATACTGGAAGCTAAATAGTACCACTCTTGAGCATAAAGAAGTGATTTGTAAAGTTCAGAGATTCATTAAACTTTATTGGAATAAAGCTCTCACAGATAATACATTTTGTATTACAAAAGATCACATGCCTTACTTCCAAACCAATACACCCTCAGTGAATCTGATAAAATAGAACTGGTTGACCTGCAGCATAGGTTAGATGAGATTTACAAACGCAAAGCTGATGGCCGTCTCGCAGAAAATGGCTCAAAGAAGGAGAGCAGAATTCAGCCTATTTTTTCAGACTTGAAAAGCATCAAACACCAACTCCATCCTACAACTAAATATTAATGGGACAATTTCTAATACCATAAGGTATTAGGATAAGGATAAGGATACCATAGCAAAATATTGTTCAAACTTTTATTGCAAACTTTATTCTTCTAGTCATTGCCCTGAAGCTTGTCTGACTTTTTTTAATTCTTTAGACAAAATCACTCAGCTGAATGAGGAGGAAAGTCAGCTTTGCGACAGATCAATTTCTTTGATCGAGGTTGCAGATGCTATAAAACATCTAAAGATTAACAAATCACCTGGACCTGACGGCCTTACTGCCGAGGTTTACAAACAGTTCGCTGACAGTTTAGCCCCGTTTCTTTTAGAAGTTTTTAAGGAAAGTATGGATAGAGGTGCACTCCCTTCTACTTTATGTCAAGGTTTGATCACCCTCATTCCAAAACCAGGAAAGGATCCTTTGCTCTTAGACAATTGGCGACCAATCTCTTTACTGAATAATGATTATAAGTTATTGGCACAAGTTCTGGCTAATAGAATGAAACCTGTATTAGATAAAGTTATTGATGAGAGTCAGTCTGGATTCATGCAGAATCGTCATATCTCAAACTGTCAGGGTTCCTGGGTCGGTGACCCAGTGCTTTCCGTTTTGTTCACGTTCAGTTTATTTCGTCACTTCCTGTTTGTTCCTGTGTTAGCTCGTCTCGTGCCGTTAGCCAGATTATGTTCAGCTGTGTACTCACCGGTCTCTCATTATCATCCTCATCAGTCTGTGTATTTAAGTCTTCTGTTTCTATTCGTTCTTTGTCGTGTCATTGATGATGTTCGTGTGATGTTGTCCTCCCCGTGTTCTCTCAGTCAGTCAGCCATTCAGTGTTCCAGCCAGTCAGTGTCCGTTCACCCTCTGTTCCTCCACTCCTTATAATAAACATCCACCAGTCTTCACCTACCTGTGAGTCCTGCGTTTGGGTTCCTTCTTCCTCGCCTCCACACAACGCCTGACAGAATGACACGACCCGTGCCACGAAGACACGATTGGGACCCAGCGGACTCGGACCTCAACGAGCGGCAGGTGGCAGCGCTTTACCGTTGGGCAGAGTTGGTCAGGGGAAAACAGCGGCTCTTCGCGGAGAGAGAGCACGTCTTCGAGGGGACTCGCCTGGCTCTGGGCGGGCCTCGGAGACGCCGCGTTCCCCCACCTGCTGCCTCACCTGCCCCGGAGCATTTGCCGCGGAGAGCGGACGTTTCAGGCCGCGTTTCGGCCGCTCCCTCTCTCGCCGCTCCGCTCCTCGTTCACACACCCGCCGCCTCATTCGCCGGACCTCCACCTTCGCCACGACACCGCGGCTACGCCTCCCACCTCGGCTCAATGGAGGCTACCGCGCCAGATGCTCAGCTGTTCACCCCGCCTGCTTCCTCTTCCCGGAGAAAGCGGCGCACACGCCGCCATAACACGGACTATTGTCAACAACTCCCGGTGGTGAGTTCCGGTAATTGTTTTCCACCCTCCTCATTTGACACTTCACCCAGATTAACTAAGGGACTCATCTCCGATTCATGGGGAGATTCCCTCCTGGATGATGTAGACTGGGAAGAGTTTTTCTGCTGTGCTCCCGCAAAGACTGTAAATCGTGGTGGCAGAAGAAACAGACCGAACTCTGATAAACCTGCCAGTAGCACACACCCGGTCACCATTTCCACACCCGTCACTCAGCCATTCCCCACCAGCACGGCAGCCCAGATTTGGCCTTCTTCTTCAGCCATTTCACCCCCTCAGATGTCTAGGGCCCGGCCTACACCCACACCGGTGCCAGCTCCCAGGAGGAAGGCAGCTGCGACGCAGTCTACCTCCACATCCACTCTTGTTTCCCGGGTGGGGGTGACTGGTGTCCAGCCACCTCCCGTGCCTGTCCCAGCGCCCAGGCTGAGGGCAGCCTCAACCCAGCCTGACCTCCCTGGAGGCTTGGAAGAGCTCACCGGCCCACCTACTACTTCACCTCTTCATCCACCTCCTGATCCTACCTTTCACGCCCTCGCACTGTCCCTGGTTAGGCTAGCTGAAGTGTCCCCTGCTCAGGCACCAGCCTTATTAGCCCAGGCCGCAATCTTATCCCCCTCGGTAACTCTGTCATTAGCTCAGCCATTAGCATCGCCAACCTCTGTTCATCCCTTAGCTTCCCCACTCCAGTCAGTTCACTCACCTGCTCTTCAGTCTTCCCTCCAGTCCCCTGTAGTCCAGTCTCCTCCCGTCCTCCAGTCCCCTGTAGTCCAGTCTGTAGTCCAGTCTGTCCAGTCTGTAGTCCAGTCTGTCCAGTCTGTAGTCCAGTCTGTCCCGTCGCCTCCCGTCCAGTCAGTCCAGTCGCCTCCCGTCCAGTCAGTCCAGTCGCCTCCCGTCCAGTCAGTCCAGTCGCCTCCCGCCTGTCTGTCTCCAGCCAGGGGCTTCCGCGCCCGCTGGCCCTAAAGCTGTGGCTCCGTCACCCCCGGCTCCCGTGCCGTCACCTGGTCCAGCCTCAGCGTCAGCGTCTGCGTCGCCTGGGCCAGCCTCAGACTCAGCTTCAGCGTCTGCGTCGCCTGGGCCGGACTCAGCTTTAGCTTCAGCGTCTGCTTCGCCTGGGCCAGCCTCAGACTCAGCGTCAGCGTCTGCTTCGCCTGGTCCAGCCTCAGACTCAGCTTCAGCGTCAGCGTCTGCTTCGCCTGGTCCAGCCTCAGACTCAGCTTCAGCGTCAGCGTCTGCTTCGCCTGGTCCAGCCTCAGACTCAGCTTCAGCGTCTGCTTCGCCTGGTCCGGACTCAGCCTCTGCTTCAGCTTCTGCTTCGCCTGGTCCGGACTCAGCCTCTGCTTCAGCTTCTGCTTCGCCTGGTCCGGACTCAGCCTCTGCTTTAGCTTCAGCTTCGCCGGGTCCGGCCTCAGCCTCGTCGCCAGCCTCTGCTTCGCCTGGTCCGGCGGCTGCCGCGTCGCCAGCCTCCGCTTCGCCTGGTCCTGCGGCTGCCGCACCGTCGCCCCAGCCACGTTCTGGACGTCATCGCCGGCGCGGCCGCCCACCGGACCTGCTTAGCGGCCGCCGCCGGCTTCCTCGCGGCCGCCCACCGGACCTGCTCAGCGACCGCCGCCGCCGGCTTCCTCGCGGCCGCCGCCGGCTTCCTCGCGGCCGCCCACCGGACCTGCTCAGCGACCACCGCCGCCGCCTTCCTCGCGGCCGCCGCCGGCTTCCTCGCGGCCGCCCACCGGACCAGCTCAGCGGCCGCCGCCGCCCACCAGACCAGCTCAGCGGCCGCCGCCGGCTTCCTCGCGGTCGCCCACCGGACCAGCTCAGCGGCCGCCGCCGCCTTCCTCGCGGCCGCCCACCGGACCAGCTCAGCGGCCGCCGCCGCCTTCCTCGCGGCCGCCCGCCTGAACTGTCTCGTCTCGGCCGCCGGCCACGCGGCCGCCCGCCTGAACTGTCTCGCCTCGGCCGCCGGCCACGCGGCCGCCCGCCTGAACTGTGTCGTCTCGGCCGCCGGCCACGCGGCCGCCCGCCTGAACTGTCTCGCCTCGGCCGCCGGCCACGCGGCCGCCCGCCTGAACTGTGTCGTCTCGGCCGCCGGCCACGCGGCCGCCCGCCTGAACTGTCTCGCCTCAGCCGCCGGCCACGCGGCCGCCCGCCTGAACTGTCTCGTCTCGGCCGCCGGCCACGCGGCCGCCCGCCTGAACTGTCTCGTCTCGGCCGCCGGCCACGCGGCCGCCCGCCTGAACTGTGTCGCCTCGGCCGCCGGCCACGCGGCCGCCCGCCTGAAATGTCTCGTCTCGGCCGCCGGCCACGCGGCCGCCCGCCTGAACTGTCTCGTCTCGGCCGCCGGCCACGCGGCCGCCCGCCTGAACTGTCTCGTCTCGGCCGCCGGCCACGCGGCCGCCCGCCCTCATATACATATACATATGTATATGTATATGTATATATATACATATACATATATACATATATATACATATACATACATATACACATACATACATACATACATACATACAGTGGGGCAAAAAAGTATTTAGTCAGCCACCGATTGTGCAAGTTCCCCCACTTAAAATGATGACAGAGGTCAGTAATTTGCACCAGAGGTACACTTCAACTGTGAGAGACAGAATGTGAAAAAAAATCCATGAATTCACATGGTAGGATTTGTAAAGAATTTATTCGTAAATCAGGGTGGAAAATAAGTATTTGGTCAATAACAAAAATACAACTCAATACTTTGTAACATAACCTTTGTTGGCAATAACAGAGGTCAAACGTTTACTATAGGTCTTTACCAGGTTTGCACACACAGTAGCTGGTATTTTGGCCCATTCCTCCATGCAGATCTTCTCAAGAGCAGTGATGTTTTGGGGCTGTCGCCGAGCAACACGGACTTTCAACTCCCGCCACAGATTTTCTATGGGGTTGAGGTCTGGAGACTGGCTAGGCCACTCCAGGACTTTCAAATGCTTCTTACGGAGCCACTCCTTTGTTGCCCGGGCGGTGTGTTTTGGATCATTGTCATGTTGGAAGACCCAGCCTCGTTTCATCTTCAAAGTTCTCACTGATGGAAGGAGGTTTTGGCTCAAAATCTCACGATACTTGGCCCCATTCATTCTGTCCTTAACACGGATCAGTCGTCCTGTCCCCTTGGCAGAAAAACAGCCCCATAGCATGATGTTTCCACCCCCATGCTTCACAGTAGGTATGGTGTTCTTGGGATGCAACTCAGTATTCTTCTTCCTCCAAACACGACGAGTTGAGTTTATACCAAAAAGTTCTACTTTGGTTTCATCTGACCACATGACATTCTCCCAATCCTCTGCTGTATCATCCATGTGCTCTCTGGCAAACTTCAGACGGGCCTGGACATGCACTGGCTTCAGCAGCGGAACACGTCTGGCACTGCGGGATTTGATTCCCTGCCGTTGTAGTGTGTTACTGATGGTGACCTTTGTTACTTTGGTCCCAGCTCTCTGCAGGTCATTCACCAGGTCCCCCCGTGTGGTTCTGGGATCTTTGCTCACCGTTCTCATGATCATTTTGACCCCACGGGATGAGATCTTGCGTGGAGCCCCAGATCGAGGGAGATTATCAGTGGTCTTGTATGTCTTCCATTTTCTGATGATTGCTCCCACAGTTGATTTTTTCACACCAAGCTGCTTGCCTATTGTAGATTCACTCTTCCCAGTCTGGTGCAGGTCTACAATTCTTTTCCTGGTGTCCTTCGAAAGCTCTTTGGTCTTGGCCATGGCGGAGTTTGGAGTCTGACTGGTTGAGGCTGTGGACAGGTGTCTTTTATACAGATGATGAGGTCAAACAGGTGCCATTCATACAGGTAACGAGTGGGGGACAGAAAAGCTTCTTACAGAAGACGTTACAGGTCTGTGAGAGCCAGGGATTTTCCTTGTTTGAGGTGACCAAATACTTATTTTCCACCCTGATTTACGAATAAATTCTTTACAAATCCTACCATGTGAATTCATGGATTTTTTTTTCACATTCTGTCTCTCACAGTTGAAGTGTACCTCTGGTGCTAATTACTGACCTCTGTCATCATTTTAAGTGGGGGAACTTGCACAATCGGTGGCTGACTAAATACTTTTTTGCCCCACTGTGTGTGTGTGTGTGTATGTATGTATATATATATATATATATATATATATATATACACACATACATATATATACACATACACACACATACATATACACACACACATAGTACAATGAAAGAAAATCTAAATGCTCCAGTTCAACTACAGTGCGGCCCCCTCAATCACAAAAGCTCAAAAAATAAACTGCATAAGGAATTTTTTTACTGCTCTTTAAAATGAAATACGCCTACAAAGAGGCATACAAAGAAACATTTGCTATTACTTTTTACTTTGAGTAAAGAACAAAAAAGACACCAATCATATTTCTTTTTTTCTTATTTCATACACTGTAGAAACTGGACTGAAGGCATGACTTGGCATCCATGTTTATCTACCTCTACAGTGGTACAGATATTGATCCACTCACAACACAGAGTTGGATTGATGTCTTCTAGCAAGATTAAAATTCTACCCCCCCCCCCCCCCCCCCAAAAAAAAAAATACAATAAATAAATACAAAACTAAACAAAAATAACAAGAAAGTTAACCCAACCTTTTATTTAGCAGGCTAATGTAGCTACCACCTCCCACATTAATAAAGAAGATTTAATATAAAGTAATCTTAAAGTAAGCATCAACTTACACATAGTTAAGTGGCAAACTGTTTTGTTCTTACCTTTTCCTTGATCTACAGTTCCAGTTGCCAAAGTGTTTCTGGGTCTGATATCGCAAAGACTGCCCCACTCCAGTCGAACTCCGTGTAGCTACTTGGCTCGTTGAAGCTACCCGGGTGTTAGCTGGTCTAAAAAGTTCCCTCATCTCACTTTCCACCGTGCTGTGGGTAACACTGGGTGCAGTTGAGGCCGTCCCATCTCGATCAAGTGACGAGGACAACGATGTGACCGTTTCAGGAGATGATAAAATATTTCTTAACAACCCGACAGCTTGCTGAAGAACTCGAGTTTCTTCTCCCCCCTCCATGCTGTCAGACACTTGAAAGTGACCCACGCGTGCTTCTCAACCAATTACAGCGGTACAGGCACCCAGCCTTCCGTTTCCATTAAACTCCTTCCGTTTCCACTATACTCTTTCATTCACATACATTATTCTCTTGCATACATATATTTTCTTCAGACATGTATGCATTCTCTTCTTACATACATATATTATTTGTAAGACTAAAATGCATATTGAATGTATGTAAATGAGAGCAAAATGTAGGAATGCATAAATGAAAATATATGTATGTGAGAGTGAAAATATATGTATGTGAGAGTGAAAATATATGTATGTGAAAGAAGAATGTATGTATGTGAAAGAAGAATGTATGTATGTGAGAGTGGAAATATATGTGTGTGAAAGAAGAATGTATGTATGTGAGAGTGGAAATATATGTGTGTGAAAGAAGAATGTATGTATGTGAGAGTGAAAATTTATGTGTGTGAAAGAAGAATGTATGTATGTGAGAGTGAAAATATATGTATGTGAGAGTGAAAATATATGTGTGTGAGACTGAAAATATATGTATGTGAGAGTGAAAATATATGTATGTGAGAGTGACAATATATGTGTGTGAAAGAAGAATGTATGTGTGTGAGAGTGAAAGAATGAATTTTGGCTTGTACGGCCCCTCATATATACACATATAAAAAAAAAAAAAACACCCAGCACGCCCCTGCGGGCGGTTTATCCTTCAAGCTCGGGTCCTCTACCAGAGGCCTGGGAGCTTGAGGGTCCTGCGCAGTATCTTAGCTGTTCCCAGGACTGCGCTCTCCTGGACAGAGATCTCCGATGTTATTCCCGGGATCTGCTGGAGCCACTCGCCTAGCTTGGGAGTCACC